>NW_006408722.1:1633893-1649455 GCF_000296735.1 Chrysochloris asiatica | reverse complement strand
ATAGTTTGGGTGCTGTGGGGGGGGCATGCACTAGAAGGGGAAGGGAAAAGAAGAACAAGGCAGATGGGAGAACAGTTAGGCAGGTTTACATGGGCTAAATAGGACAGAGGTAAATAATGATGTAAGCACAAACTTGGAACAACAGGGCTCAGGGACTCAAGGATTGAGGTATAGTTTAAATGGGTACAATTGGAGAAATGATGTTAAGATGCTTGGGTGTCTTTTGAATCTTGATTTCCCATACCTACTATTGTAAAATAGACACTTGAAAGGGAGAGAAAGAAATAGCTAGAAACATCACTACAGAAAGCTTATAAGTCTGTCTTCAGCCTATAACTGATTGGAATACCTAAAACGGGGCTACAACTTGCCCAGTGAAGGAGGCTTCCTGTAGCGCCTCTGCATTGCATAACACCATAGGTGGAATCCTGATCCCCATCCAGAGTCTTCTGTGGTGGGAAATTTCCATTTGAAGGGACAAGCAGACCAGCCTGGAGCAGGAAGAAGAACAGAAGATACTTCTTTAAAGAAAGACCAGCAGGAAAAATAAAAAACAATAACAGCAGTCTGATTGACTACTACAAGAACAAGCAAGTTGTTCCCCCAGGAGCCATCAAGGCAAGTGGTCAGGTCCACTCAAGGCAAACCCCTTCCAAGACTAAGACTCAAGGGGAATACACGAGTTGGCATGTGGTTTTTCTGCTGACCACATTGGTCACTGATAAGGGGGGAAAACAGCAATGAAGTTGTGAGCTAAGTCCTACCACATTCAAGAGACTCCTGTTAACCTGGATTGACACCTGGTTGGCAAGCAGTATGATGAGACATGGGGACTCGTGGGCCCAGGGACAGAGACATGGCCCCAGAAGACTAGAGCAGAATGTGAAGCATCCAGCTGATATGAAGTGAGGGGAGATGCACAGGAACACCCACACTTGCAGATAGTACCCATTTGACCTGGCTTCAATGGCTGGATGATCAGAACATGACTAGAGGAAGAAAGAAGAGGGGGGAAAAAAGTGATCCACTATAATTAGATGAACTTGACCTATGCTTGTGGATACAGTAGGTCAAAAGGAGTGAACAAATCTTGACAGTGAGGATCATTCCCACCCCCTCAGTACACAGAATCAACAAGAATGGGTAACTTAGACATTGGTTATCCAAAATGGGGGGGCGGGGGGACCTACAAAGGCAAGAAGGGACTGGTTTACAAGCTTTCAATAGAAAACCTCGTTCCAGAGGGTATGGGGAAAGGTAGAATCTCCACTGAGTGGTTTCCAACCTGAGTGGATGGGGCTGATAAAAGGTGATGGGTATAAGACTCCTGTGGTTCAATAGGGAATGATTGCTATCAGGACTGACTGTGAGTGTTGGAAAGGTAAAGATAGACATTTTGTACTAAATGGAGGGGAGTGGTTGATTTTGCAGTCCAGGAGCGGACATCCTTGGAACCATCAAGGGCGAAGAGCAGAGTCCAGGACCCTACCCAGAGAAACAGTGATGCCAGGGATGGAGGCAGAGACGATGACATGGAGAGATGGAGCGGCTGGGGACTCTAGACTCAGGAAGGGAGAAGGGCTGTGTGCTGGTGGCCAGGGGACAGGTGTGTGGGGTGTACCCTTTGGTTGTTTAATGATGCATGCAGGGGAATGTAATCATTGCAATGAAACAAAATACAACAGAATGAATGTAAAGATAATGTTCTCCCATGTAAACTATCACATAATTTACAATAAAAACTTTTTTTTAAAAAAAAGAAAAAATTATAACCAGAATGCTCTTAGGAGGGTGGCAGAGCAAGATGGAGGACTAGGCAGAAAGTCTGTGCAGACTGTCTGCAGCAAGAATACGGAAACCAGATGAGAGAGATTCAGAGGAGGATCCTGGCACTCTGAGCTTCAGATATAGGGATAAATAAGTGCATCAAGAGCTTACAAGAAGAAAGAGTTAAAATGGCACAGCAAGAAAGGAGGTAATTTCTGATTTGGGGTGACTGAAGGGACCAGCACAGCCATGTTGAGTGTGTGTGAGTGGATTAAGAGACAGAAAAAAAGAAAAGAAATTCATGTAGCAGAAACCTGTCTGTGACTGCAGAGACAAAGGAGACCACAACTATGGCCATACAGTCCAACCACAGTCGTACTTCTTCAGCCCCAACAATTGGGCTAGAATTCATAACAGCTGATCAACCACCAGATCAACCACAGCAACCAATTTCAGCTAAATTCACCCTCTACTGGACTACACAAACAGCAAACAGAGAAAGGTGCACAGGCTCATCTCCTGATCACACCCACCAGAAGGCAGTTGGTAAGTGCCTAAGAATACACCAACATACATTCATCAACTTAATGCAAATGCAACAACACTAAAATGCCTCAAAAGCAACAGACTCTGTTCACGTGAAAAAAAACAAAAACAAAAACAAGACAGAGCAGCTCACACTAACGACCAAGAGGCAGACCTAGAAAATGTATTTGAGGAAAAATAGGTACTGAAATTGCCTGAAAGAGAATTCAGGAGAATGATATTTAAGTACCTCCAAACTATTGACAGAAAGGTCGAGGTAAACAAGGAAGAATTTAGAAAAGCACTAGAGGAACAATCAAACAAGATAGATAATGAATTAAAAACAATACAAAAACCTGCAAATAAATCCAGAATGCTTCTTAGACGCGAGGATGGCAAGACTTCATCTCACATTCTTTGAACATGTTATCGGAAGGGACCAGTCTCTGGAGAGGGACATCATGCATGGTAAAGTTGAGGGTCAGTGAGAAAGAGGAAGACCCTCAATAAGATGGATTGACACAGTGACTGCAAACACAGGCTCAAGCATAACAATAATTCTGAGGGTGCCACATGACTAAGCACTGTTTTATTCTGCTGTACATATGGTCACTGTGAGTTGGAACGGATTTGATGGCACCTAATAACACTGGTAGACTAGTGGTTACGAATTGGACAGCGAACCGCAAGGTTGCAGTTCGAAACTACCAGCTGCTCCACAGGAGAAAGACGAGGCTTTCTGCTCCCGTCAAGATTTACAGCCTCGGAAACCCTGTTCAGGGTCGCTATGGGTCGGAACCAACTCGATGGCACTTAACAACAACAACAATAACACTGGACCTCAAGGTCAATTTGAACAGAAAGGTTGGTGGTTCAAACTTACCAGCCTCTCCTAGAAAACCCTGTACAGGGTTGCTATGAGTTGGAACCAACTCGATGGCACTTAACAATAACAACAACAGGAGTCTTTGGAGGATCTCTCATCTATGGAATATCTTGACTCTAGTCAGAAGTGTTGCCTGATTTGTACATAGTATGCTTAAGAAACTTTCATTTCTATTATTGACCTAATATGATTTTTTTCTTAATACTGTATATATGAAACTGTGTGGAATAGGATTTACTTTTGTTACATTATTAACATCATGCCAGAATGTAATCACTGAATTGTAAAAAGACCAGAGTAGGCAGAGGCACAGGGACAAGAGGAATGTATCTATAAGCCCAGGATTGCAGGCAGCTACTAGAAGCTAAAGGAGCTCTGGTAGCGTAGTAGTTACGAATCAGGCTGCTATCCTCAGGGTCAGCAGTTCGAAACTACCAGCTACTCCGCAGGAGAAAGATGAGGCTTTCTGCTCCCGTAAAGATTTACAGCTTTGGAAACCCTGTACAGGGTCGCTATGAGTTGGTACCGACTCCACGGCACATAACAACAACAACAATTAGAAGCTAAACTAGACCTTCCTCTAGAGCTATGCCCTGAATTTGGACTTCTAACCTTTTAAACTGTGAGAAAATAAATTTTTGCTCTTAAAACCACCCCCTTTTGATGTTTCTGCTACTGCAGCACTGGGAAAGTAAGACACCAATGAGGATTGAGGTTTCCATGGAAAAGTTCCTGGGTAGATAGAGCCAGATCTTACCTGAGCCCAGTTCTTGTGGGTCACTCCTGTCTGAACCAGGCAGCTCCCTCTCTAGCTGTATGCACCTCCTCAGGTCTCAGTTTCATTGTCCATCAAATGGGAGAATAATTTGGACTTGTTTTCCTCTCCTAGAGTTGTGAGAAAAAGGCAAGAAAATAAGAGTGGAAGGGAAAACTGTGAAGTCTTATTAGCAGTTTATTATTATTGCTATTAATTATCATCTCCAGAAAACTGCTGGGATTAAGAGACTGTGTTTTCCTCACGTATTCCTCTAATGGCCATTACAAAGAGAGAAGCCATGCAGACTTAATTTGCTAATGCCAGCTACTAAATTATGCAAAACTAGATCTGCTAATGAAGTTCTCCTGCTCTAGCTGCTGGCGCTGATTAGTGTGGTGGGTGTCTCTGAGGGAGAGGGAGGGAAGCGGCTTCTCCACACCCAGCAGTCACCCGCCTACGCTGGCTTCCTGGCCAAGGGCCTGTGGGGGTATGGATTCCCAGCCTGGAAAGACATCAAGTGGGCTGAAGAGATTCTTTACTAATTCAAGATGGGATCACTTTTCATTTTTTCAGTTTGAATAGAATCAAATAGCTTTTCTCAGAAAGAAGAGAAATTGAATTAAATGTAAGCCCTCAAATAGCTTCTATTTTTTCTCTTTCTACTCGATTTCTTTTCTTTTTCTTTGAAAAAACCGCACACACAATTTTTTATTGTAGTTTGAGGAAAACAGAACAGTTTGTTTCTGTTCAACAGTTCACACACATTTTGTTCTTTGACATTGGTTGTAATCTCCTCAATGTAAAAGCACTCTTCTCTCTTCCTCTCTGGGTTCTGCATTTCCATTCATACTTCTGTTGTTTCCGCCCCTTCCTGCCTTCTGTCTCTGTTTTTGTGCAAATGGTCTTTTTGGTCTCAGGTCATTAATTGTTCTGAGGAACACATTCCTCACTGGTGTTACTGTTCACATTATAAGTCTGTTTATTATTTGGCTGGAAATTGATCCCCTAAAATCCCCTGGCCCAGCTCACTGGTGTCTTCTTATTCCATGACTGTTCTGTGTCTCTTCTCAGGGCTGATCCATACATGTGGCTCAGCTTCCCCTCTCTGATCTCCCACAAAGCATTTATGCTGGAAGAATCATTAATGAAAATGGGGGTGGTGATGAGATTTACACTGTAAAACACCAACAACTTTATATGGCATCTTGTGCTCTGTTCTCAGAGATTCAGGCAGGCAATATAACCCGGTGGTCAGGAACTCCCCCACTAATTAGACATGTGACCTGGAACAAGCTACTTAATATCGCATCCCTGCAGAATGGAGGATTAAATACATTTGTACAGATGCATGCATGTGCACACGTCAAAGAATTAGGACAATGCCCAGTAGGGCATAAGTTTGTGGACAAATCAGTTGTAGTTGAATTGACCCCAACCTACGTGGGTCAGAAGAGAACTGTTTTCAATGGCTAATTTTTTGAAAGTAGATCACAAGGTGTTTCTTCTGAGGCACCTCAGAGTGGAGTCCAATCACCAACCTTTCAGTTAGTAACTGAGGGTTTAGCCATTTGCACCACTGAGGGACTCTTAAGTGAGAGTTATTGTTGTTAAATGCTGTTGAGTTAGACCCAGAACTGCTGGGAGAGCAGAGAAAAAAAGATCTGCAGAAAAAAAGCGGACTATTTGGCTGTTTGAGTATCAAACAAGCTGTTTGCTTTGGAGGCATCAAGGAAAGAAAAGTCAGCCCATAAAAGAAAACCCCCCTTTAGGACTGAAACTTGGAACCAAATCGAACACAGTTTACAACAACAACAAAAGGACTGAAACTCAAAGGGAACCCGTGAGCAGTATAGTATGCTCACTGGTGACCACAGGGTCTACTTGTGAGTGGAAGTAGGGGAAATGCGGCAACGAAGACATGGCCATGTTCCATTGATTTTAGCCATGTTCCATTGGTACCCATGAGATGAGAGAGAGAAAAGGAATGGCTGGCTGAAGTTTAGGAAGATGTGTGAACTTCTAAATCCATGGGCACTGACCAAATTCCTGGGTGATAGGGTTAAAAGTGAATTAGCCAGCTGGTCAGAAGTGCAGGGAGGTGTGTATGAACTCCCAAACTTGCAGCCAGTACCCATTTGACCTCACTTGGATGGCTAGTTGACCAGAACTCCAATCAGGGAAGATAAAGATGTTTGATATTGAGAATAAGTGTAAACTGCTACAGTTTGATGAACTAGACTTTTGCCTAAGAGTGCAGTGACTCAAAATCCAACTGGTATAGAGGGATTCTTCATATCCAGGAGCAACTTTGTTTCTTCAGTGTATCGGGTTGATTGTTGTTGTTGTTAAGTGCCTTTGACTTGGATCTGACCCATAGTGACCCTGTATGGGGGTTTCAAGGGACAGTTGGTGAATTTGAACCACTGACCTTGTGGTTCAAACTGACCTTGCATTCCAGTACATTATCCCACAGTGTTACACCATGTGCCATGGAATTGGTTCTGACTCATAGCGACCCTGTACAGGGTTTCCGAGGCTGTAAATCTTTACAGGAGCAGAAAACCTCATCTTTAAACCGTGGAACAGCTGGTAGTTTCGAACTGCTGACCATGAGATTAGCAGCCCAATTTGTAACCACTTTGCTATCAGAGCTCCTTACTGGGATGATTGGGGTGAGAAATTTAGACATTGGCTGTCAAAAATGGGGTGGGGTGCTACAAAGGTACAAAGTGGCTGGCTTACAAGCTTTCATGAGAGTGCTTAGTTTCAGAATGAGGGGGGTAAGGTAGAATCCCCACTGAATAGTTTCCTTCTTTCCCAGATGATCTGGTGAAAGGGGATGCGGGACAATGGTGGTAGGATTTTATGACTCAATTGTGAATAATTGTTAGCAGGATGAATAGCAATTGTCACAACTGTAATTGTATTAGATGTGTAACTAAAAGGAGAGAGTAGGTAATTTTTCATTTCAGGAACAGATGATCCCAGAACCATCAAGAAGAAAGAGCATGAGTGGAGCATGAGATCCCTACATAGAAAAGTGGTGAATGCAGACATGGCGGCTGTGGGCTGGCGGGCAGGAGACTGGTTAGCAAAATGTGCCCTTTGGACATTTAAATGAATATATACATATTTTTGTTTTGTAAGTGTACATTAAATGTTTTTGCCTTGTTCATTTGTGAAATATAAGGTGTAAAGGGGGAGCCACAGGAAGAAAGAGGGATAAATGTTGTTCTAGGATAGGGATTGTAATCATTAAGATGAAACAAAGTATATGGCTTGCTGACTGTAGAGCTCATGTTCTTGTCTGTAAACCTTCACCCAATTCACAATAAAAAGTTAGAAACAGAAAGTACAAAAGCATAAATATCTCCCTCCCAAAAAATGTTACTGAGTTGGTTTTGACTTGTACAGACACCTGTATAGGGTTTCCAAAGTGTAGAAAACCCCATCTTTCTCTCATGGAGCAGCTGGTGGGCTCAAACAGCAAATCTTGTGGTTAGCTGTCCAGTGCTTATCCTACAGAGCTACTGAGCTTTCTAAGAGAGAATTAGTTGTTGTTATTGTTAAATGCTGTTAAACCAGTTGCAACTCATACTGATCCCATTTAAGGTTTCTAAGGAGTGGCTGGTAGGTGTGAACTGCCAAGCTCCCAGTTAGAAGTACAGTGCCACACCAGAACTCCTAAGTGAGGGATGTTGGTGTTGTTAAGTGCTGTTGAGTTGGTTCCCACTCATAGCGACCCTGTATAGGGTTTTTAAGAAGCTCTGGTAGCGTAGTGGTTACAAATCGGGCTGCGAACTGCAAGGTCAGCAGTTTGAAACTACCAGCTGTTCCACAGGAGAAAGATGAGGCTTTCTGCTCCCATAAAGATTGACAGCCTCGGAAACCCTGCAGGGTCGCGATGAGTCGGTTCCAATTCCACGGCACATAACCACCACCATAGGGTTTCTGAGGAGCAGCTGGTGAGCTTGAACCACCAACCTTGCAGTTCAAACCAACCTTGTAGTCCAGCAAATTAACCCACAGTGCCACACCAGAACTCCTATCTTTGCATATATACCTATATAAGTTTTATTTGGTTTGCCTTTCTAGAGAACCCAACATAAGACATTTGGTACTGAGAGTGGTTCTAGAGAAACAAAATCATAAGGAGTTTTCTAACTTGGTTCTCAAGTCTGACTACTTTTAAAGGTACTGGAAACTCTATCTCCACTATTGAAGAGGGAGAGTACTGCTAATCCATGGGGTGAGGCGACAATATTAATACGCAAATTATCATTACCAATTGATCATATATTAGAGAGAAGTGAAGCTCTGGGTGATCATGTGTGTGATAATTTTCTACAATTTTCTCAGCATGAGGAGTATAGCGAAGCATGTTGGTTGGTCCTACTTACAAGAGTTGTTGCTGTTAGGTGCCATTGAGTTAGTACCAACTCATAGAGACCCTATGCACAACAGAACAAAACACTGCCCGGTCCTGCGCCAACCTCACAATCATTGCTACGCCTAATCCCATCGATGCTACCACTGTGCCAATCCATCTCATTGAGGGTTTTCCTCTTTTTCTCCAATCCTCCACCTTATCAAACATGGTAAGTGACTGGACCAGTGACTGGTTCCTCCTGATGATATGTCTGAAGTATGAGGGATGAAGTCTGACCATCCTGGCTTCCAAGGAGCACTCTGGCTGCACTTCTTCCAACACAGATCTATTTGTTCTTTTGGCAGCCAATGATACTTTCAATATTCTCCAACACCGTAACTCAAAAAAAAATCATCTACTATCTCCCTTATTCACTGTCCAACTTTTGTATTCATATGAGGTTATTGAAAATACCATGGTTTGGGTCAGGCACATCTTAGTCCTCAAGCTGACATCTTTAAAGAGGCCTTGTGCAGCAGATTTGCCTAATGTAATAAATACATCATTTGAGTCCTTGACTGCTGCTTAGTGGTAAAAGAAAAAGATGCGATCAGGGCTAAGAAGTCACAGCTCAAACACATTGTTGCTGTTACTAAGTGTTGTTGAGTCCGTTCCGACTCATAGTTACCCAGTATAGGGTTTCTGAGGAGCAACTGGTGGGTTTGAACCACTGACCTTGCAGTTCAAATTAACCTTGCAGTCCTGTGTTTATCCTACAGCACTATACCAGCACTCCTAAGCTCCACATGAAAGACCTCATAACTTCCACTTGTGTCCTGAAAGAAAGTCTAATTTCCTGTAGTAGCAGAGCTGATATTGCCAAAAACCAAACCCAGAGTCTTATGGTAAGAATGGCTGAATTACAATGCCAGCTCAACCTGGAATGGTGTCTGATGCTAAAGTGAGGGCATTGATTGGGAAGAAATGAGATCCTGAAACTTGGAATGAGCAGATAACCAGGAAGCGGGGGACATAGAGTCTGTTGTTGTTGTTGTTAAGCACCATCGAGTCGATTATGACTCATAGCAACTCTGTATAGTCCAAGGAGCAGCTGGTGAGCTTGACACACCGACTTGCAGTTCAAGCGAGTTTGCAGTCTGACGCATTAGCCCACAGAGCCTGTAAATTCCATTCATTAAATCACTCTTACCAACAGCCTCACCCCTCCCATCCGAAGAGATGACTCCATTATCATTACAAACATTATCCCCTCTAACCGTTCTTAATGACAATAACTCAACTGTACCTTCTGAGATGATACTTCAGATATTGCTGAATGTCCCCAGGAAGCACCTCCACCAATGATTGCTTCCAGACCTATAATAGATTTAAATCCTGGTGAGGCCCAAAAGGTGAAGTGTAATTTATGACCCAGGAAGAAGTATATGCTACACTCTAAGAGAAATGCTTGATTTTACCAATGTGTACAAACAGAAACCAGGAGTATATGTATCAGAATGGCTTTTAAGGGTGTGGGATAATGGTGCAAGGAACATAGGGTGGGGTCAGTCTAAGTTTATTGATATGGGCCCAGTAAGCACAGATTCATCATTCAGTATTTCAGCTTGAGAGGTTAAAAGAGAATCTACTATTTCATTTGGTCGGTTCACTGAAGCATGGATGCCATGGTAGCCTATAATGCATCATGTTCAAGTACCAGACTTGCCTTGATATTCTGTAGAGGAAGGATAAAATCCTAACCACACACATGGAGTACCCAGATAGCACACATTTTACCACAACAGTGAAAAACAAATTTGTGAAGGGAGCCCCAGCATCCTTGAAGACTGTTAGATTGCTATATTATATAAGTCAGAACTGCCCTAACTGAATGAAAACATCTAAACACAATGGGACTGATTGGAACCTGTGGTGGTAAAGGCCAAGTTGTTGTTGTTAAGTGCTGTTGAGTCAGTTCCGACCCATAGAGACCCTGTATAGGGTTTCCAAGGACGGTCTGATGAGCTTGAACATCCAACCTTACAGTTCAAACAGCTTTGCAGTCTGGTACATTAACCCATAGTGCCACACCAGGACTCCAGAGGCCAAGTGGCAGCACTGAATCGACAAAGATAAGGATGGTGTGGTTACTGTAATGGACAACAGAATCAAAGCAATAATCAGAATACTATGGCTTATGTGGATTTATGGCATGGGCTAATTAGGCAGGGTGTCCCTAAGAGTGAAATAGATGGGAAATCTACTAAATAGTTACTTGGTTTGTACAAGGGGAATAATTCTAGGTCACGTGAATGGCAGTCAAACGTAAATTGCCAGAATAGAGAGTCACAGCCTTTCCATCAATTCCCAGACTTGAGCCAGTTTACAGACCTCAATTCCCTGAATGAACGGGTAACTGGGCCCCCCTTGAGGAAGGATCCCACTACAATGCCAGACTACTAGTCTTTCCTCCAGACTTCCTCAAAGGGATCTAACAGCCTTTTACAAGAGTTACTGTTAATTGGGAGAAAGGAAATAATCAGACTTTTTGGGGATTGCCAGACACTGGCTCTGAATTGACACTAATTCCAGGAGACTGAAGTGGGGCCGTATGGAGGTCATGTTATTAATGGCATCTTAGCTAAGGTCCATCTCACCATGGGTTTAGTGGGTCCATGAACTCAACCTTGTAGTGATTGCCCCAGTTCCAAAATGCATAATCAGAATAGACATACTCAGAAACTGGCAGACCCCCTACATTGGATCCCTGAAATGTGGAATAAGGGACATTATGGTTGGAAAAGGTAAGTGATAACCCTTAGAACTACTTTTACCTAGAAAAATAATAAACCAAAAGCAATACCACATTTCTGGGGGAACTGCAGAGATTAGTGCTACAGTCAAGGACCTGAAGGATGCAAGGGTGGTGATCCCCACCACATGCCCGTTTAACTCAAATGTCTGACCTGTGCAAAAAAATCAGATAGACCTTGGAGATTGTTGTTGTTGTTGTTAAGTGCCACCAAGTCAGTTCCGACCCATAGCAACCCTGCATAGAGTTTCTGAGGAGCAGCTGGTGAGCTTGAACTGCTGACCTTGACCTTGCAGTTCAAATGACTTTGCAGTCTGGCACACTAACCCACAGCGTCACAGCAGTAGATTATCATAAACTTAATCAAATGGTGACTTTAACTGCAGCTGCTCTTCCAGAAGTTGTTTCGTTGCTTGAGTAAATTAATGCATCTCCTGGTACCTGGCATACAGTTATTGATTTGCCCAATGCCTTTTTTTCAATTCCCGTTCCTAAGGAGCTCTAGTAGCATAGTGGTTATGAATCACGCTGCAAACTGTAAGGTCAGCAGTTCAAAACTACCAGCTGTTCTGCAGGAGAAAGATGAGGCTTTCTGCTCCCGTAAAGATTTACAGCCTTGGAAACCCTGTACAGTGTCACTATGAGTTGGAACCGACTCCACGACACATAACCACTGCCACCAAGAATCACTAGAAGTCCTTTGCCTTAAAGTGGCAAGGCCAACAATACACTTGCACTGTTTTACCTCTAGTACACTAACTCTCCAACACTATGTCATAATTTAGTCCACAGTTGTTAAGTGCCGTTGAGTCGTTTCCAACCCATAGCGACCCTGTACAGGGTTTCCGAGGCTGTAAATCTTTACGGGAGCAGAACGCCTCATCTTTCTCCCATGGAACAGCTGGTAGTTTTGAACTGCTGGCCTTAAGGTTTGCAGCCCGATTCGTAACCACTACACTACCAGAGCTCCTTGTTACTACTGGGCCTTAATAGAGACTGAATGCCTAACCATGGGCCACCAAGACACCATGTGACCAGAGCTACCTATTATGAACTTTGTGTAGTCTGACCCACAGAGTCATAAAGTTGGTGGTGCACAGCAGCACTGCATCATTGAATGGGACGGTATATATGAGACCGGATTCAAACAGGACCTGAAGGCACAAGTAAGTTGCATGAAGAAGTGGTCCAAATGCCCACAGTCTTCACTCCTGTCACATTAACTTCCCTCTCCCAGTTTATGCCTGTGGCCTCATGGGGAGGTCCTTATGATCAGCTGACTGAGGAAGACAATCTCATTGATTTATAGATGGTTCCACATGATATGGAAGTACCTCTCGAAATTGAACAGCAGAAGCACTATAGCCCCTTTTCTGAGATTATCCTGGAGGACAATGGTGAAGCTGAATCTTCCCAATGGGCACAACTTCGAGCACTGTACCTGATTGTTCATTTTGCTTGGAAGGATAAATGGCCAGCTGTGTAACTGTATACTGATTCATGGGCTTTGGCCAATGATTTGGCTGATGTTCAAGGGCTTGGATGGAACATAATTGGAAAATTAGTGACAAGAGGCATAAGGAAGAGGTATGTCTCTAAATGGGTCAAAAAGTAAAGGTATTTGTGTCTTATGTGAACGTGCTCCTTGGCAGAGGAGAACTAAAAGAAAAAAGTGGACTGCATGACATGTTCTGTGGAAACTAATCATGCTGTTTTTCCATTCACTCCTGTCATTGCCCAATGGACTCATGCACAAAATGGCCGTGGTGGCAGGGGTGGAAGCTATGTATGGGCTCAGCAGCATGGATTTCCACTCAGCAAGGCTGACTTGGCTACAGTCACTGCTGAGTGCCCAATCTGCCAGCAGCAGAAAACAATACTGAGTCTGTGTTATGGGACTATTCCTAGGGGAGATCAGCTAGCATCCTCGTGGTAAGTTGATTGTATTGGACCACTTCCGTGGCAGATAAAGCAACATTTTGTTTTTACTGGAATAGACACTTACTCTGGATATTGATTTGTATTTTCTGCAAGCATTACTTCTGCCAAAACTACCATCATAGATTTACCGAATGCCTTATCCACCATCATGGTATCCTACACAGCATAGCCTCAGATCAAAGAACTTACTTCACAACAAATGACTTATGGCAATGGGCCTATGCTCATGGAATTCACTGGTTTTGCCATGTTCTTCATCATCTTGAAGCAGCTGACTTGATCAAACAATGAAATGGCCTTCTAATGATACAGTTATGGCTCCAGCTAGGTGGCAATGTCTTGCAGGATTGAGGCAGTGTTCTCCAGGAGGTTGTATATGATCTAAACCAGTGTCCAATATATGGTGCTGTTTTATCAATTGCCAGGATCCATGGGTCCAGGAATCAAAGGGTGGACATGAGAGTGGTACCACTTACTATTACTCCTAGTGACTCACTTGCAAAATTTTTTCTTCCTGCCCCCTGTGACCCATGATCTTCAGGTCTGAAAGTCTTGGTTCTATAAATCATATGTATAATCTCTAAATAAAGACATTTGTAAAGAGAGGAACACTCCCACCTGGAGAACACTGATTCCATTGAACTGTAGGTTAAGAATGCCTCTTGGCCATTTTCCACTCTTCATGCCTCTGGATCAACAGACAAAGAAAGCAGTTACTATATTGGGTGGTGTGATTGATCCTGATTACCAATGAGAAACTGGATTGATGTTACATAAAGGAGGTCAAGAAGAATATGTGTGGAATCCATTAGATTCCTTAAGACATCTTTTAGTGTTACCATATCCTAGGAGTTCTGGTAGCATAGTGGTTATGAGTCAGGCTGCTAACCTCAGGGTCAGCAATTTGAAACTACCAGCTGTTCTTATGGGAGAAAGATGAGGTTTTCTGCTCCTGTAAAGATTTGCAGCCTCAGAAATCTTATACAGGGTCACTGTAAGTCAGAACCGACTCCACAGCACATAACCACCACCACCACTGTGTCCTATGATTAAAGTCAGTGGTAAAATACAGCAACCCAATTCCAACATGATTACTAAAAACCCAGGAATGACATCCTTGGGTGACACCCCAAGCAAAAACCATGATCAGCTGAAGTGCTTGCCAAAGACAAAGGCAATACAAAATAGGTAGTCAAAGGTAGTACTAAATACCAGCTAGGGCCAAGTGACCAGTTACAGAAATGAGGGCTGTAATTGTAATGAATATATATATACACACACACACACACGGTTTTGTTTCATATGTGTGCATCAAATATTTTGCCTTGTTCATTTGTGAAATTAAGTTGTAAATGGGACCAGTGCATTTTCAGTTGTGTGGGTTTTAGCTGTATCATATTAGGCACACATATGCCTTTACTTTATCCCCATGTCTCAACTGCCAAACCACTTAGAATCCTGGCCCAGTCAAGTTGACCCAAAAGCTTAATTGTCATTGTTTACCCCTTGTCAACTTGATACCTATAAATCATATGTATAATTTCTAAATAAAGACAATTGTAAAGTCATACTTGTGCCTGATACGATACAACTAAAACCCATATCCCCATGGTGAGATCTAATATAGTGTAGTTTACACTATGATGATTACTATGAATAGCATAGTTATCTGTACGATGATTGGCTATATACAGTCAACAAATTGAAAGGATGTTTCCTTGGGGGTGTGATCTGCTTTCAGTATAATGGACACTCAAGCAAAGCTTGCTTGCTTTTCTACTGGGTCTGAATCAGCCTCATGTTCTTTGGACTTGAGTCAGTGGCTTGCTGTATTATCTGCCTGCCTGTCTGCTTGCCAGATCTGCCTGCCTGCTAGACTTGCCTGAGGATCTTGGTTCATTTGACCCAGACTTGGGACTCTTCCACTTCTATAATTGTGAGCCATTTCCTTGATATAGTCTTCTCTTTATATATATATATTTACATATGTGTTTCATTGGTTTTCCTTCTCTAGAGAACCCAGCCTAAGACATTACTCAACTGCACTTTGAGTCATGTGATTTCATCTGCATGTGCTACAAGTGTGTGCTATTGTTTTCATTACAGCTGGTGTTTTCACTGTCACTGATTTTTCAAACCTTATAATGGGTTAGGTACAATATTGTGGTTAGTAGCTGTGCTATAGGATAGGCACTGGACTGCTGACCATAAGGTTAATGATTCACAACCACAAGCTGCTCCTAGAAAATCCTTGTATAGCATTTATGAGTCGGAATCAAATCAATGGACTTAACAGAACAACAACAAAAACATTTATTTACCTGTATCAATAATATATATATTTTTTAATTTAAGGTTTTTATTGTGGATTGAGTGAAAGTTTACAGGGCACATCATCAGTTTCACATTCAACCATTCATACAACTTGTTTCATTACATTGATTATAATCCCCTCCATATACCACGAGTTGAAAGTATTTCTCTCTATCCACTTTAGCTTTTTTT
>NW_006408722.1:1617379-1631074 GCF_000296735.1 Chrysochloris asiatica | reverse complement strand
TAGATACCAAAAGAAAAGAATGTCCACACCTTTATCTCAGCGGTTCTGCCAGGCGTCTGTGGCCACTCCGATCCTTTCCCCACGTGGTCTCACCCAAGATGGCGGCTCCTGTAGCAGCCGAGCATCTCGGACTAGAAAGCAATAGATTTCTTGCTTCTGCCACAAATTCCCCCACCTGTGAGCCTTCCAACCTTCTAAGTATCCCTTTATATGTGGTTCAGAGTTCTGGGACCATCCCCTGAGCCTGCTTGGTTGGGTATTCTGTGTTGTTGCTGGCAGAGCTTCTTTACTGCACTTTCACCTGATCCGCCTTCTTGTTTGTTCTTCCTCAATAACATTTTTGAGAATGAAGTAGTAATTAAAGAAAAGAAGGAAATTTTTTTTTTTTTTACAAATAATAACTAATAATGTTGCAACTAATGTTACAATTCATTGTAAAAGATTTTACAAGGAAATTTTGTTGTTGGTATTCATGCAATCTAAGAAATATTATATTTAGTTTATAGCTAATTATCACATATTGTTCTATGATTTTAAATTATAACAAACATTCCTAAGGGTTCTGTACGGTTTAGTGTGAGAGGAGGTCCATGTGGGGTGACACCATAAGTCACCACACTAGAAGACAATCAACTCTAGTGATGTCACTGGGCCCCAGAATTCATTGCAATGGCCACACAGAACTCCCAGACCACCCTGGTTTATTAGGGATGTAACAGGTTACAGCTCAGGACCAGGAAAAGTAACAGGAACTACTCAGGATACACTTCATCCATCAGGACAGCTTCCAAGCAACATAGCGCTCACCTCCTTCTCAGTCATCCTAGCTGACCAGCTGCACTCAGGCAAGTGGTCCGGCTCTGCTGACTCCATCAGAAGAACCTGGAAGTTCCACTCCACCAGCAAGCCTCCTGCCTGAAGACACCCCACACTCTCACTCTGTGAGCTGCCTCCTCACTCCATGGACCACAAAGCCCACCACTGTCTTCTGCTGGTCCCTGGTTCTTGTTGCTTTTCAGCTACCACCATCTCATGCCATTTCCCACCATCTCCAGTGTTACCATTCTTTCTGTCTCCTGGGTCTAGAAAGTTCTCAGTGCAGACACCAAGGCCCAAAGCACACTCTCCTCTAGGTTTTCCCTTTAAAAATGTTTTTATTGATTTTATTGTTGTTGAGGATAAACACAGCAGGACACAGATCAGTTCCATGGTGTCTTCATGTACAATTAAGTGACACTGATGACATCAGCTGTGTAACTATTCTCACCCTCCTTCACGGAGCCGTTCCTCCCTCATTAGCATAAATTCACTGCCCCCTACATTTCCCATCGAATCTGCATGTTACAGTTGTTGGTCTGATCTCATATGGGTAGACCTTGAAAGACCACAATGAAGACTCTTCATCTTGATGGTAGTGAGTCCCCACCACCATCTGTCAGCCTCTGGAGGATTAGCCCTTATAAACCTGTTGTTGTTATGTGCTGTGAAGTCAGTTCCGACTCATAGCGACCCTGTACAGGGTTTCTGAGGCTATAAATCTTTACAGGAACAGAAAGCCTCATCTTTCTCCTGTGGAACACCTGATAGTTTTGAACTGCTGACCTTGAGATTAGCAGCCCGATTCGTAACCACTACACTACCAAAGCTCCTTTATAAACCTGTTGTTGTTAAGTACCGTGGAGTCGGTTCCGACGCATTGTGACTCTGCACTGGGTTTCTGAGGCTGTAAATCTTTACAGGAGCAGAAAGCCTCATCTTTCTCCCACAGAATGGCTGGTAGTTTCGAACTGCCGACCTTGCGGCTTGCAGGCCGGTTCGTAACCACGCTACCAGAGCTCTTTTACAACTTAGCAGGAGGGAAAAACTGACCAATCCCATTGATAGGCCACATCACTTTATTTGCATAGTAGACTGTTCAATCTTTTTGCAAGGTTGTGGTGTAGCAAATCCTGTTGACAAACCCAGGGCCAGAAAGGTCACATATAAAGAGAAGACCACTGCCCTGCAATTGCCTACACTCAGATTTCTTCACCAGTTTGAAGTCTTCACTACCTTTCGTCTCCTCCCTTATCATTTCCCCCCTTTTCGCTGAAGGTATCAGGTATCCAGAACTGGTTCTAGAGGTGGTGATTTTGGACTTCTGGCCTTCAGAACAGTCAGAGAATAAATTTCTGTTGGTTTAAGCCATCAATTTATGGTAACTTTTTTTACAGCAGTCACAGGAAACAAATGTAGTTGGGTTATAATTTCACAGAACTCTGGGTAGACTATACCTGGGCTTTCAATCTACAATAGGCAGATTCGGAGGCACTGGGACACTGGGTAGACACAGTGCTCAGGGTCTCCATAGTGCCTTGCTCCCTAGGTCCTCAGGAATGGAAAAGGGCTATGTGGTTGCTTATTTCTGAGTATCTCAGTTTAAAAAGTCTAAGCACTTATCCCATTAACAAATTAGTCTGCCCAATTTCATAGATGCTGGTCAAAGACTTGAGACTTCTGGGTCAAAGACAAAGGACTATATTACTCACAGCAATAGCCTTAGCCAAAGTCTTTTTGCATCAGTTCACCACTCCCCAACCCCTACAAGGCCACATAAAGGGGGCCAAGTGATACCTACCCAAACAGGGGGTTGTAGTACAAAAGAGGAATGCTTAGCTGATGGGAGCAGAATGTTTTCTAATGGGCAGTAAGCATGCCTGCCCTTTACTCCAGAGGGAAATACTGTCACTATATTCTAAAGCTGTTAGCTTTACTGACATCCTGGGAAAGACAGTCTGGGAAGAAAAACAGCCAGTGCCTCTGCTCGCAGGATGTGCAGAAATCTGGGGGACCCAACACTCAGCTGTTCTGACCTGGAGACTTTGCTCTCTGGCCACTTCCTGCATCTGCTGCCTGTTTCACCAGCAGAGATGCCAGGCTGCCCAGACAGCCAGAGGGCCTCACAGGGAAGCCTGGAATGACGACTATGGTACATTGGCAGGCAGTGTATGGGCAGCAACTCGGCCAATCCATGCCAGGTCCACTAGCTCTAAGGACACCTGCTGCTGCCACTCTGGGGTCACACCAAGGTCTCAGCTGGGTACTCCCAGTGTACACCTCCACTCTCCCCGCTGCCTTTCTGCCTCTACCTCTTTCATTCTCCACCTCTCCTATCCTTCTCTTTCTCATTTTATTTTGTTCTCTCCTTATTGCCTCATCTTGCTTTCTGTGTCTCTGTTCTACATCCTCTCTCTTCCTCACGGTGATTTTGTTCTAGTGCTGTGAACAAGCTTTGAAAAACAAATTAACAACTACAAACCACAACCATGAGAAAAGAGAGTCTCACACATAATCCCTATCTCAGAGCATTTAGGACAACATTCCCCTAAACCTCTCTCCACACATGTGATCACATACAAGGGGGCTTCAAGAAGTTTGTGGGAAAATTCCATTATCTTTCACTTCCATTTTTCCACAATTGAACTTGTTGAAACCCCCTCATATATGAACATGCTCATCACCAAATTGGAATCCTATGTAGATGGAGTTCATACTTCTTTCTTTTTAAAACTTTTTATTGCGAAGATTTACAGAGCAAATCAGTTTTCCATTTTACAATTCAGATACATTTTGTTTCATGCCATTGATTGCAGTCTACACTATGTAATATCACTTATTCCCACTTCTTCTCTGTGTTTTCCATTTACATTATTCTTTCTTTCCTTACCCTTGTGAACCCTTGGGCAAGTTCTGCCCTTTTTATCTCAAATGGTTGTTTATTCTAAGGTGTGCATACCTCACTAGTGTTATTGGTCTCCATATAGATCTATCTATTGTCTAGCTGGAAATTGAGAAATGGGATTGAGTTCAGTGTCAGACGTGAAGGGTGAGCTCACACTGCTTAGCTGACTCCAGGAAAGGATAGGATGATGGAAGGATCTAGAAGAAGGAAGACCACTTCTCTTTCTTCTACTTAAGAAACAGAGCCTAAGAGAACCTGGGACCATTTCTGGCTGCCCAGAGTTCTTATGTTCTAGGACTCCACACACCCTGTCAGCAGGGTCAGGTGAAGGGGCAAGTTAGGAGGACAGCATAGCTGTGAGGGGCTCAAGGATGGGATCTGTGGCAGCGACCACATCATGCTCCAAGCACCCTGGGCTGGCTTCCATGAGGAAGTGAACCCTGGTGGATTTGGAGCAGAGACCAGATTGGAAGATGAGTGTGTTGGGGTGGAGAGGCTGTGTCTGTCCACAGACAGTCGTATATGCAACACTCACACAGATATTCCGCTCGTGCCGGACAGGAATTGGGAGAGCCCCTGTTATTGTCACATAAAGGCCTTTCCTTTGACTCAAAATCTGCACTGATTCCCATTAATGAATGTGCTTCAATGCTAAGCACCACACCAGGTTGGGCTGGGAGGGCAGCCTGGCCCAATGAACTGGGAGGGCCTATGGGACTGGAGGCATTGAACCTCTTTAAAAAGCTTCTCAGGGTCGCTATGAGTCCGAACCAACTGCATGGCACATAACAACAACAACTACTACAAATGTGGTGCTGTGGGCTAATGCATTAGATTGCAAAGTCATTTGAACTGCAAGGTCGGTGGTTCAAGCTCACCAGCTGCTCCTTGAAAACCCTATACAGGGTTGCTATGGGTCGGAATTGACTCGACGGCACTTAACAACAACAACTACAAACAGTACATTTTCACAATTCTTAACATCCCACATTCATTGTACTCAAACTCCACACAGATCCTAGTTATCATGCTCAGAGCTCACCCTTAAGCTACCCCCACTCTAGTTTCACTCCTGGCACAGGCAACCACTGAAAATAGTTTGCTTAATATCGGCTGAGTTATTCTTGTCCATAGACAAAAATATGAATCTGTGTGTGTGTTCTTTAACACAGAGAAACATCACACAGTCTGTGGATTCTGCAATTTCCTTTGACTTTCATTCAGCCACTCAATAAGGCTGTAGAGACACCTTGACGGGCTAGTGCATTTAGAACAGCTAGCATAGTGGTTACGCATTGGGCTACTAATTAAAGGTCAGCAGTTCGAATACACTAGCCACTCATGGCATTCAGCTCTGTAAAGATTTACAGCCATGGAAACCCTGCACACAGTTGCTATGAGTCAAAACCAACTCAATGCATGCAGCAGCATCCAAAAGCTTGGAGGTTCGAATCCACCCCAAGGAACTTCGGAAAAAAGACCTCTGAGAAAGCAGCCATTGAAAATCCTCTGGAGCACAGTTCTAGTCTCCCATACATACAGTTCTAGTCTCGCACACATAGGATGTGAGTCATTGTCACTCAGCCGCAGTTGATTTCCATCAGCGAGGATGACTGCCTGCCGAGCAGAATTTAACCCGCCTTGGCTGGGTGAGATTGTGTCAACGAGTGCTGGCGCTGCTCACCAGCACTGAGAAGACTCACAGAGACCTGGACTCAGAGCCCATCAGTCCTTGCTCTTGTGGGGCTATCTGGGAGACTCTCTGCTGTCGGAGAGGAGGGGATGTGCCTTCAGTTTTCTCTCCTCTGACCTGGTTTACAGAAAAGAAGGGAATCTCTGTCCAGCGTGAAACAGTTCCTTTTCTTCTGGTGCTGGAAGAAATCATTTCACAAGCTAGCCTGCCCTCTGGTGGCCAAAGCTGTTTCTTCCTGATTGCAAACTAAAAAACAAACCCATTGCTGATACTGCTTTGTTGTTGTTATGTGCGGTGGAGTCGGTTCCGACTCATAACGACCCTGTACAGGGTTTCCGAGGCTGTAAAGCTTCACGGGAGCAGAAAGACTCATTTTACCAGGGAACTGCTGACCGTGAGATTAGCAGCCCGATTTGTAACCACTACGCCACCAGAGCTCCTTATTGCTTGGGATATACTTATACTGAAAAAGTCTGTTGTTTATCGGAAGTTTTAATTTAGCTGGTGGTACTGAATTTTTTTTTTTTTTTTCTAAATCTGGAAACTTCGCTGGGTCGGGTGGTGACGATATTGGACCCATCTGGGCAAGGTAAGGAGCAAAGTGGGAGGAGGTATACAAGCAGGTTCCCAGTGGGATAGGGACCAGAGGAACGAAGAGCTGGGTCTAGATCCTGTCTAGAGCCAAAGAAAAGAGAACATTAATGTAAGCTTGAAATTTTACCTGGAACGACATCCACATCATCTGCAAGGGTGGAGAGAAGACTGAACATAAGGAAAATCTTACCTATTCCTCAAGGTTCTCCTCAAATGTCCCCTGCCCCCAGTTTTCCCTGGCCCCTCCAACTGCAAGAGACCTCCTACTGTTATCTTTGGCTTGTGTGCAGCATAAACTCAGCCCCTGAAACAGCCTTCTTCAAGTGAGGACATCTGCAAGCGCTGGTGTGGTAATTTCCCTAATTACAGCACCCATCATTGTTGGGTCTGTTTCAATTCATAGTGACCCTGCATAGGGTTTCTGAGGTGTGGCTGGTGGGTTTGAACTGCTGACCTTGTGGTTAGCAGTCCAGTGCCTATCCTACAGGGGGCTCCAAGCACAGCACCTAGAAGGTCTCAATAGTTGATGTGAAATGGATGGAAAAGTTATCACCAGGCAGTATCTACCTGAGTTGCTGACCACGTTGGGTAAGTTCTGCAACCTCACTGTGCTTCCGTATCGTATCCTCATCTACAAATCAAGTAGCTCATGTGAAGAAGGGTCCACCACAGAGTAATTGCTCAATAAATATTAGCCCTGATTATTATCATAGCCATTGTCTAAATAATGTCGACTGGGTCTCACCACTGACTTTTCTTGCAGAAAGGTATCGTGTTCTAGTAGACATTTTGGGGAGATTCTCTTCACTTCCTGAGCAGAGGTGCAGGCTGGTCCTGTGAGCACTGTGATATCACATTCTTCAATGAGAGAATCTCTTGGCCATGCATCTAGGTTCCTAGCAATATTAGAAACCATTTATAATGATTTATGGTAATCACACTGGACAAGAGTTTGATGGCTATTAAGCTTCTTTATTTGACTGAAAAACATTTGAAGCATGAAGCTGCATGAGGCAGTCAGCACCAGGACCATTATGAAACATCCTTGTGTTTGGAACCAATTTGCAATGTCATTTTTGATATCACAGATTATTCATCTTTGGATTCCAAGTCCTTGGTATTTGTGTTCTCAGTAGCAGGAGGGCAGTTAGGCCCATACCCCAGCCCCTGGAAGTAAATTCCCAGTACCACACCAGAGTCACTTAACACGCAGTGTTCTCATCAGCATACTTTACAACAAGACCCTGGTGTGGCACTGTAGCGTAAGCACTGGACTTCTAACCCAAAGGTCAAGATTAAAGCCCACCAGCCAGTCTTTGGAAACACTATACAGGGCTTCTATGAGTTAGAACTGACTTTAAGGTATTTAACAACAACACAGCAAGACCCTAGGGCAAATGGAAATTGTTTTATGGGAAAAGCATATTTTATAGAGACCCTTTTATAGCCTTTGAAGGTAACCAAGACAAGACAAAGGCAATATCCCAGAATGAAAGAAGCCATCAGCATGTATACCATATAGAGACCGAAATGGAGTACACAGGTTCGCGACCATGGAGTTCCTTATGATTAGGGGACAAGGAAAATCGCCACCAAATGGAGAATGGTGGCAGATCAGTCCTTCATTGTTGCATGCAGGACTACAGAAGCCAGGAAAGGACCATGGTTGGGATAGCTACAATTGTAGATTTAAAATGCTTACAGGATTGGTTCTGGGGGATTAATTAACCACCTGTCCACAGAGTAGTCAGGGTGTGACTGACTCATAGCCACTTAGACCCCAACTTTTAGGTAACTTGTGGCTATTTACAGTCAATCGTTAAGAACACACCCAGGCAAGTGAAAGCCTGAGGGCAAACCTGCCCCTCCCTGTAATCCCCTTTCACACCCTTCTTACTGAGGGAAAACCTGTCACATTATTGATTAATGGTCAGAAAGAACTCAATTGGAATCTAAACTTATGTCAAGCTTCCAAATGAAGTTAGGGCTCCTACTGTAGACCGTAGCCTTCCACAATCCAAGTGCTTTAGACTTTAAGCTGTAATACAAAATGCCACTTGAAACTCCTGTCTCAACACCCCCCCCCCTTTACTCTCTGAATGAAGCTATCACCAGGACTGTTGTTGGTCAGCACACACAATACCATGTACAAACTGTTGGGGGCTGGTCTTCATTCAATTGGCCGGTGCTCAGGCCAAACCTGATGTTCAGTATTTGAATATAGCCACTGGGTAGAACAGCCATGAAATTATAATCAATAAGGATTGCTCAAGCTGTGTCTTTGCTATGCCAAACTAGCTGGACTAAAAGGTAAAAAATTAATGAACAGGCCAGATGTTTCATTTTCCACAGTGACAAATAGAACGCATTCCTCTGTAATTTTTCCACTTTTCATTTAAATGCACATAGAACACTCTAGCTCTTTTTCAGATTGCTTTAACTTGCCCACACTGAAACCTAGGAAACAGTTAAATATGCGTCCATTCTTTATCAGCAGAAGAAAAGTAGAAAGGTTCTGCCTAGTGAGACCTGAAGAGAGGCCGCGAAAATGCAAACTTGACCCATGGCCCTGAGGGTGCCCAGACTCCCCCTAAGTAGGCTCATCAGTCCTCTATGGTTTCCTGGATAGCCCCTCCTGCCCCCACAAACAGCAGGCCTCTATCTCTAAAAGCAGCCACAGCAGGAAATCCTGTGATTCCCTTGACCTTCCTTTTAATGAGAACAATAAGGAAGCAATTACCTGGCCAAGGACCCTAGGGCTGCCTGAGCTGGCCAAGTCAGATTCATTTAGCCTCCTTTCAGTTTGGAAACTTGGACTGATCTTAATGATGGGAAATAAAGTGGCTTCCAGGAGCATCTCTTGCTACTAATGGAAGCAGAACCCTTTCTTTAAATAGACATTGAAATATGCAAGAACACCAGTTCATCTGGACACCCACTCAATAAGTTTTGGATACTTAACTGCTCCTGGTAATTAGACTCCACAAAACCTTACCATTGTACTGTCTCCATTTGGGGAAAATTCATTGTTTTAATATCCATCTGTAAACTTAGGCTTTTATTTGCTTGGAGAAAACCTGTGAAATAGAAGCTGGTGATAAGGAGGAGAAAACGATTTTCATGTTTGTACAAGTGAGTTTAGAACCTCCCTTTGCCTCTTTCTCTGCTGCTCTCTTGGCTGGAAGGGGCAGACTGATTCTGACACCTTTAAATCACCTACCTTCCTCGTCTACCCAGGCGGGAACAGGACCTGGGCAGTGATGAACCAGGAGGCAGTTTACAGCCATCAGCCAGCCATGGAGGTGGGGATGGGGATGGGGATGGCTTGAGCCATGAAGGCAGGCTCACCTGGTCCTAAGGCTGGGGCTTGAGAAGCAGGAGCTTCTGGGAGAACAGTTTTCCACTTCAGTTAACTCAGCACCTTCAGAGCCGGCAGCCTGAGGACAGTGGTAACAGGCATTGAAGAGCAATCTGCACTCTCTTCTTGGGTACTTTTACTCATGCCCATGACTTTGATGATGTATCAATTTATATCTCCAGGACAGACATTGGCGAGATATTGGCTCTGAGGCCCCAACCTTCTTCTTGACAGTTTCCACTTGGATGAATCCAACTCAACACATCCAAACCCACCCCCACCTGCCCATCTGCTCCTCTTCCTGTACTCCCTGTCTCAGACAAGTACCTTCTACCTTCCAGTGCGTGAGGCAGAAACCTAGACACCACCTGTGCCTCCTGTGGGACATTCCTATAGCATACACTGTTGATGCCCTGCTCTTGTCCCTCAGGACGAATCCTGTCACTGGAGGAGGTGACATGCTGCCAGGATCTGCTTGAGGAAGCCTGGGAAAGCCACTCTTCCTAAGTAAGGCAGGCCAACAAGCCAGGAACAGCCTTCAGCCCTTGCCCCATGAGTGGAATAATTCTGAGATGGATATTTTGTTCCATTTTACAAAATTTCCTCCAAGAATAAGTTTCCCAGGGGCCCAAGGCCAGGGCCAGCTTCAGGATATTTGACCTGTGCAGTGGCCTAACCAGAAAAAAAAAAAGCACATGAACAAAGTCCACACGACAATTACAAACACACACAAATCCATGTCACAAATACACACAAGAAAAATACACACCGAAAAATTCTCGTATAAAAAGCAGGAGTAGGATTCAGATGAGACCTTACTGATTTCTAATATTGTGAATAATTGTGTATTTTCCCCTGTGTGCATTTTTCTTTTGGATGATTTTTTCATTTCTTATTTCAAATATTATCCACCTTCAGTCTCACAGGATCAGCAATTATCAAAACCCCCAAGTCTCCTAAGTCTGAAAACATCAAGACAGTCCCAGTAGCAGCTAAAGGTAAAGCACTGGTATGCTCACAGAACAAAATAAAATTGCACAGTTTTTCCTTCACTTCATTTATCTCAAAGTACCATCTGGTCAAAAACAAAACCAAAAGACCGGCTCACTGCTGAAGAACATGGGCACTCTTTTCTTCTTCACGCTTCAAACTAAACATTAAACTCATCTGACAGGGCGAACAAGGTCTGTAGTAATTGCACACGCACCACACAAATCCTTTGTGATGCATAAATATTTTATTACACAGGGCACAAAAATACTTTCACTTTTTGTTTGTTGGGAAATTTGGAAAGAATAAGGACCAAAGGCTGGGCCATCTGAAAAGGAAAAGGAGGACCTTGATTTGGAAAAGAAAGCATATGTATTTGTTGGTTTTTTGTTGTAGCTGTTTAAGCCTGGTAGTATGTGTGTGTGTGGGTGGGGGTGGGGGCGCATCCAGGCAGACCTGGCTGCAGAGCTGGGTCCTTACTGGGTGAAGGGTGTGGAAAGTGGATAGAAATGAAGCCAGGACATAATGCTATGGTGCCATCAATGTAAGAACAAACTGTACACTTACACATATATTAAGTGTCTTAACTCATGCCAGAAAACGTGCAAAATGAAATGTCTCATTTCCTTGATATTTTGTTGTTGTTAAGTGCCATCGAGTCGGTTCCGACCCATAGCGAACTATTTAAAAGCAAGATTGCACAGGTGGTTGACCCTTGCTTGGTCCCACTGAGGCCTGCGAGGGCAGGGGGGGGTCTGGGTGTCCTAGCAAGGTGGTCCCTGAATTCTCCCATGAGGGTTTGGAGAAAAACCTTAGGGAAGGACAGGGTTGAGAAAGAGGCCAGACAGCAATCAAGAAGCAATCTACTGAGTCAGGTTAAAATTGTGCTCCTAGGCGGGGTGAGCACTGTTGGGATTTAGGGTCATCATTAACTTGTTCTTGGCCATCTTGGTGTTGTCTTTGGCAAACTCTAGCCTCAGGGCCCGTGGATTCTCGGGATCCAAGTGAATACCATTCAACGCATACTTGGCAGATTCTGCTCCTAACAACTGCCAAAACCAACAAGCTGTCTTGATGAGAACTCAATCAGGGATCCTTCATACCCCCTTGAACGGCCGGAAGAGCAGAGTTCTCTGGGCTTAAAGTCTACGAGGAGACCACTGACAATGTGGACCTCCTCCTCCAGGGTGCCGCCGGAACCCGAGCCCCTGCCGGTGCCCGTGCCGGAGCTGTGCTCGCAGTCCGCCTCAGGTTGCTCATGGTGCATGGTGTGGAGCGAGGGGGCGCAGGGACTGTGGATATTTTTCTTGTACACATTTATGACAGCGTGGTTTCTTCTGTGGACAATTTTCATTTTGATTTTTTTGACCATAGAACCCTGCAGTTGCACCCGTAGGGCTTAGAAGGGCCCTCTCTGCTGGGCTTAAGTTCTCTTGTTATCAGTCTGAAACTTTTAATAATTTATAAATAAAGGGCCTCAAATTTTATTTTTCATTGGGTATTATGTAGATTTTTCATTATGTAGCTGCTCCTATCCAAGGAATAGCTGGCTTCACAAAGTCTTCCCTTCTTCATTCCAGATCTCTAGTCCCCACTTCCCTCTCAGTATTTCCTGACCCCCAAATAAATCACTTGCACTCAAATTCTTGTCTTTGAATCTGTTTCTGGGGGAACCAAACTAAGGCCCCTCCACACCTATTCATCTGCAGTCTGTCTGCTTCATTCAGTGTCTCCCCAACCAGCCATGGTGCTCACTCTTACTTGGACTGTGGCGTGATCTTGCCACATCCACTTCTCTTCCTCTAATTCCTTCTCCTCCGTAGTCAGGGAGTTTGTTTGTTTATTATGATTTTTCCTCCCTTTTCTTTTTAACTGTCTTCCCTGTTACCCAAGTTAGCACGGGACTACACTCCACCCAGTGAATAATTCCCCTTTCCTTCCCACCTGTGATATCCGTCATAGAATGTTTATTATAGAATGAAGACCTTTCCTTGACTTTTTACAGTAGTGGTCTCATGCAACAGCTACCCCTTTGTGACAGACAAATTTCACTCAACATATGCCTTCCAGGTTCTTCCATGTTGTATGTTAATTTGCAGACTCATCATTATTCTTCAGTGTTGCATAATATGCCATTGTATGTATGCACTAAAGTGTGTAAAACCATTCCTTTGCTGATGGGCATCTAGGCTGTCTCCATATTTTTACTATTGTGAAAATGTGCATGGAACATAGATGTGCATTTATCTATTACGTGAGGAAAGATAACAAGTACAGATTGCTGGATCATACGGCATTTCAATTTCCAACCTTCTGAGAACGTGCCATACCACTTTCCACAACTATTCTACCATTTTACAGCCCCACCAGCAGTGTAGGAGGGTCGCGTATTCTCCATACCCTCCCAGCAATTGCTTCTTTGTGTTTTGTCACAAGGACTGAAGGTACCGAATTCAGCCTGGGACAAGGCAAAAAGTGGAGAACTACAAGAGTGAATAAGAAACAACAACAAAAAACTACAAAGTGAATAGGAATAAGTATAAAAGAAGCTACTTTAAAAATATATATTTTATTGTGAATTTTGTGATGGTTTACATGGGAGAATATTAGTTTTGCATTCATCCTATCCTATATCATTTCATTGCCATGGTTATAATCCCATCCATACATCATCAGCCAACCAAAGGGTATAGCCTGCAAGCCTGCCCCCCGGTTGTCAGCACACAGCCCATCTCCCTCTCTGGGTCTAAAGTCTCCAGCTGCTCCATCGCTCCACATCATCATCTCTGCCTCCATTTCAGGCATTTCTGCTCTTCTCCCTTGATGGTCCTAGGGACCTCCGCTCCTAGACTGAAAAGTTAATCACATTTCCAGCCCTCACAATCAGTCCTGATAACAATTATTCACTACTGTATCACAAGAGACCCCATCTGCATTTAATTTCATCAGCCCTTCCTGGACAGGCTGGATACTATTCACTGGAGACTCTACCCTCCCCCATGCCCTCTGGATCTAGGTTCCCTCTTGAAAGCTTGTAAGCAAGTCACTTCTTGCCTTTGTATTCCACCCCCACCCCCATTTTGGGTAGCCAGTGTTCAAGTTGCCCATCCCTGTCTACTCTTGTGTGGAGGGGGTGGGAATAGTTCTTGCAGCAAGGATTTGTTTCCTCTTTTGAGCTACTGCATCCATAGGTGTAGGTCAAGTTTATCAAATTGTATCAAATGACACTTTTTCCCTCTTCTTTCTTCGTCGGGTTGAGTTCTGATCATTCAGTCATTGAAGCCAGGTCAAATGGGTATTATCTGCAAGTGTGGGTGTTCTTGTATCTGTCTGCTCTCT
>NW_006408722.1:1602624-1614664 GCF_000296735.1 Chrysochloris asiatica | reverse complement strand
AGGCTTTCTACTCCCGTAAAGATTTACACCCTCGGAAACCCTATACAGGGTCGCTATGGGTCGGAACCGACTCGACGGCACATAACAACAACAACAACAACAACAATATCTTCAGCAGAACCTGCTCAAATCCAGGCACCAAGCAGGCACAGTCGGCACCCACCTCACTTTGGCATTACTTCACCCAGATGGCAGGAGGATGCACTGGGAATGGATGAAGGTGGGGGTTGGCCATCCCTCTGGCCCCCAGGGGAGTTTGGGGAACAAGAAAGAAGCACACCTTTCCCA
Source organism: Chrysochloris asiatica (assembly GCF_000296735.1). Taxonomy (NCBI): domain Eukaryota; kingdom Metazoa; phylum Chordata; class Mammalia; order Afrosoricida; family Chrysochloridae; genus Chrysochloris; species Chrysochloris asiatica. Next base: position 1,614,376 of record NW_006408722.1, on the reverse strand, counting down.
TTATCTGTCTCTGGTGTGAATCTGTGCTGCTAAGCCACAATCTGTCTCTGAAGACGCTAGCAAAAATTCAAAATTATCTTGCTGTATCTGGCTGGGAGACCCTTCATCAGTCTGTCTCCCTCCTCCACCCTCCTCGCTCAGCCTCTCCTCCCAGTAAGTGTTCAGTGCACTTCTCTAACCTTTTCTCTGAAACTCAAGGTTCTAGGATTATCATCTCTGTGTGTTTCATTTGGAGTCCTGGTGTGGCACTTCAGGATAATGCACCAGTCTGCAAGGTCTGTTTGAACCACAAGGGTCAGTGTTTCAAATTCACCAGCTGCTCCTCAGAAACCCTATACAGGATCGCTGTGAGTTGGAACCACCTTGACAGCACTTAACAACAACAACAACTTTGTTGTAGAGGATCAGAGTAGCATATCTGCCTAGTCCACCATCTCGGTTCCTCCTCCTTAGATTTTTTTTTTTTTTTAATGTTTTATTGTGAATTATGTGATAGTTTACATGGGAGAACATCTGTTTTACATTCATTCTATCGTATATCATTTCATTGCCATGGTTACAATCCCCTTCATGCATTATCAACCACTTAGGTTGGTTTTTGAACAAAAATCTAATCATATCACTTTGCTGCTTAAAATACTGCAACAGCTAACTGTTGAAGCTGAGTGATTGTTCATAGGAACCCGTAAATCTCTTCTTTCTACTTTTTTGTGTATATCTTTAAAATTCTAAAATAAAAGGCTAAATAACAACAAAAATCTCAATTGCTTTTCTATTACTCTTATGAAGACAGGCAATAGAGCACTAAAAGTGTTAGTGTCCACCACATGTGTGTCAATCTCTTGTGGTGGCTTGCATGTTGCTATGATGCTGGAAGCTATGCCACCAGTATTTTAAATACCAGCAGAGTTACCCATGGTGGACAGGTTCCAGCAGAGTTTCCAGACTAAGACAGACTAGGAAGAAGGGACTGGAGATGTACTTCTAAGAATGAGCCAGTAGACCAGCAGTGTGGCAAGACCTGGGGACTCTTGGGCCCAGAGTCAGTGACATAGCCACAGAGAACTAGAGTGGAGAGTGAAGTGTCCAGCTGATAAGAAGAGAGGGCATATGCACAAGAACACCCACACTTGCAGATAATACCCACTTGACCTGGCTTCAATGACCGGATGATCAGAGCTCAACTAGAAGAAGAAAAAAAGAGTAATCTGATACAATTTGATGAACTTGACCTATACCTATGGATGCAGTAGCTCAAAAGAGGGAACAAATGTTTACAGCAAGGATCATTCCAACCCTCTCTATACACAGACTAGATAGGGATGGGCAACTTGGACATTGGTTGCCCAAAATGAGGGGGCTACAAAGGCAAGAAGTGACTGGCTTACAAGCTTTCAAGAGGGAACCTAGATTCAGAGGACGTGAAGGAAGGTAGAATCTCCACTGAGTAGTATCCAATCTGACTAGGCAGGACTGATGAAATGAAATGTGGATAGGTCTCTTGTGATGCAATAGTGAATAATTGTTATCAGGACTGATTGTGAGGGTTGGAAATGTAAAGGTAGACATTTTGTAGCAAGGAGGGGAGTGATTAACTTTTTAGTCTAGGAGTGGTGGTCCCTGGGACCATCATGGGAGAAGAGCGGAGAGCGGGATCCTACCCAGAGAAGCAGTGATGCATGAGATAGAGGCAGAGATGATGATGTGGAGAGATGGAGCAGTTGGGGGACTTTAGACACAGAAAGGGAGAGGGGCTGATGACCGGTGGGGGCGGGGGCAGGCTTGTAGTGTATACCCTTTGGTTAGTTGATGATGCATGGAGGGAATTGTAACCATGGCAATGAAATGATATACATAGGATGAATGTAAAACTAATGTTCTCCCATGTAAACTATCACATAATCCACAATAAAACATTAAAAAAAAAAAAATGAACCAGTAGAAACCCTATGAATCACAACATAATATTGTCTGATTGTCTCCCCTTGGTTGGAAGGCTCTCAAAATATACAGTGAAATCAATCATACTAAAGACTGTGTGGAGTGCTGGTGTAGCGCTGTGGGCTAATGTGCTGGACTGCAAAGTCGTTTGAACCACAAAGTTGGTGCTTCAAGTTCAACAGCTGCTCCTTGGAACCCTTATACAGGGTCGCTATGGGTTGGATATGACTCAACAGCACTTAGCAACAACAACAAAGATTATGTAGATTCTGCAGAACTGGACAATGTTTAATTTTGTTGTACATGGAGTTGCCATGAGTTGGAACAAAGTCAATGGCCATGAACAACAATATTTGTGTAGAAATAATGCTGTCCCTCCTTGGATAAAGTTGGCAATCCAGGAAGTCCTACCACGGTAATCCTGTGGCCACAAATGTCCCTGAGTTCCCTCCACTTCTGCCCCTGTAGGGGAAGAGCACTGACCTCATGCCACCCAAGTATTGTCTGCGGGACCCAGTTATGGTGAGAATCAAGTGAACCTTGAACATATCAAAAACCTACAAACATGCTTGGTGGACCCAAGGCAAGAGTGTTCTTTAATGAACAGAAAGCCCAAGCCTATCCCAGCCTGCTTAACTGGTTCCATCCAACTGTTGTTGGTTTTAATAGAGCAGCCACATATTTAATCAGGTTCAATCTGAGGTTAACAGAAGTAACCAGGATGTCAAACACTTCCTTTCTTTGATTCAGCCAGCTTCTCGATCTGTGTTTAACTGGGTACCATAATGTCCACAGAAATCCTGAAGGAGGGGATGGTTTCAGGGGCATTGTGTGCTAGAATTCAGAAGGGGAGGGCAGCCACAGTTACTGTCAGCCTCTGTGTTAGCCCTTCGATACCCTTGGTATCTACTCTCTCAAAGCCACTATTCCTGTGAGGATCTGAGTTACTGAAAAGTCAAGAAACCTGATCAAGGCCACATAGCCAAGATTCAAAACAAGGTCTGCCTGGCTCTAAGTCTAAACTCTTTTTCTCCGAGGCCAATAGTTCTCAAATTCAGGATTCCTGGATCCCATCCTCATACCTCTACTTAATAAATCTGATGGTGGGCCCAGGAATTTGTATTTCAAAAGTTTCCTGAGTGACTCTGATGATAAGCTAGATTTTGTAAACTATTTCAGAGGAACCACTCTGCTTCCCCAAATCTGAACCAAATGGCTCCATGAGGTTCAAGTTATAACCTTCACCCAGTTTAACCCACGGGCTTTAAAAAAAGCCAGTCTAACTATTTTAAATCATGCCTGATCGTAACTTACTTGAAACCCAGCCTTTTGACATCTTAATATTTATTGGCTAAATTTCTGTCCAAAGAGAGCATTTATTCTGCTGAATGTGTGCATTATAGACCCTTTAGACCCTGTGCCTCTTCTCAAATCGTGACCTCTAAAAAGGCAGAAATTGAGTGTTTCTCATCTGACCCTGTACAGAAAGACATTTAATATATGCCTTGGCCCAGCACATGTGACTTGGTAAGAAAAGGCACTTTTCTTGTCATCTGCCAATTTTGCAGAAACAGTGTTGGCTCCCGAGTTGAGTAGGCTCCTTTCTGGCAAGAAGATGAGACCAAGAGCTGCATTAATGACACAGTTCTGTGCTTTCCAAGACAGTAATAGTCTGGAATCATGTTGAAGCTTTCTAGAGCAGAACCATTGCTGCAATCTCAGCTGTGAGTCTGAACCAATTCAGGAGAGAAGTTGCTGCTTATGAAAAGGAGACTCACTGAGCTTATCAACTGTTATTGCTGGTGGTGGTATTTTTATGAACTCCTGTCCCACTTCTGATTTCAGCACTGGTGCATGAGAGATTATGCTTCTTAACAGAAACCTTTCCCAATCCAAAACTTGGATTCATGATCACAACAACTTTTCCTAAGTCAAGAATCTATCTACACAATGGCTATTTAAGACAGTGTAGTCCTCCTGTGTTCTATTACTACCCACTAAGCAATAATTAACCTAGTGGCACAAAATAAATGTTTAAATCCTCTGGAGAAATAATATAACCATACTTAAACACTTAAAAGTAGAAAGCTGGTTCTCCTGATGAGTATCTTTCCTTCAGTGTTGACTGAAAAAGATAGAAGAAATGTTCCACAAAATCATCATAATAAAAAAGCTAAAATCATACGGCAGATGTAAATGATGCCAAACATTTAAATGAAGAGCAGAATTTTCAGTCAATTAACTCCAGTCTACACCATGTCAAGGAGTCCTTGTTGTTGTGAAGTGCCGTCGAGTTGGTTCTGACTCATAGTGAACTGCATAGGGTTTCCAAGGAGCAGCTGGTGAGTTTGAACCCCTGACCTTGCAGTTCAAATGACCTGCGGTCCAGTGCTTATCCTACAGCACCACACCAGGAGTCCCTAGTTGGTACTCAGTTGCTGACTAAAGGTTTGGAGGTTTGAGTCCAACCAGAGGCACTTGGAATAAAGGCCTGGTGATCCACTTCTGAAAAATAGTCATTGACAACCCTCTGGAGCACAGTTCTCCTCTGACACAAACGACATCTCCATGAGTCAGAATTTACTCAGCCGCAAAACCACATCAACCAGTTTGATAGTTCCCACTGAATTGTGGTTTCTCTGAATAAATCAATTGATTTGCTCTGCCTGCCTGGCATCTGGACAGGTCTCTGGCTAAATTAGAAATGTGGGGTGTAGTAGCATTGCTTATGCCTCGTCTCATCATTCAGTCTTTCAGGAACCCCGGCTCTGAGTCTGGCCCCAAAGACAAGCCCAAGCATTCAACCACAGTGGCTTTTTTGTTAGGGCTATTATTAAGGGCATGAACCCAAGGTAAACTGAGTTTTAGGTGGGGACACAGAGCAACGTCTCATCACGTCCTAAAGATGAGTAATATAACACCGAGAGGCAGTTCATATTGTGTCCATGGACCAATTAACCTGCCACTTCATTGTTGGCTGCCTACTGTGAGTGGCGTTCTGTCCTCTCTCCTTGTGAATGTCCTCTCCTATCGAGGAATGTGTTACTGGCACAAGATTTCCCTGGCAGGCTTCCAGATCCCTCGGTTTCTCAGTGTCAGCACTTGCCTTTGTGAGCCCGGTGGACTGTTCTGTGCAGCAGTGACAGGGCACTTCCCTCCCCTCCACATGAGGGCGATCCTTCAACTGTCAGCCACAGGCCCCCTGCAGGCTGCTGTCTGTCAGCTCAGATACGTCACTGGGCCCAGAACTCTTTTCCAACTCCTTTCATCTTTCCTCCTATGCCAATCCACCAGCCTTTTAGTTCTGTGTCCTGCCAGACCAGGGTGAGAAGATATCCAGTGGAATACAAACCCAGGGGTCCAGGGCACTGTGGGGAAGGGGAATTCTTCATAGTAAAAGGAGTTTCAAAGTCTAAGTCTTTCTCCAGGCATTCTGGAAAGTGGTCGACTTCTTTGGTCAAGATTTCCTAATTCCAAAGGTAGTGGTTTTGGTCTGGTGGGTCTCACTTTAAGAATACTCAGCTTATGAAAACCTCCTGACCTGCCAAAACAAATACCTCAAAGGCACATCAGATTTTGCTCATTCTGCTCAAGATTCAGAGAGCATCTTCAATCTACAGATCCACGTACGTCATCAAATCTGACTCTTCTTTTTATAGCGGGTCATTTTCCAGGTTGTTCAATTACCTCGAGCTCTCAGGGTGCTAATCTTATTGTCGCTGTGTCTGCTCTATCAGTGTCTCATCTTTCCCATGTGTGAGTGTGTGTGAGTGTCTGTGTTTGTGTGTGGACTGTGGAATTGACCCTACAGAGTTTGGCTCAGCTGAGGACCCAGGGAATTCACCTATGACTAGTTTTTATATTAATTTATTGACTCTGTATTTCCACAATAATCAGGAAGAGCCATTTGAATTCCATCTTCATATGTGGTGCAGATTTAGGGATTCAGTTTCTTAAGGGCTTTTTAAAATATTTCCTGCCCAGAGTCCCAGTAAGATGGACTCTGATGCTATTTCCTTAGCCAGATGGGCAATAGTTTTTGGTCAGTTGGACAGAGAGGGATAGTCATGATAGATCCCAGATTTGTTCATGAATTTTTTCCAGCGTCCCATAGCTTATGGACTGCAGGGCATGTTTTCTATCTCACTGTGACCAGTAAACTGGACCTAGATCAAGATTCAATATTTCCCTGGGCTACAATTGTCCAAACGTGTATGGGTACCAACCTTGTGTAAGCTCCCTTCGTTGTTGGCACCTTGGAAATTCTATTTCTCTACTTTATATTTGGACATGGATTTGAATTTATGTATATGATGCCAGTTGCTGTCATCCATTCTGACTCACGGCAACCTCGTGTGCCAGAGCAGAACTGTGCTCCATAAAATGTTTTTTAAGGAATTTGATTTTTTAAAAAAATAAATTAGTTTATTTTTAGAGCTGTAGTTGAGAATATACACAAAAGAACATACAACAATGTAGTAATTTCTACATATACAATCTAGTGACATTGATTACATTCCTTGAATTGTACAACCATTCTCTTTTGCTGTAAAGTTCTGGACTTCATTGTTTTATCTAATCTTTGGAGTTGGTGGTGTTAGTTTGATTCCAAATAGATAGATCTTAAAAGCAGGGCTTCAAATTTGTTCTAGCCAAGTTTGTCATGGCCAATGAAGTGAAACTGGAATATGCCAGAATTTTTAACATTTGAGTGATCTGGAATGGGACAGATTATGGGTTGAGGACCTGGAATGGGAGGTTTGGAAAAGACACACAGTGAGCCCTTTCAGGAGCCTGATGTGCAAGATTAGATTTTTGGGACGATCGTGGAGAACACACACACTCAAAGCAGTGCAGTTGGCCACCATCTTTAAACAGAATACTATTATTTGCAACTATGCTCCAAATATGACACCAAGCGGTATGGTTGGGACTTCCAGAGAGATGGTGGACTATCCAGAGGCACCACATGGACCCTCTACAACAAAGATACAAGATGCCAAATAAAACATCACAGATGAAGATTCCGGAACCCTGAACTTCAGAAGAAAGGTTAGAGAAGTGGATGGAGTGTTAGCTGGGAGGAGAAGTCGAGCAGGGACAGTGAGAGGAGACTGAATGGTGAACAGCTGGCCAGATGTGGACCCACCACCATCTTGTGAGTAGCTTTGGAAAGAAGGGAGGCCTAGCAGAGCAGATTCATATGGGTACCAGGAAAGATGTGACTTCTTCTTTTTCCCCGTGCTCACCTGGTGACCAGAGGTGTGGCCAGCTCTCACCCTTATCCACCCCCAGAACAAACCATGCTCTTCCAAAGTTCAGAGAAGGTTAGGATCCACACTAGTGTGAGGTGGGAACAGGCTGTGCAGTTTTGGTGTGTTGCTTTGGTGCCTGGATTCAGGTGGGCTCAGATCCAGAACTACAAAAGCCACAGTCTCCAGTCTAGTATTTAACCAGTCACCCTGCCCTCAGCTTCCCTGTGGTCTTAACAGACACTGAAGCCAGCTCCATCAATGGCCCCCCACAAACTACTCCTGGATTGGGTGCTCTGAACATACATTACACCAAGGACAATAGGAACTACATCTAGGACCAGGAACTCTGCTATCATATCCTTGAATTGCAGGAGCCCACCAGAGATTTCTCCCCTCTGGCTCTAACAAATGCACTGTTTGTTTTTATAAGCATGACAATCCCACAATGCCCTGGAGACAACAGACAATTGTAGCTCACACAAAGAAACAAGAGAGAATGACTCAAACAAATGACTAAGATTCAGAGCCAGGAAAAGTTTCTGAAGAAGAAAAGGTAACGGGAATAAGAATTCAAAAGAATGCTAATTAGAATTAAAAAAAGACTTCAAAAGAATGCTAATTAGAATTTAAAAAGACTTCAAAAGAATGCTAATTAGGCATCTCCAAAGAATCAATAAAAAGATCCAGGAAGGCAAGGAGACCACAATTAAAATGTTAGAAGAATTCAGGAAAACACTACAAGAACAAACAAACAAAACAAAGGCAAAATTTGAAACAAAACAAAGCATCTAATTAGAAATCCAGAAGATTAATACTAAGATCTCTGTTATGGACAATACATTGAAAGGGCAAAGGGGTAGCTGTAAAGCAATGGGATCCCAAATTAGTGAGCTTGAAGACGAATCTCTCAATTCTAATATGCTAGAAGAACAGTCAGAACAAAGAATGAAAAAATCCAAAGAAAGTCTAAGAGTTATGTGGGACACCATGAACAGGAACAACTTACAGGTGATTGGAATTCCAGAACAGGAAGAGACAAGCACAGAGAAAGTTGTCCAAGAATTTTTGGAAGAAAACTTCCATAGCATCACAAAAGACTAGAATATAAGCATGCAGGAAGCTGAACAAACCCCAAACAGGATAGATCCCAAAAGGAAATCACCAAAACACAACATTATCAAACTTTCCAAAATCAAAGACAAGGAAAGAATCTTGAAAAGTTATCTACAAAGGAGAACCAATAAGACTCAGCACTGATTTTTTTAGCAGAAACCATGCAGGCAAGAAGGCCGTCGGATGACATACATAAAACTCTGAAAGAAAAAAACTACTAACCAAGAATCATATACCCAGCAAAGCTGTCCCTCAAACACAATGGCGAAATTAGGACATATCCTGATAAGCAAGTTAAAGGAATTTGTAGTGACTAACCAACTTAAAAAAAAAAAAAAAGTGCTAACGAGTGTTCTTTGGACTGAGAATCAACAACAGCAGACAACCTGAGATGACCATACGTGACATCATCACCCAGAACTCAATTCAGATATAGACGTATTTAAAGTAAAACAAACCTACAAGACTGAAAATAGGGAACCAGACATATCAGTGTATAATGAAGTCAACTACAAAGCACATAGAAGGAAGAGTGTAGATACAGGACTTCCAGTGGCAAGGAAGTCAGGTAGATTTCAAGGTAAAACAGATTGTTTTAAACAGGGAAAACATTAATAATAATTAATAATTGACAGGATAACCTCAAAGTGGTTAATGTGCTGGACTGCAAGGTCGGTTTGAACCACAAGGTTGGTGGTTTGAGCTCCCCAGCCGCTTCTTGGAAACCCTATACAGTGTCGCTATGGGTCGAAACCTACTCAGCGGCACTTAACAGCAAGAACAACCTCAAAGAAAAAGAATATACCTGTACATCAAAATTTTTTAAAAGAGGAAAATCAGAAAGATGTAGTAAACATTAACACAACAGAAATGAAAAACAAAAGAAAATCCACAAAATGAACTCAACATAGAAAATTATATGGAACAAAGAATTCAGCAGCACCACAAGAAAACCAACAGAACAATGATGACAAGAATCAATTCATATCTATTGAAAATTACACTGAATGCAAATGGATTAAATGTACCAGTCAAGAGACACAGAGAACAGACTGGATAAGAAAACAGGATCCTTCAATATGCAGTCAGTGTACTAGAGACATATCACAAAGATCGAGATGCTTACCAAGAGAAGAATGGTTAAACAAACTTTAGTGCATACACACAATGGAATACTGCAAAATGTTGAAGAAGAATGATGAATCTGTGAAATATCTCACAACATGGTTGAACCTGGAGGACATTATGCCGAGTGAACTTAGTCAATCACAAAAGGGCAAACATTGTATGAGACCAATAGTGTAAAAAGTTAAAAAAATAAAAAAGGTTTTCTTGATTAAAGAAACAATCTATGATGGTTATAGGGGTGGTGGGGAGGGAAAATCATTCATGGACAAGAGAGTAGACACAGGTTAACACAGGTGATATACAACAAGAAGAAGGTTAGCAGAGGAAAGATGAAGGTGGTGGGAGACACAAGGAGGAATGCAAGAGTTAAAGTAAAAATGCTTTGAATCATGGAGGGAATTACAAACATGTAATGAAGCAAAGTATATGATGTGTTGGATATAAAACTGATGATCTGCTCTGCAAACCTTCACTCAATTCACAATAAAAAAGCTCTTTTAAAACAAAACAGATATGGTTGCTTGTTTGATGTAAGTACGGCACCCTTGTTTTCTACAAGTGAGATCTAAGTTTCCAGCAGGAGTTTGACTTATCATTTCCCCCATTATTTGGTTATTGTTTCATTTCACACAAATGTTAACAATTCTCATCTGTTTCAGTTTCGCTTCCTCAGCCGTGACTGAGCCAGAAAGAACTGGATCCAAGCCCTGCTGAAAAGAGCACAATGCTCACGGCAGACATTCGTCACTAGTTTAGCTAATCTCATTTTTTTTTAAAGCAGAAAGTCCAAGTTTTTATTAATTAACAAAGAGGTTATTGTTATTATTTTCAAAGAAGTTATTATTAATGGTAGAAAAGGTAAAGAATAAAATGGAGAAACCAGTTTTATAAGGAGATGCCCATGATAAAAAGGGAAGAAAACTCTGGAAAAAACTCACAGCAAATCTAACTCCAAAAAGGTAACAAACCTATGATGAAAACAAAGTCTTATTTTCTAGCTCCTTGTGTGGCCAGTCTATCAGCTTCTTCATTGCCTTTGATGCCTTGATGGCCAGGAACATACTTCCACTGAATATCCATGCCTTGGGAAGCTTGATCAATCTTCTCAAAATCATTTCTGTTGACAACATCTCTTCCAGAGGCTGCTTTCCATCCATTTTCTTTCCAGTTACTAACCCATTCTGTCATGCTTTTAATGACAAACTTGGTATCAACTTCAATGGTGAGATTATCTACATTTTGGCTCTTTGCTTGTTCAATTGCTTTGTGGACTGCCCTCAGTTCTGCGTCTGGTTTACCTGTTTTCCAGAAACCCTCTCACTTACATTTTTTAGTGGGTCGTTAGGTCCCCAGTAAACTCCACATCCAGCTTGTGCACTGCTTCTCCCATTGTCTCTGTAGCTACCATCAACATAAACAGTTGGAATATACGTTCCCCAGCACCAAAGTACTGTCCACTGTGTCCTCTGGAGTTCTTGTCAGACTTTTGCACCAAGATCAACCAGAGATGTCCTAGATCCCTGCAATCTCCCAAGCTAATCTCATTTGGTGTAAAGATTTATGGAGATAATTTTTGGTTTAAGATTATCTCAGGGAATAGTTTGGGGGCTCATCCAGCTTCTATAGCTCCAGAGAGACTGGATTCTATGACAATTTGAAATTTTGTTCCACATCCCTCTGCCCCTTTTCATCAGACTTCTTCTATAGAATCTATGATCAAAACATAGGTGGGCCCCATGCAGTTATTCTGGTCTGACAGCAAAGTAGGGAGTTGTTCATGAAGGCCATTAGTCACACATTCCATTTACTCCTCCTTCCTCAGTTGCCCTAGATGAATACAGACCAATTGTTGTGCCTTAAATAGCTACTTGCAAGCTTTTAAGACTCAGATACTGCTCACCATCTAGGAGGTAGAACAGATGCACTAAACATGTTTTGAGGCTGATTAACTGAGATGTCCCTGAAACCCTCATAGCATGTTCAATGCCTCACTTTTGTAGTAGATTCCCAGGCCTCTCTTCTGAGCTGCTCCATGACCATATGGAATCCCTCGGTGGTATGAATGGTTAGTACGCTGAGTGGTTACTGCACTTAATCTGCTACAAAAACATCAGGCATTGAAAACCTTATGGTGGGTTTAGAGGATAGGGTCGTGTTATAGGTATATGGCGTCCCGAATTGTATGAATGAGCTAACATGGATCCTCCCACTTATTACCAACTGTAGATTTATATGCTTATATGTACTGGTTTGTAGCAACAAAGAGGGTCTCTGTTAGTCCATTGTATCTTATTCTGCAATCTAAACTGTTGTTA
>NW_006408722.1:1600939-1602524 GCF_000296735.1 Chrysochloris asiatica | reverse complement strand
CTTATCAGCTGGATGCTTCACTCTCCACTAGTCCTCTGTGGCTATGTCAATGACTCTGGGCCCAGGAGTCTCCAGGTCTTGCCACACTGCTGGTCAACCAGGTCTCCACCCAAGTTCATAAGAGTCTATTGAACATGGTTGGACTTAGCTCACGGCTTCATTGCTGTTTTTCCCTCACTTCTCCTTATGGGTGACCGATGTGGTCACCAGTCAGAGTGCATGTCTGCTCGTATATTCCCTTTGAGTCTTAGTCTTGGAAGAGAATATGTGGTTCTTGGTTGACAATTTTTTTTCTTTCAGAATTTTGTATATGGCATTACCAGTGCCTTCTTGCATATGTGGTTTCTGCTGAGAAATCAGAGTTTAGTCTTACTGGTTCTCCTGTATAGGTAACTTTTCATTTTTCCCAAGCTGCTTTCAGAATTCTTTCTTGTCTTTAGATTTGAGCAAGTTTGATTTTCTTTTGGGGTCTATCCTGTTTGGTGTTCTTTCAGCTTCTTGAACATCTATCTTCTCATATTTCATGGTGTTAGAGAAGTTTCCTTCCATCAGCTCTTCAACAATTTTCTCTGTGGATTTTACTGTCTCTTCCTGTTCTGGAATTCTGCTTGTTCTCAAGTTATTTCGTAGCATTGTTGTTGTTGTTGTTGTTAAGTGCCATTGAATCAATAGCGACTCAGTATAGGGTTTTTCAGAGGAGTGGCTTGTGAGTTTGAACCACCAACTTTGCAGTTCAAACCGATCTTCTGGTCCAGTGCTTATCCTACAGCACCACACCAGGACTCTTCATAGTATCAAACCTAAATCTTAGGTTTTCTTTGGATTTTTTTTCCTTCTTTGCTATGATTGTTCTTCTAGTTTACTAGTATTGAGAGATTTATCTCCAGTCTCACTAATTCAGACTTCCATTGATTCAAATAAACTCCCTTGCCCTTTCAATGTATTATCCATTTCTGAAATCTTAGCATTAACTTCTGAATTTCTTTTTGCAGGTTTTGTGTTGTCTCAAAATTTTAATTTGTCTGTTTGTTCTTGTGAAAAAAAAATTTTTTTTTTTTTTTTGGTGCTCTCGTTGATCTGTTGAAAGTTCCTAAATAGTACTCTTGTAAATTCTTTCTCAGGTATTTCATTATCTTTTCTTCCTCAGAAACATTTTCTGTCTCTGTATTTTGGACACTTGTTTGATCCACTCACTTTTATTTCTTTGTGTGAATGAAAATTGTCTTTTGTCTCCAGACATTGCATGTCACTGTGTTTGTGTTAGATTTTTTTTTTTTTTTCGTGTGTTCGTAGGTTCTCAACACCTACCTTATGGTAGGTGTAATTAGAGAATGAAAACATGTTCCCAGTTCTCTGTTTGCTGTTCGTGCAGCTCAGCTTAGGGTGGGCTTGACTGATGTTGGCTGCTGATCAGTTGGAGTAGGAACTGGTATTGGCTCTTGCCCAGTGGGTGGAATTGCAGAGGGTATAGTGTGTCTGGGCTTTGTGGAATGGTTTCTGTCTCCTTTTGGGTACAACAAGATGAGAAAGTGCACACAAGAAAATAAAACAAGGCAAACAGTAGGGAAAACAGAAGGGATAAAAA
>NW_006408722.1:1595846-1597382 GCF_000296735.1 Chrysochloris asiatica | reverse complement strand
ACTAATTTCACTCAGCATAATGTCCACCAGGTTCAACCATGTTGTGAGATGTTTCACAGATTCATCATTATTCTTCAACATTTTGTAGTATTCCATTTTGTATATGTACCAAAGTTTGTTTAACTATTCTTCTGTTGATGGGCATTTAAGCTGTCTCCATCTTTTTTATGTCTTTTGTAGACAGCATATTGAAGGATCCTATTTTCTTATCCATTCTGCTCTCTATGTCTCTTGACTGGTACATTTAATCTATTTACATTCAGTGTAATTATCAATAGGTATGAATTAATTGCCATTTTTCTGTGTGGTTTGTGTGTGGTGCTGCTGGATTCTTTGTTCCATATAATTTATGCTGAGTTCAATTTGTTTGTGTGTTTCCTTTTTATTTTCATTTCTGTTGTGTTAATGTTTACTAAGCCTTTCTGATATTCCTATATTTTTAATTTTCATGTGTTGTTGTTATGTGCAGTCAGATGCTACTGCCTCATAGCAACCTTATGCACAACAGACTGAACCACTGACTGGTCTTGTGCAAACCTTACAATCTTTGCAACACTTAAGCCCATTGCTGCTTCCACTGTGCCAATCATTGAGGGTCTTTTTTTTATCACTGACTTTCCACTTTATCAAGCATGATGTCCTTCTCCAGAGACTGGTCTTTGTCTCAAGTATGAGGGACAAAATCTGGCCATCCTGGCTTCTAAGGACCATTCTGACTGTACTTCTTCCAACACAGATCTGTTTGGTCTGCTGGCAGTCCATGGCATTTTTAATATTCTTCTTCAACACCATAACTCAAATGCATCAATTTTTCTACTGTCTTTCTTATTCACTGTCCAGATTTTGCATGCATGGGAGGCTATTGAAAATACCATGGTTTGGGTCAGTTGCACCGTAGTCCTCAAACTGATATCTTTGCTCTTCAACGCTTTAAAGAGGTCTTGTGCAGCACATTTGCTTAATGCAGTATGTCTTTGGATTTCTTTGCTGCTGCTTTTGGAAGTGTTAATGGATGATCAAGCAAAATTAAGTCTTTGATAAATTCAATCTTCTCTCCATTTATGTTAATGTTATTTATTGGTCCAATGGTGAGGATTTTTGTTTTCTTTACATTGAGGTGAAACCCATACCAAAGACTGTGATTTTCATCAATATTTTAAGTTCTCTTGACTTTCAGTAAACAAAGTTGTAAAATCTGCATATCTTGGGTTCTTAATGAGTTTTCCTCCAATCCTGATGCCACGTTCTTCTTCATATAATTCAGCTTCTTGGATTATTTGCTCAGCATATAGATTGAATAAATATGGTGAAAGAATACAACCCTGGCACACATGTTTCCTAAGTTTAAATCATTCAATATTCCCCTGTTCTAATTGAACAACTGCTTCTTGGTCAATGTACAGGTTCCTCATGAGCAAAATTACGTGTTCTGGTATACTGATTCTCCACAATGTTGTCCACACCTTCTCATGATCCACACAATCAAAAGTATTTGCGTAGTCAATAAAGCACAGGTAAATATCTTTCTGGCATTCT
>NW_006408722.1:1582721-1586946 GCF_000296735.1 Chrysochloris asiatica | reverse complement strand
TGAGTAGTATCCAATCTGTCTAGGTGGGGCTGATGAAAGGAAATGCAGATAGGTCTCTTGTGATACAATAGTGAATAATTGTTATCAGGACTGCTTGTGAAAAGTATGGTGAACGGATACAACCCTGACACACACCTTTCCTGATTTTAAACCATTCGGTATTCCTTGTTCTGTTTGAATGACTGTGTCTTAGTGTATGTACAGGTTCCTCATGAGCACAATTAAGTTTTCTGGAATTCCTATTCTTCGCAATGTTATCCATAGTTTGTTATGATCCCCACAGTCAAATGCCTTTGCATAGTCCATAAAACACAAGTAAACATCCTTCTGGTATTTTCTGCTTTCAGTCAAGCTCCATCTGACATCAGCAGTGATATCCCTCATTCCTCATACTCTTCTGAATCCAGCTTTAATTTCTGACAGCTCCCTGTCAATGCACTGCTGTGGTTTTTAAATTATTCTCAGCAAAATTTTATTTGCATGGTCTATCAATAATGGTGGCAGTGATGGTTGTGTGCTGTGGAGTCGGTTCCAACTCATAGCAACCCTGTACAGGGTTTTTCAGGCTCTAAATCTTTGTGAGAATAGTCTGATAATTTCCCTACAGGGCAGTTCTAGTCTGTCACTTGGGGTCACTGTGTGTCAAAGTAGACTTGATGGCACCCAACAAGCTGGTGGATTTGAACCGCTGACCTTGCAGTTCAAACTAACCTTGTGGTTCAGTGCGAATCCTACAGCACCATACCAGGACTCCAACTACAATGTAAGATGTTAATAATAGAAGAGCCTATATGAGGGCTATACAGCAACTTTCTGTACTATTTTTTGCAGGTCTTTTGTAAATCTAAAACTATTCTGAAATGAAAAGCTTGCAACTCCATTTTACCTCTAAAAGGACGGTTAAATATTTGTTTCCTTTTAACTCTTTGCTCAATTAGACACCCAACCAAACCATGGTCTGATCCTTATTTGAGTATCTGATCTGATGGTAAGATTACAGAGCCCCCGGGTGGCACAAAGGTTAAGCACCTGGCTACTAATTGAAAGGCTGATGGTTCTACTAAATGAAACGTTGCCAGTTTGAATCTACCCAGAACCACCTCAGAAGAAAGGCCTGATGATCTATGTCCAAAGATCAGAGCCATTGAAAATCCTATGGAATGCAGTTCTACTCTGAAACATAGGAGGTTACCATGAGTTAGAACTGACTGGATAGCAAATGGTTGGTTTTCTTGTGTTTTGGGTTTTTTTATGGCATGATTGATCAGTCCTAAACATACCTGATTACTTACCATTTGTCACTATCCTCCCATGTATGCCCTTTCAACCATTTTTCAATTCCTGTAAGCATTTTTAAGGAGCTGAGTCCTGGTGTAGCACTGTGGGTTAATGCGCCAGACTGCAAAGCCGTTTGAACTTCAAGGTCGGCAGTTCAAGTTCACCAGCTGCTCCTCAGAAACCCTATACAGGGTCACTATGGGTCAGAACCGACTCACTAGCACTTAACAACAACCACATGTTTATTTGGCATATGCTGCCAAAACGTGCCTTATAGCGTCTCATGGTTTTATTTCCATAACAAGAGGAGTACTGTAAGCCAAAAAGGCTAGACTAGAAGTTGAAACTGCTGACCTGTAAGCCAGATCTGTACAGCTTGTGTTGATAGGTCCCACACAGTGGTCTCAGACACACCAAGGTTCATGACGGGTACACAGGATGGCATATTTTATTCTTTATACTTCAGACCACTAGGAGTCAGAGTTGACTCCCCAGCTGCAACAGACAGCTTTAAAAATCAAACAATTGCACATATTCTCAAAACAGCCTTTCTGGCCACACTGGGCTCATATTTCCACATGGCAACAATAGCAGGGTGTCCTGATATGGCGCTATCGGATAAGCACTGGACTGCTTACACACCCTCGGAAACCCTTTACAGGGTTGCTATGAGTCAGCACTTATTAACAACAATTAGCAGGAACTGAAAGAAAGCTTCCTTGATTCATTGACTTTAGAGTCTTCCGTCCAAACCCCCTCACCAGTCCACATTGTATTACACCCAATTTACCCCATGCATGCATCTCGGCAGTAACTGAATTTCCAAGACCTGATCTAGAATATCAAATACTTCTTGGTGTACATTATGATTCTCTTGGAAATGTCTTAGAAACAAAGAGAAATGAACTAAGATAATGAGACAAAAAAAACATTGTATAAACCTAGTTTCTGGAGCGTGGTGGCTCCATTCAATAAGCACTGGACTGTGAACCACACGTCCATGACTCGAATCCACCAGCCGCTCTGTGAGAGAGAGATGAGACTTTCGGCTCCCCTGAAGATTTTAAAAGCTTCAGAAAACCTGTGCAGGGTTGCTATGAATCAAAATAGACTTGACAGCACTTAACAACAACCAAACCTTGTATACACCCAGCTTAAAGCAATCACTTCACACAGTGATTAGAATAAAGTCATAAAAAATGTAACAACACTTTATAGTTGAAATGTTGTTGGAATAATACTTGAAATTGCCAACCAAACTGTGATACAATACCCTTCCCACTTTCCCATTTTTAATGCAATCTAATTCTAATGCAATCCTGGTGACTTTAGATTTTGTCCTCAAAATACTTATGTTTTCTAAGGAACCATGGTGGCACAGTGGTTAAACAGTTTGCTGCTGGCCAACAAGTCGCAATTTGAACCCATAGGCATTCTGCGGGAGAGCTATGCTTTGGAAACCCTATGGGTAGTTTTCCTTCCGGGTCACTTTGAGTTGGAATCGACTGTGCAGCAGTGGGAGCAACAAGGGCACATGTATTCCCTGAGTGTTATTCTAACTTGTAAGTGTGATTGTGACTGGAAAACATCTGTTTTCAGACAATAAAGTGTGATCAATGGCATTGAAAGAGGGAACTGTACCAGGAACTTTGTGGCATCCTTTCCCCTAGTAGCAGCACAGTTAGAGGTACAAAAACCTTTGCTGCTATGATTATAGAACCTGGTCAGAGACTCTGTGAACACAATACATAAGTTTGTATAAGAGACAGCATCAGAACAGCATTGCTGTGGTCCTCAACATTTCTGGCTGTTCAACTTACATTGGACATTGGCTTCTAAATGCCTGTCATGTCCAAAACTGCACATATTCTCACTTTATTCCTAAAAGCTTAATTTATGATAATATAATACAGTACAAAGAACCTCTTTTTTAAACCTAGTAAAATATATAGAATGCCTTTTCTTTCTCCATTGTAATAAAAGTCGTTTGTCTTAAGTATTTCTAAATCACATGACATACTTTAGAGTCCTGAATGAAGACAAAATCCCAGCAAGGAAATGACTATGTAGGAGTCTAGAAAGATGTGGCCATAAGAGTGAGGCTTATGTGCAGGCCCAAGCACAAGTAGAAGAATGATGTCATTGACAACCATGTGGACCAAGCCACCAGGCCTGCAGCAGGAAGGAACCTTGGGAAGGCAACATTGAAGACTAACTCCAACATCCTAGTACTCCAACAGCCCCTAAAGCTTAGTCAGAAACCCAGGCGAAGGAGGAACTCTGCATTGACTGGGATTAAGTTTTCACAACTCCAGTCAAATGGTGGTCTCAGGTAACTACTAGGCAGAATTATAAAACAGTGTATTTCTTGCACACCTCAGTGGTGAACTGAGACTTGTACCTATTGCAAAATGCAAATTGCTTGACCTTTGCCAAGGATGACAGCACTGTAAGGCTAAAATAATAAAGTACTCTGACCACACAGAGTCACTACCAGCATCATCTGAAAATAAATAAGCATGGTGCTCTATCATTTATTGGGTAGGAGTGATTCATTTTTATTTATTTATTTAACTGTTTTATTATTAATTATGTGATAGTTTACATGGGAGAACATTAGCTTTACATTCATCCTATTGTATATTGTTACATTGCCATGGTTACAATCCCCTCCATGCATCATCAACCATCCAAAGAGTACACCCCACAAGACTGCCCTTTGGTCATCAGCACACAGCCTCTCTCCCTTTCTGGGTCTAGAGTTCTCAGCTAATCCATCTCTCCATATCATCATCTCTGCCTCCATCTCTGGCGTCATTGTTTCTCTGGGTCTCACAGTCCACTCTTCTACCTTGATGGTCCCAGGGGTCTCCGCTCCTGGCCTGCAAAGTCTACCACTTCCTTCCTTTTGCTACAAAACATCTACCTTTACATTTCCAACCCTCAC
>NW_006408722.1:1578145-1582621 GCF_000296735.1 Chrysochloris asiatica | reverse complement strand
GCTCTCGTGGACTTGTTTTCATTTTCTTCAGCTTCAGTTTGAATTTGCATATGAGTAATTGATGGTCTGTTCCACAGTCTGCCCCTGGCCCTTGATCCTTTGGAGGTGCCTAATTAGCATTCTTTTGAAGTCTTTTTAAAATTCAAATTAGCATTCTTTTGAATTCTTATTTCCATTACCTTTTCTTCTTCAGAAACTTTTCCTGGCTCTGCATCTTGGTCATTTGTTTGAGTCATTCTCTCTTGTTTCTTTGTGTGACCTAAAATTGTCTGTTGTCTCCAGGGCATTGTGGGATTGTCATACTTATAAAAACAAACAGTGCATTTGTTGGAGCCAGAGGGGAGAAATCTCTGGTGGGCTCCTGCAATTCAAGGATATGATAGCAGAGTTCCTGGTCCTAGATGTAGTTCCTATTGTCCTTGGTGTAATGTATGTTCAGGGCACCCAATCCAGAAGTAGTTTGTTTTTTTTTTTTGTTTTTTTTTGTGGTGGGGAGGGCCTTGATGGAGCTGGCTTCCGTGTCTGTTAAACTACAGGGAAGCTGAGAGCAGGGTGACTGGCTAAATACTAGACTGGAGGCTCTGTGGCTTTTGTAGTTCTGGATCTGAGCTCACCTGAATCCAGGCACCAAAGCAACACACCTCACAGTAGTGTGGATCCCAACCTTCTCTGAACTTTGGGATAGCATGGTTTGCTCTGGGGGTAGAAGAGGGTGGGAGCTGGCCACACCTCTGATCACCAGGGGACCATGGGGAGAAAGAAGAAATCACAACATTCCTGGTACTTACATGAATCTGCTCTGTTGGGCCTCCCTCCACTTACAAAGCTGCTCACAAGATGGTGCATCCACGTCTGGCCAACTGTTCACCATTCAGTTGCCCTCTCTCACCATCCTGTTTGGCTTTTTCTTACAGCTAGCACTCTATCCACCTCTTTAACCTTTCTTCTGAAGTTCAGAGTGCCAGAATTTTCATCAGTGTCTGTTTTATTTTGTTTCTCATATCATTGTTGTATAGGGTCTGTGTAGTGCATCTTCCTAGTCCACCATCCTGCCAGAAGTCGCCTAAGCTATAAAGTTTATGGAATCAGATTGTCAACTTTTCTCCTGCAGAGCCCCTGGTAGATTTGAATTGTTGGTATTTCAGTTAGTAACTGAATGCTAACCACTCTGCTACCAGAGCTCCTTAAAGTAGGGTATGTTGTTGTTGTTGTTCAGTGCTGTTGAGTCAGTTACAACTCACAGAGACCCTGTATAGGGTTCCCATGGAGTGGCTGATGAGTTTGAACCACCGATCTTGTGGTTTAAATTGACCTTACAGTCCATTGTTTTATACTACAGCACCACACCAGAATTCCAACTGGTGGTGGTGGTGGTTATGTGCCGTGGAGTTGGTTCCAACTCATAGTGACCCTGAACAGGGTTTCTGAGGCTGTAAATCTTTACGGGAGCAGAAAGCCTTATCTTTTTCCCACAGAACAGCTGGTAGTTTTGAACTGCTGAACTTGAGGTTAGCAGCCTGATTCATAACCACTATGGTACCACAGCTCCTTAGGATTCCAACTAAGTGTATATATATAGGAGCTCTGATAGCGTAGTAGTTACGAATCGGGCTGCGAACCACAAGGTCAGCAGTTTGAAACTACCAGCGGTTCCACGGGAGAAAGATGAGGCTTTCTGCTCCCGTAAAGATTTACAGCCTCTGAAACCCTGTACAGGGTCACTATGAGTTGGAATCGACTCCACGGCACATAACAACAACAACAATATATATATATATATTGTTGTTGTTATGTGCTGTCAAATCAGTTCTGACCCATAGTGACCCTGTATAGGGTTTCCAAGGAGTGACTGGTGAGCTTTAACTGCCTACCTTGCGGTTTAAATGCTTTTGCAGTCTGGTGCATTAATACACAGTGCTATACCAGGACTCTCTCTCTATATATCTATATATATACAGTCCACTGCTTTATAAATTTATACTACAGCACCATACCAGGATTCCAACATATATATAAAACAAGGAAAATTAGGGCCAGAAAAATGTATAGCAAACTCTAAGGACCCATGCAATTACTAAACTGAGCTTTCTGACTGTCAAAGTGAGAACGCAAGGTGTACAAATTACTGATTATCAAAAAAGAAGAAAATAATATATCAAGAGAAACTTACCCTCTCTGTTAATAAAATCAAGCTCTGATCTTGCTAGATAAGAAATGGAAGAAGAATTTCTAGCTGTTTGTGTTGGGAGAAGGTTGGGGAAGGGTATGTAGCTAGTACCTAATATTCTAAATATGATTACCTTTTTTTTTCTTAATTAATGCATTTTCATTGTAGAAAATATACCAAATCCAAATAGCCAAGTGAATGCTTATAACTGATACATAAATGACTCAAGGAGTCACTTGAATCCTTAAAGAAAAACAAACTGAAGTTTATTAAGGAGGTGTAGTGTAGTGGGCTCTTGGTGTCAGGCTGCTCGACTACTTACTGTGTCCCAATTTTCTCACCTGAAAAATTAGGGGGGAAATATTACCTTGTATGAATAATTTATTTTAAACAGATCAGAACAAGACTTGTCCCTATGAAGTTAAGATTAAAGATATCCCAAATGTTGGACACTCCCAACATGTTATACCCCTCCATAATCCTTGATATCAATCACCACTCATACCTTCCTGTGGAAACGTCCTTGTTTCTGCAATACGCTACAACATCTCACAGAATTTACAACTGTTAAAGGAAATGGCTCACACAATTGTGGATGCTGTCAAGTCCCAGATCCATAGTCCAGAGATCGGATCAGCAGGTCAGATGACAGGTTGGTGAATTGTGAGACTGTGGGAGCTGGTGAGTCAGGTCAGGTGACAGGCCAAAAGTCCCACGAACTGGAGGTCAGACCCAATGAGCCAGATGCAAGATTCACGGTAAAGCAGTCCTATAAATTGAACTCTGACCATGCCCCCAAGGAAAACTAAGGGTGTCAACTTGAGTCACATCCTGTCGTAAGGTAGGGGCTTCCTTAATCCTCAATTCTACTTTAATCCTTACTTCATAGCCCTACCTTAATCCTTACTCCTTGTTGTTGTTAAGAATGGCAGCTAGGGTGGAGGTGCAGTGAAGTTTGCTGTCAGCCATAACACAGAATACGAGGCAAAGCAGATCCAGGGCAGAGCTCCAAAATTCAGAACCACAGAGATAGGAATATTATAAAAGTTTGAAGGCTTATAACTAGCGGAACTTGAAGCAGAAGTAAGAAACTGTGTACTTCTGAATCTGCCAGGCTTGGAGGCCCAAAACTGACATCTTGGGCGAGACCTAATGGCAAAACCAAGCAAGGGATAAGAAACACCACGGAAAATGCCGCAGGAACCTTGGAACAAAGGTGGACAATGCACTTTGTTGGTTTTGCTTTGTTCTGATTTTCTTTTATTTCTTTTTTGGTATCTGGTCATTGGCACCCCCTTTCCCACTGTTTGCGCTCCTCCATTCTGGTGACTAGAAGGGGTGCCTGAGCAAGTGGACATCCCACATCCTAAGCACTGGTGGGTTCTTCTGCCACGCATGCACACAGATACTCAGCCCAAGAGCAGGTCCTGAAGGTTTTTTTTTTTTTTTTTTAAATACAGGAAAGGCCGGGACAGGACTGTAGCAATGGAAAGAGAGTTTAAAAACAAAACAGGCTGAAAATTAAATGAAAGACTGAGGCATAGCATAACAACCAACAGTGGCACCTTGAAATCTCTCAGCCAGCTTTGAAGGCAAGAAGCTGAAGAGAGGACATTAAACTCATACTCATATTAGGCGATAGAATTTTTTTCTTCTTCTCTCCCTCCTCTCCCTTTTCTGTGATTATAGACTGCAGCATTCAGTCTAGTTTTGTTTTTTTGCTGGTGCTGTTTTATACTCCCCCTTCTACATTTGGGGGACTCTTTCTCTCCCTATATTACCCAAAAAGAGTCAGCAACTGCTGCCCTATAATCAAACTACAATCTCACTCTATAAAACACCAAAATCCAGGCAAGAAACAAATACCAACTGTCATGTACCAGGGAGGCAGACAACACCTGTGAAAGTTACTCTGAGTTAAGCAGTAAGTAGAGTTAAAAGGGAAGCCCATATCCTGACCACATCTACCCGAAAGCAATCAGAAAGGATAAAAAATACTAAAACACATACTCAATTAAGTATTAAGGCCACAATTAAACACTAAACATGTCCAAGAAGCAAAAGCAGATGACCATATCAGCACATGTCCAGAAACAAGGTAAAATGTCTGAGACAATTGACCTAGGGGTTGACCTGGACTCCATTCTGGATGGAGGGCAGGCCTTGGAAATGCCTGACAAGGAATTCAGAAAAATGATTATAAAATGTTTCAAGACACTTTACAATGGAGTTGAGAAAAATAAGGAAGAAGTCAGGAAAGCGCTATAGGAACAATCAAATAAGATAGATACAGCATTGGAAACAATTCA
>NW_006408722.1:1574705-1578045 GCF_000296735.1 Chrysochloris asiatica | reverse complement strand
AGTCCTGATAACAATTATTCACTATTGTACCACCTGAGTGCTATCCCCATCTCCTTTCATCAGCCCTGCCCAGACAAATTGGATACCACTCAGTGGAGATTCCCCTTCCTCCACACCCTCTGAATCTAGGCTCCCTCTTGAAAGCTTGTAAACCAGTCACTTCTTGCCTTTGTAGTCCCTCTCCCTCTACATTTTGGGTAGCCAATGTTCAAGTTGCCCATCCCTGTCTACTCTGTGTATGGAGGGGGTGGGAATGATCCTTGCTGTAAACATTTGTTCCCTCTTTTGAGCTACAACATCCATAAATGTAGGTCAAGTTCATCAAATTGTATCAGATTACTCTTTTTTTCCTCTTCTTTCTTCTTCTAGTTGAACTCGATCGTCCAGCCATTGAAACCAGGTCAAGTGTGTATTATCTGCAAGTGTGGATGTTCTTGTGCATATGCCCTCAGTTCTTATCAGCTGGATGCTTCACTCTCCACTCTAGTTCTCTGTGGCTATGTCACTGACTCTGGTTATGTACCCAGGTCTTGCCATACTGCTGGCCAGGTCTCCACCTGGGTTCACAGGAGTCTATTGAACATGGTAGGACTACCTTGCAGCTTCATTGCTGTTTTTCTGTCACTTCCCCTTATTGGTGACCAATGTGGTCACCAGTCAGAGTGCATGTCTGCTCGTGTATTCCCATTGAGTCTTAGTCTTGGAAGGGGGTTTGCCCTGAGGGGACCTGACCACTTGCCTTGATGTCTCCTGGGTGAGCTATTTGCTTGTTCTTATAGTAGTCAGTTGGACTGCCGTTATTGTTTTGTATTTTTCCTGTCAGTGTTTCTTTCAAGAAGTATCTTCTGTTCTTCAAGCTGCTCCAGGCTGGTGGAGTGATTTATTTTTATGATATAAATTTTAAACTTTCACAGGGTCATATGATTTGGAGACTTAAAAATACATAAAGACTTACAAATACATGTGTGAGCACACATACATGCACAAGGGTAAGTCAAAAAGTCTTGCTACAATAGTCTTCCAATCACGTGTTGTTGTTGTTGCCAAGTGCTGTTGAGTTGGTTTCGACTCACAGTGACCCTGTATAAGGTTTCCAAGGAGCAACTGGTGAGCTTGAACCACCAACCTTGCAGGTCAAACTGACTATGCAGTCCAGCACGTTAACCCACAGTGCCTCACCAGCATGCCAAACAAAATTATTACAAACAAAATGTGTTTAAACATGTCTCTGTGATCAGTGGATGGCTGTAGACAAGACCTCCCAGTGAAACAGTTGTCTTAGTCTAGTTAGAGGGCCTTCAAATAAAAGCTACGTTTTGTGCCATGAAAACAGTGATTTTGACACCAGGACTAATATCAAATTTTCAAAAATCTTAGGTGGATATCTTCTCAAGTCATTAAAGCTTTGCAACAAGTTTATGA
The DNA here is from genome assembly GCF_000296735.1 of Chrysochloris asiatica. Classification (NCBI taxonomy): domain Eukaryota; kingdom Metazoa; phylum Chordata; class Mammalia; order Afrosoricida; family Chrysochloridae; genus Chrysochloris; species Chrysochloris asiatica. Next base: position 1,576,623 of record NW_006408722.1, on the reverse strand, counting down.
ACTATTGCCCTATATAAAACAACAATTTTTAAATGGATCAAACATTTTAGGGAAGGTTAGGAAGACCTCAAAGATGAGTCAAGAAAACATTTTATAGCAAGGAGGGGAGTGATTAACGTTACAGTCTAGGAGCGGAGGTCCCTAGGACCATCAAGGGAGAAGAGCAGAGAGCAGGACCCTACCTGGAGAAGCAGTGATGCCTGAAATGGAGCCAGAGATGATGACGTGGAGCTATGGAGCAGCTGGAGACTTTAGATCCAGAGAGGGAGAGCGACTGTGTGCTGAAGACCTGGGGGGTATGGAGGAAGGATTGCATGGAGGGGATTGTAACCATGGCAATGAGATGATATACGATACAATGAATGTAAAACTAATGTTCTCCCATGTAAACTATCACATAATTCACAATAAAACATTTCAGAAAAAAGAAAAAAGATGAGTCAAGAAAAGACTGTCAACCTCAATGAAGAAAGTGCTGCTAAAGTCCAGAAACAGGTGGAAAAGACACTAGACTCACCGCTGATGTGATAACTAATGAAATTGGGGCCTCACCTGTTCCACATTTTTTTCATTTTAAGCCTTATCAAGCTTTTGGCAAGATGGGTGACAAAACACTGCACAAGGATCAGCTAGCTCAAAGAACTGATCTTTCTATCAGTCTTTTAAGAAAGATAAGAGCTAATAGAGATGGTTTTATTAAATTAATCTTAACTCTTTTCTCAGGATGAAAAGCTGATTTGAAAAAAAAAAAAAAATCTCTTGATGAGGCACTCCCAGCTCATATGCTTTCCCCATTAAAAATGGTATGTATGAGTCTGACTCACATTGTAGCTTGTGTGTGATGGTTAATGTTGTCCTTAAGTGTCATTGAGTCTGTTCTGACTCATAGTGACCTAGGGTTTCCGAGGAGTGACTGGTGAGTTTGAACTACTGATCTTGGGGTTCAAACCAACTTTGCGCTCAATTTTTATTCTACAGCAGATTAATTTGGTTAGCCTATAATCCTCAGTGGTCTAGTAGACAGTAGACTAGTTGTTCTTCCATAATGAAATGTAATTACATGCCATGATGTGATTTGATGTGATCAATTGAAAGGGGAGTTTCCTTGGGGGGTGTAGCCTGCCTCCAGTATATATGAAGGGGCTTCAAAACGTTTGTAGAAAAATGGAACTAAAAGACACTGGGATTTTTTATGAACCTTTTGAAGTCCCCTGGTAAAGGGCTGGTCTGGCAAAGTTCACTATCTCTTGGCCCTGTACTCCTTTTCTCACTTGATCTCTGAATCCTGGGATGTCAAAATCTCTGGCCTACCCCCTGCAACCTCCCCCCCCCACACACACACGTCCTGCAGATTTTGGATTCAACATGCCTGCAATTCCATGAGTCATTTCATATACATAAATCTCTCACTTTCTGACATATCTTTATATATGTTGCAATTATTTTAAGTATTTATTCATGTGTTTCAGGAGTCAGCAAACTTTTTCTAAAAAGGAAGAGAGAGGAGAGGACTTCCGGTGCTTCCCTGACTGGGCAGCTCAGGTAGGGCAGTCTCGGGGAAAAGGGGCGGAATTGCACATAGGAAGCCTCTGTCTAGCAGACAGATAGCCTTTGAACAAACATAAGATCTTATAAATCAACATTCTGAACTTGTTTTTTTAAAAGATCAAATTACTGAGGAATTACAGGCATTTTGAGCTTTTGCCTGCCTGCACGTGGCTCCCACTTCCATGCCCGCGCCGGCCAGTGCCTCTGCCCCCTGCAGAACTTGGAATGCAGGGCTAGAGCAACCTCACTTAGAAGGCTGCATTTCCAGAGAAAAGGAAGCATAAACTAACAAAGCCGAACAAATAGAGAGGGATATCGGTGTGGATATCAGGAAATTCGGGGTACCCACGGTACAGAGAGACTGAGAGAG
>NW_006408722.1:1573868-1574605 GCF_000296735.1 Chrysochloris asiatica | reverse complement strand
AAAAAAAGGAAGAGAGAACAGATATTTTGGACTTTTCAGGTCTGTTGGTCTCCCAGCTACTCAATTTTGCCCTTGTAGCATAGGAAAAAATAGATGAATAGGCAGGGTTTTGTTCCAAAAAAACCTTTATTTACAAAAACAGGATGAGTCCATAGATTCTTGATGTATTTTTATTGTAAACACAATAAACAATCCTACTTTTTGAGAGCAAGAATCAAATTCCTGAGAGAACTATGTATATTTTTGAGAGTTAAACATAAGTTTTGGAAGATAAAAGCAAGTGTTCTCAAAAATCTATCCCTTTTCAATAGTCAATGAAATGCTTAAATGTATAGAAATGGTTTTTGTTTGTTTGTTTGTTTTTAACAAGAAAGGCACATATGTATAAGTGATTTGCAGTGATGTTCCTAGTTTCTATTTTGGCCATAACACATGAATTACTTGCCTTGGTTATTTCTATCTAATTCATCTTAGAATATTTCACTCTTTCCTTTTCTAGTCATTTTTCTCCTTCAGTGTTCTACTACAATTTTTCAGTTGTTACATGCCACTCTATCTTTACATTCCTTAAAACTTTGAAATATTTGACAAAGTAATGAAATCTCAAAATGTACAAGTTTGATAAATGCTTTTATAAACTGCATTAACAGTGGTCAGCACTTAGAACAACCAGAAAGAAACTCGACAATGCCACAGAGGAACTTAACAACACAATCAACCAGCTTGACCTCATAGAC
>NW_006408722.1:1571381-1572513 GCF_000296735.1 Chrysochloris asiatica | reverse complement strand
AAGAACCACAAGATCATATCGATTGATGCTGAAAAGACATTTGACAAAATCCAACATCCAATCCTGATAAAAACTCTCAACAAAGTAGGAATTGAAAGGAAATTCCTCAACATAATCAAGAGCATATATACAAAACCAACAGCCTACATCACGCTCAATGGAGAGAAACTGAAAGCTTTCCCTCTGCGAACAGGAACCAGACAAGGATGCCCTTTATCACCGCTCCTATTCAATATTGTGCTGGAAGTTTTAGCCAGAAATATACAGCATGATAAAGAAATTAAAGGCATCCAAACTGGCAAAGAGGAAGTAAAACTCTCCTTATTTGCAAATGATATGATCCTATACATAGAAAACCCCAAAGACTCATTAAAAAAAACACAAAAAACTATTAGATCTCATCGAAAGATTCAGCAAAGTAGCAGGGTACAAGATCAACATACAGAAATCAATTGGATTTCTCTGTAGCAACAGCAACAACGATGAAAAGGACATTAAGAAAACAGTGGTCAGCACTAATTAACCCTCAGAAACTGTTCCAAGGGATTGACCTGCATTGACTCTTTAACTCTCATTGTTGTTGTTGTTAAGTGCCTTTGAGTCAGTTCTGACCCATAGCGACCCTGTATAGGGCTTCTAAGGAGCAGCTGGTGAGCTTGAACCACCAACCTTGCAGTTCAGCACATTAACATATGGAGCCACACTCGGATTCCTAACTCACATGGCTATCCTATAACATAGTGCCTATTGCTTCTCTGTTTCACAAACAAGAAAACCAAATGTTGAAGAAGGTTATCACTAGAAGGATAGCTAGAAATGGAGCTGGGTTTTGAACACAGGCAGCCTGGCTCTAGAGCCCCTGCTCCTAACCACTGCGCTATGCTGTGTGCATTTTGCCGTGCTGTATTTGCCATGTGGTAGGCAGAATTCCAAGATGGGCCCCAGGATTCTCACACCTGTTGGACATGCCCCATGCAATCCCCTTGAGTGTGAGTGGGTTTGATGAATATCCTGAGATATCACTCTCACTATTATGTTTTTACACAACGGAATGCGGAAATCATCGGACAATCTCTTTGATATCTCAAGCAAGCAAAGTTTTGCTCAAGGTAATACAGAAACGGCTACAGTC
>NW_006408722.1:1566391-1570250 GCF_000296735.1 Chrysochloris asiatica | reverse complement strand
GAGGTTGGCCCAGGATCGAACATTGTTTCGTTCTGCTGTGCATGGAGTCGCTATGAGTCGGTTCCGACTCGATGGCACCTGACAACAACAACAACAACATTATGTTTTTAAATATATATCAAAGTTCTTAATCAGTGAACTTTGAGTCAATCAAAGAAAAAATGTCCTCGATGGGCCTGACTTAATTAGGTAGTCTTAAAAAGACCGGATCTTTCTTGAAGTTAGAGATTTAAATTGTAAACCATATGGGAAAATCTTCCATATGACCTTTATGAGCTGAGAGTAGTCCCTAGCTGGCAACTAGCAAGACAACAGGGACTTTAGTCTCACAAATGAAAGAATATGAATTGTGACTGTCACAGTTGTAAAGGTAGAAGTTTTGTAACAAAAATGGGGGGGGGGTAGTTAATCATACAGTACAGAAACATCATACAGTACAGGATCATCAAGGAAGAAGAGACCATCAAGAGTAAATCAAAAAGTATTGCTGCAAAATTATTGAAAACTTTTTAAACAAAATTATCAAAATGTGAAGATATTGTTTCTTGGCATATCCTCCATCTAAGCCTATACGCTTCTGAAGGCTTATATGATAATTTCCTGAAGAATTCCACACTCTTCAATTTACATCATGTCAAATTTGAGTCCCTAGAGGCAATTTGGACATCCTTAAGTGACTCAAATGGTGCTTCTTTGACATGGTCTTTGTCAAAGAAAGGAAGTTTGGGGGACAAAAGGAAGTTTGAAGAGGCATATTCTGGGTTACAGGTTGGATGGGGTACGGTTTCCCAGTGAAATTCTCATAGGACTGCCCTGACTATCCTCAATGAATGAACAGGTGCATTGTCATAAGGAAAACACACAAATTCCTTGGCATAAATTTCCTGGCCTTTTTCTCACCAATGCAGTTTCTAATTTTCTTAAACCTTCTTCCTAATAAGCACCCATGATTGTCTTGTGTCCTTCAAATAAATCAATCAAGATTACTCCTTTGGAATCACAAAAAACAGTTGATGGAGCAGAACTGGGTAGGGGCTCATTTTGTTGTACATGGGAGTCTACCTATCTACCTACCTATCTGCCTATCTATCTAGCTATTGCATGAGTTTTATTTAGTTCTAAGGAGCTAATTTTTATTGCCCTCAGAGAAAAATGCAATATAGCCTTGTCTCACAGTGTAAAACAGGACAATAGAGATGAAGAAGCTAAAAGATTCTCTGGAGGTGATAAATAGCTTAGCCAACCCTTCGTCCCCTTGCAGAAGACCTCACTGACAAAACAGCTCTTTGAGGTGACCTCTATTTAAAGAGGGTGCTGAGGGTGGTGGAGGATGGCTGAGTGGGGTTGATGGAGACCTGAGAGTGAAGTCTGTCATCACCACCAACTTCCCCAGAGCTCATTGCCCTATTGTAAGTATAGAGAATTCTGTGGAAACACAAGATATAATAGATATAATACATAAAGCAAATATATTTTAAATGAACATACAAGAACTCCAACACACCAATTATTATTTTCCTCTCTAAAGTAACCACTTTAGGGAAACATTCACTCATTCCAACACTACTCTCCTTTTACAAAACAATTTGAATATGCCTCGAGAGCTTGCAGCTTTATTTATTTTCTATTTTGACTTCTTCCATAGTGATAAGATTTTAGGACTTGCAGCAAGATAGTGAACTAGACAAATATGCTACCCAGACCTTCTACAAAAAAGACATGAGAGACAAAATGAAACAGATATGGATGGGAATCCTGGAACCCTGAACTTCAGAGGGAAGGATAGAGAAGTGTATTGAATGCTGACTAGGTAAGAAGCTGAACAAAGTCAGCAGTGAGGAGAAAAACAGAAGTGGGGGTGGGGGGGTGGGAAGGGGAGACTGTTAACTGACTTGATACAGTGTGGCTATTTTAAACTTTTGCAAACAGCTTGATTTTCTCTGCTTGCCAAGGACCATACAAATGCTCACACCAGAGACTGGCAATGAGAAAGGTGCACTCCTCCGCTTGTTCCCCACACTCTTCCAGTAACCAGACCCAAGCTTCACGTACCCAGTAGCAAACGATACACTCCTTGCAAAGCCTCTGATCAGCCTGAGGTTGGAAGCACACACACATAGACTGGGCACCAGGTGTATGTCACCCCTGTATCTGGAAGCATGCCTCCTCAGACTAACAGCATGTCCCCAGCCACCCCGGATAAGCATGAACTTCTAAGACCAGGTGCGCTGACCCAAGCTGTCTTCTGAGTTTCGATGGATTAAGAAAAACTTGAGAAAATTGCAGGCAAAATCAAGGGAAAACACAGAGAAAGCATTAGAAGAATTCAGGAAAGCACTTCAAGAACAAACTGACAAGATAAATGAAAAATTAGAAACCATTCTCCTGGTGTGGTGCTATAGGATCAGTACTGAACTGCAAGCCACAAGAGTGGCAGTTCAAACCCACCAGCTGGTCCTTGGAAACCCCATATAGAGTTGCTATGAGTTGAAACTGACTTGAAGGTACTTAACAACAACAAGAACATACAAAAACAGCAAATAGAAATCCAAAGGATTAATACTAAGATGTCAGAAAAGCATAATGCATTAAAGGGTAAAGAAGTAGAATTGAATCAATGCAAGATAAAATCAGTGAGATTGGAGATAAATCTCTAAGTACAAATCTGTTAGAGGAACTCAGAAAGGAAAAAAAAAGAAAGCCTAAGAATTATGTGGGACACCATCAAGAGGAGCAGCTTTCATGTGAATGTAATTCTGGAACAAGAGGGGGGGAAAAAAAAGAGTACAAAGAAAATTGTTGAAGATTTTCTGGAGGAAATTTTCCTAATATGAAAGACAAGAAGATATGCATTAAGCTTAATGAACTCCAAACAGGATAGATGCCAAAGAAAATTAACAAAAGATGTCATAAACAAATGTCTAAAACCAAAGATAAAAAAGAATCTGAAAGCAGCTCAGGAAAAATGAAAAGCTACCTACAAAGGAGAAGGAGCTCTGGTAGTGGGAGAAAGATGAAGTTTTCTGCTCCCATAAAGATTTACAGTCTCGGAAACCCTATATAGGGTCGCTATGAGTCAAAACTGACTCCACGGCACACAGCCACCACCATCACCATCATCACCATCACCACCACCATCACCACCATCATCACCACTATCACCATCACCACCATCACCATCACCATTACCAACACCATCACCACCATCAATATCACCACCATCAACATCACCACCATCACCATCATCACCACCATCACCACCACCATCACCACCACCATCACCACCATCATCATCACCACCACCATCACCACCACCATCACCACCATCACCATCACCACCACCATCATCACCTACAAAGGACAACCAGTAAGACTAGTTTCTGATTTCTTGGCAGAAACTATGCAGACCAGAAGGCAATGGGATAACATATTATATAAAAATCTGAAAGAAAAAAATTGCCAACCAGTGAAATTGTCCCACAAACACAATAGCAAAATGAAGACACTTCCAAATAAACAGAAATAAAAGGAATTTGTAAAGACCCAACAATGTAGCATATGATCAAGAGCCAATGATACTGAAGGAGGAAGTCCAAGGTGCAATGAAGGAACTGGAAAAGAACAAGGAACCAGGAATTGATGGAATAAAAATTGAAATTTTTCAAGAAAGTGAGGTGGCACAGGAGACACTCACTCATCTCTGCCAAGAAATTTGGAAGACAACTATCTGGCCGACTGATTGGAAGAGATCCATATTTATGCCCATCCAAAGAGAGGCGACCCAATGGAATGCAGAAATCATCGGACAATCTCTTTGATATCCCATGTGAGTAAAGTTTTACTAAAGGGAATACAGAAA
>NW_006408722.1:1564224-1565671 GCF_000296735.1 Chrysochloris asiatica | reverse complement strand
TGTGCCTGACCCAAGCCATGGTATTTTCAATAACCTCATATGCATGTGAAAGCTGGACAGTGAATAAGGAAGACTGTACAAGAATTGGCGCTTTTGAGTTATGGTGTTGGAGAGTACTGAAAGTGCCAGGGGTTACCAAAAGAACAAAAGATCTGTGTTGGAAGAAGTGCAGCCAGATTGCTCCTCGGAAGCCAGGATGGCCAAACTTCGTCTCTCTTACTTCGGACATATTGTCAGGAGAGACCAATTGCTGGAGAAGGAAATCATGTTTGGTAAGGTGGAGGGTCAGAGAAAAAGAGGAAGACCGCCAGCAAGATGGATTGGCAAGTGGCAGCAGCAATGGGCTCAAGCATGGTAACAATTGTGAGGTTGCCCCAGGACCAGGCAGTGTTTCGTTCTATTATACATAGCATCGCTATGAGTCGGTATGGTACTCGATGAACCTAACAACAACAACAACAACTCAACCTTAAAATAAATGCTAAAAGGAATTAGTTATTCAGACAGAGAATCAACAATGGAAGACAACAAATGAGATTAACAGGCATGACAATACCACACAGACGTCAATCCAGATATGTTGTCGTTGTTGTTAAGTGCCATCAAGTCAGTTCCAACTCATAGCAACCCTATATAGGGTTTCTAAGAAGTGGCTGCTGAGTTTGAGCTGTTCCCTCCAGATATGTCCAAAGAACATGTTTTTCCATCCTCACTTCTATAGAGCATCTGGTTGTACTTCTTCCAATACAGATTTATTTGATTTTTCTATGGTTTCCCTTATTCAATGTCCAACTTTCACATGCATATGAGGCTATTATAAATACCATGGCTTGGGTGAGGCACCTTAGTGCCACTTTAAAGAGGTCTTTTAAATTCTTTTTAACTGTTTTATTATGAATTATGTGATAGTTTACATGGGAGAACATTAGCTTTACATTCATCCTATTATACATCGTTTCCTTGCCATGATTACAATCCCTTCCATGCATCATCAACCAACCAAAGAGTACACCCCACAAGCCTGCCCCCTCTCCCTCTCTGGGTCTAGAGTCCCCAGCTGCTCCATCTCTCCACATCATCGTATCTGCCTCCACATCTCTGGTGTTACAATTTCTCTGGGTACGGTCCTGCACTCCGCTCTTCTCCCTTGATGGTTCCAGGGGCCTCTGCTCCTGGCCTGCAAAGTCAACCACTTCCTTCCTTTTGCTACAAAACATCTACCTTTACATTTCCAACCCTCACAATCAGTCCTGATAGTAATTTTTCACTACTGTACCACATGAGTACTATCCCCATCTCCTTTTATCAATCCTGCCCAGACAGATACTACTCAGTGGAGAATCTACCTTCCTCTGCACCCTCTGGATCTAGGTTCCTAAAGAGGTCTTTTTTTTTTTTTTTTTTAATGTTTTATTGTGAATTATGTGATGGTTTACATGGGAGAACA
>NW_006408722.1:1549493-1563746 GCF_000296735.1 Chrysochloris asiatica | reverse complement strand
CTAAAGATGTCTTTTGCAACAGATTTGTCTAATCCAATGTCTGCTTTCTTGACTGTTGCTTCCAAGAACGGTAATTGTGGATTCAAGCCAAATGAAGTCCTTGACAACTTTCATCATTGGTCCAGTTGTGAGGATTTTTGTTTTATTTACATTGAGGTGCAATCCATACTGAAGTCTGTAGTCTTTAATCTTCATCAGTAAGTATTTTGTCTTCTTCACTTCCAACAAGCAAAGTTGTTAATGAATCTTCCTCCAATAATCCAGATTCTTAGATGATTTGCATGGTCTATAGATTGAATATGATGAAAGGATACAACCCTGGTACACATCTCTCCTGATTTTAAAACATTTAGCATCCCTTTGTTGTTTGTACAACTGCCTGTTGGTCTATGCCCAGGGAGCACAATTAGCTGGAAGTCTTAGCCCAAGCTATAAGGCAAGAAAGGGAATTAAAGGCATCAGTAAATGGAAGAATATATCATGCTCATAGATAAGAAGAGTTAACATTGTGAATATCACTACTACCCAAGCAATCTACAGATTTAATGCAATCTCAACCCAGATCCCAACATAATTCTTTAAAGAGATGGAAAAAAAACTAATCACCAAACTTTATATGGGAATGAAAGAGATCCCAAATAAGCAAAGGACTACTAAAGAATAGCAAAGTCAGTGGCCTCTCACTTCCTGATCTCAAAACACAGTCACACAGTCACAATAGTCAAAATAGACTAGTACTGGTACAATGACAGACAGACAGACCAGTGAAACAGAATTGTGAACTTAGAAGTAAATCCATCCACCTATGGACAGCTGATCTATGACAAAGGGCTGAATAGCATTAAATTGGGAAGAGAGAGTCTATTAAACAATTGATGCTGGTCAAATTGGATATCCATTTGCAGAGAAATAAAACAGGACCCATGTATCACCCCATATACAAAAATGTATTTAGCAAGTATCAAAGACTTAAATGTAAGACCTAGATCTCCAATGAAAAAATAGGGAGAAACATTAGGGACCCTAATAAATGGCATAAATATACTAGCAAATATAAGTGAAAACACACAAACAGCAGAAGAAAATCTAGATGACAGGGAATTCCAAAATTAGACACTTATTTGCATCAAAATATTTTACCAAAAGAGTCAAAGAAGAACTCATGAACTGGGAAATAAATGTTGTTAATCACATATCAGACAAGGAACTAATCCCTAAAATCTATAGAAAATGTCAACACCTCAATAAGAAAAACAAATAACCCAATTTAAAAATGGGCAAACATGAACAGATCCTTCACCTAAGAGGACATTCTGTTGGCTAACAAACATATGAAGAAATGTTTGCAATAATTATCCATTGTTGTTGTTGTTAAGTGCCATCAACTTGATTCCAACCTATAATGACCCTATATAAGGTTTCTGAGAAGCTGCTGGTAAGCTTGAACCACTGACCTTGCAGCTCAAACCAACTTTACAGTCCAGTGCATTAACCCACACCACACCAGAACTCCATTACTGAGATACAAATCAAAACAACAATGAGATGTCATCTCACCCCAGCACTAATAGTAAAGTTCAACAAAACAAAACAAAAAAGACAACAAATGCTGACAACGGTGTGGAGAAACTGGAATCCTCAAACATTGCTTGTGGGGCTGTAAAATGATGCAAATATTGTAAAAAATGGTATGGAGCTTACTTTAAAAGTTGCAAATAGATATACCATATGACCCAGTAATGCTTCTGCTTGGTATATATCCTCAAGAAATAAGAGCCATGATATATATATATGCTCACCCACATTCACTGCAGCATTGTTCACAATAGAAAAAAGATGGGAGCATCCCAAATACCCATCAGTGGAAGAATGGATAAACAAACTACAGTACACGTACACGATGAAATACTATACAACATAAAGAATAACAAATGAATCTGAGAAACACCTCATAACATAGATGAACCTGGAGGACATTATGCTGGGAAATATGTGAAATATCAATACCAAAGGGCAAATATTGTGAAAAGTCAAGAAAAGGTTGTCATGCTAAAAGAAACATTCTTTGATGGTTAATAATGGCAGGACAGAGTCCTGGTATGGCGCTGTGGGTTAATGTACTGGACTACAAAGTCATTAGAACCACAAGGTCGGTGGTTCAAGCTCACTAGCCACTCCTCGGAAACCCTATACAGGGTCGCTATGGTTCAGAACCAACTCAAAAGCATTTAACAACAACAATGGTGAGATGGGAAGGGGAAGAAATTCACTGGATAGAGGGTAGATATGTGTTAACTTGGGTGAGGTGAAGGCAATATACAATATATACGTAGGTCAGGACAAAAATGATGGAGGCAGGTGAAGCCACTGGGAAGTGTGCAAGAGTTAAAAGTTATATACACCCAACCAACCAAGCCCACTGCCATTGAGTCAATTCTGAATTACAGTGCCTCTATGTAGGATTTCCCAGGCTGTAAACCTTTACAGGAGCAAATAATCTCATCTTTCTCCCCCTGAGCAGCTGATGGGTTTGAACCACGGATCTGGACTAGAAGTTTAATGCTTTTCCCACAAAGCCAACAGGACTCCATGTTATATATCTATACACAGTCCTGTAATAATGGTGATATTCATCACACATGATGAAAGGAAAAGGTCATTAAAGTGATAGGAGAGAAATTACCAAAATGGATGTCAGAAGAGACTCTGAAACTTGCTCTTGAACACAAAGTAACTAAAGAGAAAGGAAGAAATGAGGAAGAGTTGAACAGAAAATTTCAAAGAGCAGCTCAAATAGACAAAGTTAAATATTATAATAAAATGTACAAAGACCTGGAGTTATAAAGCTAAAAGGAAAGAATATACCTCTTTTCATCTCACTGCCTACATGCCATCCAGACTGCAAAGACCCAGAAAATTAGAGGTCACATGAGCCATAGCCAATCAGTAAGCACTGGAAATACCCTGGAAGCCACAGAAAAGCTGGCGACATACGTCACCACAGGATCAACTTCAACAAATATTCAGGTTACTTTGGGAAGGTGGGTATGAGACATTACAACTTGAAGCAGAACCAGAGTTTCTGCCTAACAGTCAACCTTGATAAATTGTGGACCTTGGTCAGTGAGCAGGCAAGAGAAAATGCTTCCAAAAACGAGACTGGAGCCACTCCCATTATTGGTGTGGTACAATGGGGCTACTACCAAGTTCTGAGGAAGAGAAAGTTCCCAAAACAACCTGTTATGTTAAGGCCAAATTCTTCACAGAAGTGCTGAGTAAGAGATTAAGGGTGTTAGGAGGGGGTGCTGTGTCCTGGTGGCTACATGGAAGTTAATGAAATGTTAAGGGTTTTTTGTTTTTCTTTTCAAAAAACAAAGGAAGGAACATGCTCAACATTTCTGAAGCTGAAAAAAATAAAGAAAAATTCAAGCCTCAATAGCAATATTGAAGGATTTGGTGGGGAAAATATTGAAAGATGCAGGAAGCATCAAAAGAAGATGGAAGGAACAGACAGAGTCATTGTACCAAGAAGAATTGGTCGACATTCAACAATTTCAAGAAGTAACATATAATCAAGATTCAAGGAAAAGGACTCAAGGAAGAAGTCCAAGCTACACTGAAGGCATTGATGAAAAACAAAGCTCCAGGAATTGATAGAATACCAATAGAAATGTTTCAGCAAACTGATGCAGGAGTGTAAGCACTCTGCCAAGTCATCTATGCCAAGAAATTTGAAAACCGCTATCTGGCCAACTGACTGCAAGAGATCCATATTTGAGCCCATTCCAAAAAAGGTTACCCAACAGAATGTGGAAAATATTGAACAATTTCATTAATATCGCATGCAAGTAAAATTCTGCGGAAGGTAATTAAAAAAACAGTTGCAGCAATACATGGACAGGAAGCTGCCAGAAATTCAAACCAGACACAGAAAAGGACTTGGACAACTAGGGATATCATTGCTCATGTCAGATGGATCTTGGCAGAAAGCAGAGAATACTAGAAAAATATTTACTTGTGTTTCGTTGATTATGCAAAGGCATTTGACTATGTGGATCATAACAAATTATGGATAACACTGCAAATAATGGGAACTCCAGAACACTTCATTGTACTCATGCAGAACTCGTACATGCGCAGTCCTTCAAATAGAACAAGGAGTTACGGAATGGTTTACAGTTAAGCTGTGGATCAGGATTGTACCTTTCACCACACTTTATTCAATCTGTATGCTAAACAATCAATCCCAGAAGCTGGACTATATGAAAAAGAATATGGAATTGACTTTGGAGGAAGGACAGCAAAATAAATAATAACAATAATCATGGAGGCAGGGGAAGACCCTGGGAGGAGTGCAACAGTTAAAGGTGTATACAACCAACCAGCCCAATCCACGGCCACTGAATTAACTCCAGTTTATGGCGACCCTATGTAGGATTTCCTAGACAGTAACTCTTCTCCCTCAGAGCACTCTGTGATATACAGATGCTACAACTTTGCTTGCTGAAAGCAAAAAGTACTTGAAGCACTTACTGAAGAAGATCAAGGAATACAGCCTTCTAAGGATTACAACTCAGTGTAAAGAAAATAAAAATTCTCACACTGGACAAATAAACAGCATCATGATAAACAGAAAAGATTGAAATTGTCATGCATTTCATTTTATTTGGATGCACAATTAATGCTCATAGAAGCAGGGGTCAAGAAATCAAAGGATGTATTACATTGGACAAACTGCTGCAAAAACTTCTTTAAAGGTCAAAATAAATAAATAACAAAAAAACTCTTTAAAGTGAAATGCAAAGATATCACCAGGAGGAGTAAGATGCACCTAATCCAAACCATGGTATTTTTCATTGCCTCATAAGCATGTAAAAGCTGAATAATGAATAAGAAAAACTGGGGAAGAAATCATGCATTTTAATTATGGTCTTGGTGAAGAACATTGAATATACCATCATCTGCCAGAAGAAGAAGCAAACCTGTCTTGGAAGAAGTATACAAAGAGAGGTGAGGGAAGATTGATGCCAAGTCACATGAAGATCTACAGGGAACCAGCAAACAAAATGAAGAGACAAAGACCTTCCCCTAGAACTGACAGAGAAAGTCTTTCCCTAGAGCTTGCTACTTGAATTCAAACTTCTAAACCCCTAACTATGGGAAAATAAATTTCTGTTTGTTAATACAAAAGAAGAAGAGGTATACTCAGAATGTTCCTTAGATTGCGAGGATGGAGGGATTTCATGTTATATACTTAGAACATAGTATCAGGAGAGACCAGTCCCTGGAAAAGGGTATAATGCTTGGTACCATAGAAAGTCGGTCAGAGAAAATAATTGGATTATCACAGTGTCTGCAACAAACAATAAGCTCAAATATCCTGTCAGGATGGCACAGGACCAGGTTGTGTTTTGTTCTGTTGTTGAATGGATAGACATACAGGCTGAACAGGTATGGGAGGGAGAGTGGAAGCATACCCTGGAATATATATAAATTTGACAAAGGATATTTGTACATGCGATATTTGTACTTTTGTTGCAAATGATAGAAAATGCAGTGGGCAAATTATGAAACCTTTTTAGACATAACCAAATACTTTGAGGAAATGAGTTGCTGAGCCTCAGGGCTCAGGACCATGGTTTTGGGAGACATCAAGATCAATTGGCATAACTTAGTCCACAAAGACAATGTTTTACATCCTACTTTGGAGAGTAGCACCTGCGGTCTTAAAAGCTCATGAACAGCCATCTAAGCCATCTCTCCCAGTCTGGAGGAACAGAGAGTAAAGAAAGACAAAAGCACATGGAAACAATTAGTCTAGTGGACCTAGAGACCACATAAACATCAATCTCCACAAACCTCAAACCAGATGTACTAGATGGTGCCCCACTACCACTGTTAACTGCTCTGAATGGGTCCTGGGTAGAGTGGGAGAAAAATGTGGAGCAAAACTCAAACTCACAAAAGAAGACCAGGTTTCCTGGTTGGATAGAGACTGGTGGAACCCCAGAAATGATGTCTTTAGTTACCCTTGAGGTGTAGAAATGAACTCATGCCCATGGCTCAATTTTTATCCAAACAATAGATAGGTTTTTAATAAGGAAAACAAAAACACTAGTGAGGTAAGCATACCTTAAAATAATCAACTATTTGAGCTCAAAAGGGCAGCATCTACCCAAGAAAAAAATTCTGAAGTGTTAGTTAACTGTTAGTAACAGAGGAGGACTGGAAACAGAAAACACAGAGAGGAAGTGAGATAAGCGATGTTACACTCAGGGGATTACAATCAATGAAATGAAACAAAATGTGTATGAATTATGGAATGTAAAACTGATTATCTGTTCTGTAAACCTTTACCCAATTCAAAATAAAAAGAAAAAAATAATAAAATAAATATTTGGTAGACGTCCCCAGTAAAAATATCTGGTTCAGAACTTTTTTGTTGTTGTTGGGAGGTTTTTGCCCTCAGGCCACTTTTTGTTTAACAAAAGGGAGAGATCTAACACAAATTTGTATTCATTTGAACTTATATAAGGAGTCCTGGTGTGGCGCTGTGGGTTAATGCACCAGACTGCAAAGCCGTTTGAACTGCAAGGTTGGCGGTTCAAGCTCACCAGCTGCTCCTCGGAAACTCTACACAGGGTCACTATGGGTCGGGATCAACTCCATGGCACTTAACAACAACAACAACAAAGAAACAATGGCAGGATAGATAAGAGCTATAGGGGGTGGTGTGAGTTAAATACGTTGTTGTTGTCATTAGGTGCCATCAAGTCAAGTAGGTACTGATTCATAGTGACCCTATATACAACAAAAGAAAGCACTGCCCCATCCCGTGCCGCCCTCCCAATCATTGCTGTTTGAGCCCATTGTTGTAGCCACTGTGTTAGTCTATGGCATGGGGGGGGGGCAGTGGGGGGGGTCTTTCTCTTTTTCATGGATCCTCTACTGTCTGGGTGTGGCACTGTAGTATTTAAGCACTGGACTACTAACCGCAAGGTTGGCAGTTCAAACTCACCAGCCACTCCTTGGACAGGGTCGGAACACAATCAATGGCACCTAAACACCACCGCTGTACCAAGCATGATGCCCTTCTCCAGAGAGCTGAGTAGGAGTGGAATAATAATGGCACTGTAGGGGCATATTATCCTCTCGATAAACACAGGACTGCAAACCATGAGATTGGTGGCTCGAGCCCACCAGTTCCATGGGAGAAAGATGAGGCTTACAACTCTTACAAAGATTTAAAAAGTCTCAGAAACTTTGTATGTGGTTGCTATGAGTTGGAACCGACTCGCAGGCACTTAACAACAAACAACAACTTCACAAGAGGTAAGGAGAGTCAAGAGCAGCAGTCCAAAGCAGATTTCTGAGTTAGAGGTCAGACATATCTTCTCTCTCCAAACTTTCCACCAATTCTGACACTCTCCATTCCTCCCACGGCACTCTTCTCTGCTGAGTTCAGTAATTCATTACTATGACCACACATAACTCACAGACCATACTCACAGTTATGAGGTATACTAGGGAAGCTGTGCTTGTTGTTAAGTGCCGTTGAGTTGGTTCAGATCCATAGTGATCCAAGGATCACTACTCATAGTGATCCAAGGAGCAGCTCTGAACGTTCAGTCCAGTGCTTATCCTACAGCGCCACACCAAGTCTTCATTCGGGTAATGGTTGGTGGTTGTGTGCTACTGAGTTGGTTCCAACTCAGTAGTTGATCCTGTATAGGGTTTCCATGGCTGTAAATCTTTACAGGAGCAGAAAGCCTCTTTCTCATGTGGAGCAGCTGGTAGATTCTAACTGCAGACCTTTCGGCTAGCAGTCCAGCTCATAATCCACTATGTTACCAGGGCTCCTTCTAGTAGGGTAGCAATAGGTTATAATTCAGGAATAGGAACAACTTCAGCTAGGACAATTTCTAGTCAGGTATTCAGGCAGGTCTGTTTCTGGTCCTCAGTCTCTTGCCCACTTGGCTCAGCTTCTGCCCTGCTCGGATACATGTGGCAAAGCTCTTTACCTCCTTCAATAAATGCCTGGGGTACCCCACTATGCCAGGAAGCCTCTGGCTTAAAGGATCTTAGTTCTCTCATTCATAGGCTGGCACATCCACTGTAATCACCTTGCTTCGTGGGCTCACTGTCTTGAGCTGGTCTCTTGCTTTGGTTGTCACCGTTCTTCTGCTGTAGTTTCTTGCCGTCTTGCACTGTCTCCAGAGTTACAGCTCTGTCTCCTAGATCTAGGTAATTCTCAACACAGGGACCCTGGGTTCAGAGGACATGCTCTGCTTCCCTCTCTTCTTGTGGGTGGTAGTGAAGTCCCCTGTTTCTGCTTTTTTAAAGGGGATGGCTCATTTTAGGTTTAGCAGGATGGCAAAATTGACCAATCCCCTCATTAGGATTCGCATGTTCCCCCACACACATAAGGGTGCCATACACCTGATTTATACTTATTATTAGCTAGCTGTCCAACCCCCTTGGACCACAAACACTTTTTAGCTTAGTCCCACCCACGACCATGGTGAAAAGGGCTGTCTGTGTAATAGCTGTCCATTGCACTGCAATTGGAGAGGACAAGGGTGGGAGCAAGACTTATCTTCAATCTTAGTATATATATATTTTAATATTATTATTAATTCAGCACCTGTCCAATGTCCAATTAAGGCATTGATTTTTTTTTTTTTAGTGAAATACATACAATATAAAATTAACTATTTTGAAGTGTACAATTCAATGACATTTAGTGCCTTCACAATGTGGTGGAATTACCACGTCTCTCTATTTCAAAGACATTTTCATCACACCAAAGGGAAACCCCTACCATTAAGCAGTCACTGTTCCTTCTACCCTCCCTGCAGCCCCTGGCTACCACTAATCTGTGCTTTGCTTGTATCAATTAACCTATTCTGGAAATTTTGTACCAGGTGAGTCAAAATGATCTGCATTCCATTTATATTAAAGCACCCATCCAAGTCCATGGCTGATGACAACATTGAGCGTGTACGTGAAATGATTCTGTTCAATAGATGAGTGGCAGTGCATTATTTGCAAATGATTTCATAGCTCTGCCTATGAAATAATCCACAACAGATTTGGGTTTTGAAAAGTTTGTGCATGATGGGTACTGAAACAACTCACGGAAAAGCATAAACAGAAGCATTTGGTTATCTGCAAACAAAATTTGAATCAATACTCAAAGGAAATGAAAAGTTTCTTAAAAGAAACCATTACTGGTGACAATACATGGATCTATTATTACCCGCCTGAGAGTAAACTGCACAATATAAAATGGAAACCTCCTCAGTTGCTGACCAAGAAAAAATTCAAAAGTCAATCATCAGCTGGAAAAATTGATGCTTACAGTTTTTTGGGAATCTCAAAGGCCAGTATTAGAACACCATCAGGAAAAAGATTCAACAATTCACGGTGCTCATTACTGTAGTGAGATCTCACTAAAGAGCTGAAGCCTAAACTTCAGATTAAATGCAGAGGACTGCTATCCAAGGGTGTTGTGATCTTGCATGACAATGTATATCCTCACACCTCTGCCCAAACTGTTGACACTGCAAAAACTTTTTTTATATATAAGAAGGGTGTTAAAAGCATCCTCCCTGTAGTCCTGATCTTGTTCTATTGGACTTTCACCTGTTGGGTTCCCTGAAAACAACTCTTTGAGGACAATGTTTCACCTCTGATGAAGAAGTGAAAACAGTAGAGCATTCATGGCTTGCAGCTCAGCCTAAAATAATTTTTAATAAGGAAATACGAAAGCGTGTTGACAGATGGACAAAGGGTATTGAAAAGGAAGGAGATTATGTTGAAAAATGATGTACTTGTCTTTTCTAAAAGTTGATTAAAATTAATTCTAAAGAGTGTAGATAATTTTTGACTCATCTTTGTGTAAATGGAATTACATTCTATGTTTGAATTCTTTACTTAGCATAATGTTTTTCAAGATCCATCCACATTATAGTACGTCTCCGTACTTCATTCTTTTTTTAAAAAAAAAAAGTACTGACTGAGTGAAGGTTTACAGATCATCAGTTTTATATTCAACAAATCATATTATTTCATTTCATGTCAATGATTGCAGTCCCCTCCATGTACTATCAGTTATCCCATTTCCTTCCATTCTATCCTCCTTCCAACCCATCTGAACATTGTCCTAAATTGAAGTACAGCCAGAATACTCCTTGGAAATCAGGACAACCAGACTTTGTCTCTCATACTTCAGAAATATTATCAGGAGGAATTAGTCCCTGGAGAAGGCCATCATGCTTGCTAAAGTGGAAGGTGGGAGAAAAAGATTAAGACCCATATGAAATAGATTGGCACAGTGGCCGCAGCAATGGGCTCAATCAAGCATAGCAATGATTATGAGGTTGGCATAGGACCAGGCAGTGTTTTGTTCCATGGTGCTTCAGATCTCTATGAGTCGATATTAACTTGATGGCACCTAACAACAACAATGGCTTGGCTGATAATTGAGCCAAGAGAAAGTGTTCAGTTCTAGACTTCAAGGATGACTGAAGGTCATAGTCTAGGGTTCCTCCTTTCTCTTTCTGATCAGTGAGCCTGGTCTGTTCTATAATTTTGAGCTTTGTTCTACATTTTCTTTCAGTCTATCCAGGATCTTCTACTGTGATCCCTTTCCGAGCAGTTGGTAGTGGTCCTGGGCACAATCTAGTTCTGATCTCCAGGTTATAGAAGCTGATGTTCCATTAGTCCATTTGACTGTTTGATTCCAAGTGTCTTCAGTTTTCATCATTCTTCTTTCCTTTACATAGGGAAAGACCAATAGTTGCACCTTAGATGACCATGTATGAGCTTTGAAGATTGCAATTGGTACTCACAAAAGTGAATGTAGGGCTGACAAGTTTGAAGTTTAGTAATGTGTGAACTCCCAAGCCCAAAGACAATGATCTTGCCATTGAGAGCTAAAATTAAGAATGAAGCAGCCATTGGATCTGAAGAAGAGGGAGGCATGTGAGAATTCTCAGATTTGCAGACAGTACAAGGAGCTCTGGTAGTCACGAGCCGGGCTGCCAACCACAAAGTAAGCAGTTCGAAACTACCAGCAGTTCCACAGGAGAAAGATGAGGCATTCTGCTCCCGTAAAGATTTACAACCCCGGAAACCCTGTGCAGGGTCACTATGAGTCGGAACTGACTCCACGGTACTTAACAACAACAATACCCATCAAACCTAGCGTGGGTGGCTTGCTGACCAAATTTGACCAGATGAAGATAAGGAAGTATGACACAGGGAGCAAGTGTAAATTGCTACAACCTGATCCACTAGACCCTTGGTTATGGATGAGGCTGCTCAAAATTCCAACCAAATAGGGAGGGATTCTCCATATCAAGGATAAAGCATGTCTGCTCAGTATACTGGGCTGACAGGGATGGGCAACTTAAGACTTCAGCTACCAAAACTGGAGGGCTACAAAGACATGAAGTGGCTGGCTTACAAGCTATCATGAGGGTGATTAGTATCAGAACGCAGAGAGTAAGACAGAAACCCAACTGAATAATTTCCCTTCTGTCCAGATGGGTCTGGTAATGAGGGGGATAAGACTTTATGACACAATTGTTTTCACCTGTTATGGCAATTGTCACAATTGTAAATGTAGAAGAGGTGCAACTAAAAGGGGGAGCAGTTAATCTGTCATCTCAGGAACAGAGGACCCTAGGACCATCAAGAGGGAAGAATATGAGAGGAGCAAGGGATCCTGACAAGAAAAGCAGTAACAACAGAGATGGTGACGAAGGCATAGACACACAAAACAGCCGTGGACTATAGGCCCATGGACTGAGAAAAGTAGCATGCCTGCAGACAGGAGAATGACTTGCAAAATGTGTCCTTTGGACACATATATATATTTACAATGCATTGTTGTTGTTGTTAAGTGCCGTCGAGTCGATTCCAGCCCATAATGACCCTGTACAGGGTTTCCGAGGCTATAAATCTTTATGGGAGCAGAACACCTCATCTTTCTCCCACGGAACAGCTGGTAGTTTCCAACTACTGACCTTGCGGTTCGCAGCCACTTGCAGTTCGTAACCACTATGCTACCAAAAAAAGGCTAATAGAGGTAAATAGTGTTGGCTAAGGGTATACAGAAAGGAGCTCTGGTAGCGTAGTGGTTACGAATCGGGCTGCGAACCTTAAGGTCAGTGGTTCGAAACTACCAGCCGCTCTGCGGGAGAAAGATGAGGCTTTCTACTCCCGTAAGGATTTACACCCTCGGAAACCCTATACAGGGTCGCTATGGGTCGGAACCGACTCAAAGGCACTTAACAACAACAACAACAAGGGTATACAGAGGGTATTGTAATCATTACGATTTGCTGAATGTAAAAACAGTGATGTGTCCTGTAAGCCTTCACTCACTCAATACACAATAAAAGTTTTAAAAAATTAAAGTTAATGTAGAACATTAGTTTTGTAGATTGTTATGCCAACTGACCATGTCCCTCACGACTATGGTCTTGAAACCCTAGGCCCTGCAACTTGTTCCCTTAATGTGTTTAGTAATATCTAAGAAGTTTCCAAAAATTTGCCCCCTGTATGTTCCACTATGGAGTCCTGGTGTGGCGCTGTGGGTTAATGTGCCAGACTGCAAAGCTGTTTGAACTGCAAGGTCAGCGGTTCAAGCTCATCAGCTGCTTCTTGGAAACTCTATACAGGATTGCTATGGGTCAGAACCGACTCAACGGCACTTAACAACAACAACAACAATGCTCCACTGTGGGGAAGGCAGTGATTCTGTGGGATATGGACTGGACTATGAACCACAAAGTTGGCAGTTTGAGCCCACCACCTGCTCCACAGGACAAAGAGGTTTTCTGCTCTTGCAAAGAAACCCTTTACAGGGTTACTATGAGTTGAAACTGCCTCAACAGCACTTAACATGTTCCACCTCATTCAAGGTATGTTTGTAGCAAAGTGGATATACTCCCACTTTCCTCTCCAAACTCATACAACCTGTTTGTCCATGTATCTACCCAGAGGTCACAGTTATTGCAAGATTGCATATATAACTGCATCATTCTTCTGCCAATTGCCTTCTTGTTGTATCGGCCCTCTCCATCAACCAAGTTAACACGTCTACATTCTAACCAAGGAGGTCTGTTAGTATAGTGGTTATGAGTTGGGCTGCCAACCTCAAGGTCAGCAGTTCAAAACTACCAGCCATTCTGCAGGAGAAAGATGAGGCTTTCTGCTCCTAAAAAGACTTACAGCTTTGGAAACCCTATACAGGGTTGTTATGAGTCGAAACCAACTGCTCAGCATACTACCACTACCACCACCACCACCACCACCACCACATTCTAACCAGTGAATTATTCTCCCTTCCCTCTCACCCCTGGTAACCATTAAAGAATGTTTAACAGGAAAACCTTCTCTTGAGTTTTTACAATAGTGGTCTCATACAGCATTAGTCCTTTTGTGATTGACTAATTTTACTCAACATAATGTCCTGCAGGTTCATCCATGTTATGAGGTGTCTTGAAAATCATTGGTATTCTTCAATATCATATAGTAATTCATTGTGTGTATGTACCAAAGTTTGTTTATCCAGTCTTCCATTGATGGGCACTTGGATTGACTCTGTTTGTTATTATGAATAGTACTGCAATAAACATGGGTGTGCATATATTTATTCATGTCACTGCTATTATTTCTTGAGGATATATACCAAATGGATGGATTGCTGGGTCCATTCCCAACTTTTTGAGGATGCTTCATGCCATTTTCCACAGCGGTTGCACATTTTATAGTCCCACCAGCAGTGGTGGAGGGTCCTAGTCTCTCCACATCCTCTCAGCATTTGTTGTTCTCTGTTTTGTTTTTTTAACTTTACTATTAATGCTGGGACTTCATTATTTCTTATGCCTGAATTATACTGCACTGTAGGGTTATGCATATTTTATCTATTCAACCACTAATAGGCATTTGGGCTGTTTCCACCTTTTGGTTATTTTGAATAGTGTGTCTATAAACATTCCTGTACAGTATTTGTTTGAACACTTCTTTTTAATTTTTTGGGGGGTATATGTCTAGGAATGGAATTGCTAGGTCTAGACTTTTAAATCACATTAATTAAAATAATCTTTAAAATCTTAATTTTTTAAGTAAGATGTCTAGACTCATAGACTTGATCTGAGAATTTAAGCTGAGATGTATAAATTATGAAAAAATGATGTTACATATATAATTTTGCAACAACCAAATTTCATGTGTGTGTGT
>NW_006408722.1:1517118-1548483 GCF_000296735.1 Chrysochloris asiatica | reverse complement strand
AAACTTTTTGAAACCCCCTTGTATAATTAATAAAGTTTATGTTCTATATTCTAGTCCAGTGAGAATTTGGTATCTTAAAAGCTTGGGAACAACAATCCCAACATTGTACAACATTGGTCTCTACTCATCTGAAGCAGAAGAGAAAGGAAACCTAATATTCAGAAGCTCTGGTAGCGTAGTGGTTATGAATCGGGCTGCAAACCTTAAGGTCAGCGGTTCGAAACTAACAGCCGCTCCGCGGGAGAAAGATGAGGCTTTGTACTTCCGTAAAGATTTACACCCTCGGAAACCCTGTACGGGGTCGCTATGGGTCGGAACTGACTCGACGGCACTTAACAACAACAATATTCAGAAAAGGAACAAGTCTACAGGATTAACAGTCTACATGAGCCACAGCCTCCTCTATCCTGAGACAAGAAGAACTAGATGGTGTCTGGTCACCACTGCCATAGGTAGATCTTGACAGAAAGGGAGAAAATATGTGGACCAGACTTCAATTTTTCAAAAACTCTAGATAGAATGGAGCCACTGAGACTGAAATAATCCCTGAGACTATGAAGCTGAGATACTCTTTAAGCCTTGAGTGAAATGATCCTTTCAAGTCACCTTTTGTCTCAATAGCAGGTTAGCTCATAAAGTACTGAATTCTTTAAAAAAAAAAAAAAAAAACAACCTATCTGAGGCCAAATGGTCAACAAATATTCTAAGGCATAGAATAAAAGATTAGGGACCTGTGAGACTAGGTCGTGGGAACATACAATGTGAATAATCCAACCAATATCATTGACCAATAGGTACACAAATTATTGAATGGGAACCTACTTGTTCAGACTTTAATGGATATACTTCCACTGAAAATACAATATTACAAGAAAAGATGACTATGCCTTGTCTCCATCTCACACCAACTCAGGACCTCTGGGAGAAGAGTTCTTCCAGGGATTGTAATGTGCAGCCAGGGTGTACTATCCTATGTGAGCTCACCCCAGTCTCATCTCTTTATATAACATAAAAAAGTTGGGGGACCCCTAATTTACATTCAGTCTGGACTTCCTCCATCCCCTGGAACTCTATGTTTACAAATTCAGTACCTTACTCAACATCTCTACTTGAATGTCTAATAAACATCTCCAAATTTACATAATTGTTTTTATTTCCACCCCATCCCCGCTTCCACCCAAATTGCTTTTCCCTAGGTCTTCTCTCTCCTCCTAAAAACCCTATTACCCTTTACACCTTACATACTTACAACCAATCCATCATTTCATTCTATCATACGTCCAGACTTTAATGGTTTCTCACTAACTTCACCTCTACCACATTGGTCCCAGTCATCTCTCACCTGGATTTTATTGCAACAACTTTTCCACAGTGGTGCAGTGGGTTAATTTAGTGCAATTCAGTGGCACTGAATTGCAAGGTCGGTTTGGACTGCTAGCTAGGTCGGTGGTTCAAATTCACCAGACACTCCTTGGAAACCCTATCCAGGATCATTATGAGTTGGAAGTGACTCCACGGCACTTAACCAAAACAACACCCAGAGTAAATGGACTCCTGGTGTGGCACTGTAAGATCAGCACTGGACTGTGAACCAAAAGGTCAGCAGTTCAAAACCACCAGCTACTTCTTGGGAGCCCTATACAGGGTAGCTGTGAGTCGGAATCAACTCAACAGCACATAACAACCACCAGAGTAAATGTTACATGGAGCCTGGTGGGGTGCTGTAAGACACTGGACTGTTTATCACAAGATTAGCAATTCAAACCCACCTGCCCCTCCTCGGAAACCCTATACAGGGTCATGATGAATTGAATGACTCGACACTTAGCAACAAAAAGTAATGCTTTTAAAATGCATCTTACCTTATGATTCTCCTCTGCTTAAAACCCATTTCACACTCAAAGTCAAAATCCTTATAATGGGCTATAAGCCCAGTCGGATGAGTCTCCCGCAATCTCTACTGCAGCTCCTTCTACCATCTTCCTAGCTTGTTATTATCTAGCCACACTGACCTTCCAGAACTACCAGCCACTCCGCGGGAGAAAGATGAGGCTTTCTACTCCCGTAAGGATTTACACCCTTGGAAACCCTGTACAGGGTCGCTATGGGTCGGAACCGACTTGACGGCACTTAACAACAACAACAACATTCTGTCTTAGGGCCTTGGCAGGGCCCATAGCCTTGAAAGCAGTTATTTTCTCAAATATTCCCATGACTCACTTCCTTTAGATCACAGCTCAAACGTCACCTTGAGAGTGAGGCCTTCCACAAATACCTAAATATAAATAGCACCCAACCCCAATACTCCTTTATCTCTCTTCTTTATATTTTTCAAAACACACATTACCATCTGTCATATTGCGTACTTGTCTATTTACTGTCCGTCTTCCCTACTAGGATGTAAACTCTGAGAGGGCAGGAATATTGGTTTGTTTAGGATTGTAACTCTAGCACTGAAAAGCGCCTGGTACATTATGGGTCCACAATACATAACAGGGTGAGTAAAAAATTATCCACACCCTGGCTGTATTATTTATTTTAATCAACTTTTAGAAAAGACAAATACATCATTTTCCTACATAATCTCCTTGCTTTTCAATACACTTTGTCAACAAGCTTTCGTATTCCCTTATTAAAAAATGTTTTAGGCAGAGCTGCAAGCAACAAATGTTCCACTGTCTTCATCAGAGGTGAATCTTCATCCTCGAAGGTCTGCTTTCAGGGCACCAAACAGGTGAAAGTCCAATGGAGCAAGACAGGACTATAGGGAGGATGCTTTAATACCGCAAAAGGAAGTTTTTGCAAATTGTCAACAGTGTAGGCAGAGGTGAGGACCAAAGTTGAGGTTTCAGCTCTTCAGTGAGATCTCACTACAGTGATGAGCACTGTTGATTGTTGAACTCTTTTCCTGATGGTGTTCCAATACTGGCCCTTAAGAATCCCAGAAAACTGAAAACATCAATTTTCCAGCTGATGCTTGACTTTGGAATTTTTCTTGGCTAGTGATTGAGGATGTTTCCATTCTATACTGGGCCGTTTACTCTCAGGTTCCTAGTGATAAATCCATGTCTCGTCAACAGTAGCGATTTTTTAAAAGAACCTTTTACCTTCCTTTGAGTATAGCTCTAAATTTTGTTTGCAGATGTCCAAACGTTCTTGTTTATGCTCTTTCTTCCATGAGTTGTTTTGGTACCCATCTCACACATTTTTCAAAACCCAAGTCTGTCGTGGATGATTTCATAGGTAGAGCTATGACTAACTTGCAAATGATTTGCCACATAATCCACTGTCACTTGTCTACTCAAGTGCATGTTCAGTGTTATCAGTCGTGCACAGGCATTTTAATATAATCGGAATGTGGATAATTTTTGACTCACCCTTGTATATTGTAGAATGAATACACAGACCTGTCTCTGTGTCCCCCACCCACACACACAAATGATTAAATTTGTCTTTTGTTTTTCTGCTTACTATAACCTCACTATGGTGTTGTTGCTACGTGCTGTCGAGTCAATTCCAACTCATCACAACCCTGTATAGGATTTCCGAGGAGTGGCTGGTAAGTTTGAACCATTGACCTTGTGGTTCAAATCGACCTTGCAGTTCAATGCTTATCATATAGTGCCACATATAAATAAATATGAGTAAATTGAACCTGTACAACATGTATGGAAGGGTTTTGAAGTCCTGGTGTGGCATTGTGGGATTAAAGCACTGGACCACAAGGTCGGTTTGAACCACAAAGTTGGTGATTCAAACTCACTAGCCGCACTTAACAACAACGTTGAAGGGTTTGATAGGACTGGGCTAGTGGTGGGGCTTGTTGAGTGCCGTGGAATCAGTTCCAATTCATAGAGACCTAGTAAAGGGTTTCTGAGGCTTTCATCTTTCCCCCAAGGAGTGGCTAGTGGGCTCAAATCACTGACCTTGTGGTTCACAATCCAGTGCGTATATTATGGAGCTACCCGGCTCCCAACTGAATGGCTAGATAGAACATCATCTACTCAGCTGCCCCATTGCTAATACAGTTTAGGCACTGAAGATATTTATAGATGATCTAGTGAGCCAAATTCCCCTGATTTTTATTTCTCAGGAACCAGAAATGATCAGACCTGCATGCAATATAACATCCTAACAACACTAGTTTTAGCACCTTCTGTGTACCTTTACTAATAATTTAACTTAACATCACCTGCTTTGTACTTTTAAAAACTAGTGAGGTAAAAGGCACAAAGCAAAACTACTCTCTGAACTGCCTGAGTTATGCATACAGGGTTCTCTAAAGTAATGGATCACCAGTTTCTGTGTCCAATTAGCTGTGAACAGCATGACCATCTTCAAAAATAGTGTATGTAGTTCATGCATCAGCCCCTCACCCCCGCCTCATACAAATATTCATGCAAGCACCCTAAATTAAGGCAAAGGAAAGAACCGAGCAACAGTATAAACCTGGCTGAAATCTGACATCATTCCAGCCTCAAACTTGAAATCATTTGCTTAGTGAGCGCAGCCCTGGAGGCACAGTGACTCAGCACTTTATGGCGCCTGAGCCATGAAATGAGATAAAGATCCTGTTCCCTTCATGGCATTAGCTAAATGTGGAGCTAAAATAAATGAGCCACCTCAAAACAGTCAGCGTCTGAAGTTATACTGTCAGCCCCCAACCAACACAGGTTTGACTCAGTATGTATGGCTTGTATCATTTGAAGCCCACAGAGCTATTCTAAAATAACCTATTCTGGTTAACCTGTAAAAAATGAACAAACAGCAATACTGAATACAATTACCACTAAGAAGAGGAGGAAAAATTCTAATTTCATTTTTAAAAGTTGTTTAACTATGAACAGTGGTGGCTGGTTAGGTAAAGAACTGACTGCTGGGGAAGAAATTTACCCACTTCCTGGTCACTACAGCAGCCTGGGGGTTAAGCACTCAGCTGGGAATGGAAACATCCAGGATTCGAACCTACCAGCTGCTCAGCAGGCGAAAGATGTGGCAGTGTGTGCATCCATACAGATTTACATGAGGCAGTTCTGTTCTGTCCTATGGCACTGCCATGATTCTGAATTGACTCTACAACAATAGATTTGGGATTTTTCGTTAAGTTTGTTTTGGTATTTTTTACTAGAATATCAGCAGCTAAAATTGAACCAAGTGAGGACTGCTTCTGCTTGCAAAAAATATTATGTAAAACAAAACAAATATAAAAATCCAGCTTTAAAAAACCTTTCATTGTAAAAGGAAAACAAGATAATAAGCTGTATTGGGTTTCAGTAAAGACAGTTTTCAGCCAGCTCAAGTTCTCATGTGGTGCTGTAACTAGTGGAGAAAGAAAAGAACCCTTAGAGGCAACCAGGGAGATCTAGGGAGAGGAGAGCTAGAGAAGTAACTGAGGGGAATGTCAGATCAGTAATAAGAGTGTTCACCACAAGGTCGGTAGTTCAAACCCACCAACAGTCAGAAATCCTATACAGAGTCTCTAAGAGTGGACATTTAACAGCAAACAACAATGGAGAAAGTCAGGGAATCCCATTACGGAAACCAGTAATTTAAATGAATAAATACAATGTACAGAGAGTCAATTTGTAGGCAAATGGCAAAAAACAAAAACAACAACAAAAAAGCTTACACTGAATTGGTTTTAGCTTCTAAGTATTCTACATATTATTAACTCTAAATCCTCAAAACACACAAAGACTACAAATACCATTGTTAAACTTATCTTCTTGTTGTTATGTGCCATGGAGTTGGTTCCGACTCAAAGCAACCCTGTACAGGGTTTCCAAGGCTGTAAATCTTTACGGGAGCTGAAAGCCTCATCTTTCTTCCGCGGCAAAGCTGGTAGTTTCGAACTGCTGACCTTGAGGTTCACAGCCCGATTCGTAACCACTACGCACCAGAGCTCCTTAAATTCATCTTACACAGGAGGAAATGGAAATTGCTTAAATCACAAGGGGAATGAATACACAGCAGAACTAGGCTAACACACAAAATCTACTCCACAACTTTATACTGCCTCTAATGTTATTGCTGTTAAGTGGCGTCCAGTAGGTTCCAACTCATAGAGACCCTGTATAGGTTTTCTAAGCAGTAGCTGGTGGGTTTGAACTGATGCCCTCATGATTCACAGTCCAGTGCTGATCCTACAATGTCACACCAGCAGGTCATATAGCGCCTCTCATGAGCATCCCAAAATGTGAAACGGCAGGGGACAAATGATATGTCATTGCATTGCACGGATAAGACCTAGTAATGGCATTTATGCAGTGACTGGGAGAGGTCTTTGTCATATAGGGTTAAGTACTGGGCTAACTGAAAGGTTTGGTTCAAACTCCCAGCTGCTCTTCAGGATAAAGAGGTAGTCTGCTCCCGTAGAGATTTCTAGATTTCTCTGCTCCTGTAGAGATCTCAGAAACCCTGTTAAGACGAAATTCTACTCTGTCCTCCAGGGTCGCTATGGTGGTTACTGCATTCAAGGTCAGCCCCAGTGCACAGAAGGAACAGCCTGTTAATGAAGTTCAAAGTCAACATAAATGTCACACCTGTCCACAAGACACAAACCAAGGGTAGTGGGGACTCAAATGAGACAACAGTCCTCACCAGGTAGTGGAATAACGATGGTACAGAAGAGTCGGAATCGACTCGATAGCAATGAGGTGGGTATAGAGGAAGTTGCATTTCAATGGTGAGATTTGAGGAATAGGGAGTTTGGTGAAAGGAACATCGTGAATCTTCATCAATGACTCCTCAGGGTTTTCAGGATAAATATCAAAATCCTTGGCATGGTTGTCAAGGCCCTTCAAAACTACATCTGGGGGGAAGATTATCCTGAGTGAGCTGCTTATAGTTTCTGCTACCTGTTCAATTTCCAATGGATCTTTAATGTCTGTCTCCTTTAGTGCTGGTAGGCACCGTGGCTTACTTCTCCTCCCCCAGTTAGACTAAGTGCATAATAAATATTTTCTGAGCTAAACTGAATGAATGAATGCAAATCAATGGGCATCAATCACCAAGCGACTGTGTGCCTGTCCACCCTTATATCACCTATACCCCTGGTCTTGATTTTAAAGCTAGTAAGAGACTTAACACTTAAATGCGTGAGGTTTGGATGTGGATACCACAAACCAATTGTAAAAGGACATGAGACAACTGGGAAAATCTGAACATAGACTGGGGATTAAGAAATTGTCACTTTCATCAAATGTGTCAATAGGCTTATGCCCTTAAACATCCTGTTTCGAAATTTACCGGATGTATGAACAACAAAAAGGGACTCCTAGTATGGCTCTGTAGGGTCAGCCCTGGACTGGAAGAACCACAAGGTCGGCATTTCAAGACCACCAGCTGCTCCACGGAAACCCTATACAGAGTCCCTAGAGTTGTAAATTACTCCATAGCACTTAGTGACACTGTATAGGGTTTCCTAGGAGCGGCTGTTGAGTTTGAACCGCCGACCTCGCGTTTCAAACACTTTGCAGTCCAGCGCATGAACCCATAGCGTCACACCAGGTGTTTTTGTTATGTGGCGTGGAGTCGGTTCCGACTCATAGCGACCCTGTACAAGGTTTCCGAGGCTGTAAATCTTTACGGGAGCATGAAGCCTCATCTTTCTCCCACGAAACAGATGGCAGTTTCGAACTGCTGTCCCTAAGGTTCGCAGCACGATTGATAACCACTACGCTATCAGAGCTCCTTGTTGTTGTTGTTAAGTGCCTTCGAGTCAGTTCCGACCCATAACGACCCTGAACAGGGTTTCCGTAAATCTTTACGGGAGCAGAAAGCCTCATCTTTCTCCCGCGGAGCAGCTGATAGTTTCGAACTGCTGACCGTGCGATCTGCAGCCCGATTCGTAACCTCTACGCTACCAGAGCTCCTTAGGAGTTTATTAACAGTAATCACATCCGTGGATGTTTCAAGTTTGCCATAATATAAAACAAACACACATCCCAGATGTTTCTCATCTCAGTCCCAAGAGAACCAGAGTCACCCGAAGTTTCGGCTTTCAGGAACTGATGAGCCTTTAGTGGGACCCAGACCCAATATTTTTCCCGCCGGACGCGAAGTTAACCGAGGAGCGGCCGTTTGGCCTCATCTCAGCACTGTGTGGTTACACAGGCGGCACCCTCAATAAACGACATTCAGAGCGGGCCGAGTTCCTGGAAAGCACCGTACAGAATTAGCCCTAATAACCTCCGTAATAACTCATCTGGAGGCCTAGACTTCGAAACTCGCAAGCCGCCAGACTCCGCCTCACCACCTCAGAACGCACACCGCCGCAGCTCGAGCGTTTGGGGCGGGATCTGCGCCGCGACGTCACGACGCACTGGGCGTCGGGTCAAAGTTCAGCCCCACCCCCGCTTCCCCCTCGCTGTCTCCTGCGCCGCCGCTCGTGGGCCCGGCTTTACTCCGTCTGCTCCGCCGCCTTCCTTCCTGCGCGCTGCCCGGCCGCCCGTCCATGGCGAACGTGGCGGATACGAAGCTGTACGACATACTGGGCGTCCCGCCCGGCGCCAGCGAGAATGAGCTGAAGAAGGTAGCGGGGAGCAGGCCCTCCGGGAGTGTGGGGCGCGAGGCCTGCACGGCCGGTGCGTCCAGGTCGCGCTAGGGACCACCCACGAGCCGGCGCCGCCTGCGCCGGGCCTGAAGTACAGGCCGGCGGCGGAGAGAGCGGCCTCGCCGCGGGTCCAGCACGCCGGCCTCAGCTGACCTTGGGCTGGCGGCCCCGCCTGCCGATGCAGCAAATAAAACCCACTCCTGCGCAAACACAACGAAAACCCTTTCTTCTTCCCTCCCCTGGCGGTCGGCGGAGGCCGAGGGCTCCCGGGAGGCAGTAACCTACCCGGCCTTACTCTCGCCGAGGTCACCTGCCTGGTAAAACAGGTTGGACCGAGGCGTCCAGCGCATCCCTGCCCCGGAAGAGAAGCTGTTCTCGTTCCGGACACCGGCCCCGGGCAGAGTTGGGAGGCGGGCGGGACTGAGCGACAGGAGGGTCGAGGCCGGATGCCTTGCCTGGAATTGGCACTGATTTCTGGGATCCGCGGGAGGAGCTCCTCCCTCTCTCTCGTTTGCCCACAGATCTGGAGGTAGCGGGGGTCTGTTTGGATGCATTGTTCTGTGGGCAGGTAACCTTAATGGTTCGTACCACCTTCTGAAATAAGTTGGGGGTCCCATCCAATCACTCGAATGTACACCGACTGAAAAGAAATACGAGGCTTTATTAGCGCCCTTCGCAGTGCTGTGAAACATTTCATTTTAGGATTTCCTAGCACTTGAAGCATTTAATCCCCCCCACCCCCCCAGCATCCTCATGGGGTTTATAATATCCGGTTTCGTAAACTGAAAGAAATTGAGAATCCTTAGGCAGTGAGACTGGACCAGTTGAGAGTAAAATGGACTTCCTGTTACCTTACCGGAAATGCTAGTATGTATTATATAATTCATGTGTCTGTGTGAGGCTTAAGCAGGGGCGGATTAACCAAGAACATGTGAAATTGTTCACTACAAATTAGTATGTAAGTAAACGTCAAACTCTGCTTCACCTTGCTGTTGGGCAACCCGACAGAGGGTTGAAGTGCTGTATACCACAGCCACTGAGTTGTAGTTTATGCAACCTCACTAGGACTACTTACTTGAGCAACAAAAACACTGAAAAAAAGTTTGTATTGGATTTCCCCCTTACAGTTAGAAGGAAGGCAGAAGTCATCGTGAGCAAGAATTCTTCACTTAATTTATAGTGATAGGGTCATCTCACCAATTCACCATAGTTATCTTTATTTCATTATTGGTCATGAATGATATTTGTCTGAACGTTTGGTGTTTCTGGCATTGTTTCATTTTCTATATCTGACTTTTAGTTCAGTATAAGCTTTTCAAGGGTAACTACAATTTATTTGCAGTATTACATTATTAATAATTAAACAGTATCGAGGTGGGAAAGGCCAAGAAGGGTTATGTGTTTAGAAAATTTTTGATAATGGAATAATTACTTATCAGTAAAGTGGATATTAATAAATCACAGATCTTTAAACTGACCATTGTATATAATTTTTAAATTCTTTCTTAAAGGCGTACAGAAAGTTAGCCAAGGAATACCATCCTGATAAGAATCCAAATGCTGGAGACAAAGTAAGTTAAATGCTTGGGGATCCCCCCTACTTGGGAACTGTAGGGAATGCTTTAGGGAAAGCCCATTGTTAAGTAGATTCCTACTCATAGCCACCTGTGTAGGGTTTCTGAGGAAACTTTTATAGCTTTATCCTATAGCATCATACCCATGGAGCCAGATATTTATGTCACAGGTAATTCTGGTTTTGTGAGGGGATACTGACACCCTGAGCAGTTGTTATTAAGCGCTGCCAAGTTCGTTCCCAAGTGACTCTAGGATTTCAACGGAGTGGCTGGTGTGTTTGAACTGCTGACCTTGTGGTTAGCAGGACCGGGCATTTCCTATAGTGCCACACCAGGACTCCATTGTATTATAATGAAATGTTACTTTGGGGAATTGATTGCTGGATTTCTGTAGCCTTTCTGCCATTTTGTATTTGAAAATCCATTTTTCATTTTTACTTTTTCTTTATAGTTTAAAGAAATAAGTTTTGCATATGAAGTACTCTCCAATCCTGAGAAGCGGGAGTTATATGACAGATATGGAGAGCAAGGTCTTCGGGAAGGTAGCGGCGGAGGTGGGGGCATGGATGATATTTTCTCGCATATTTTTGGCGGGGGATTGTTCGGCTTCATGGGCAATCAGAGTAGAAGTCGAAATGGCAGAAGAAGAGGGGAAGACATGATGCATCCACTCAAGTGAGTATCTTTTTTTTTTTTTTTTTTTTTTAATATTAAGGTTTTTTTGTTTGTTTTTAAAATAGTAATTCTCAATAGAAGGGGAAAAGTATCCTGGAATATTATATCCTTTATCGGAAAATAAACAATCTTCCAATGAGTCATATTGTCGTATAGGTTGACTAAATTGGATTTGATAAGTTGAATGCTTATATTTGGTATAGATTTTAAAGGATAGTTAATGTTTTTTATTGGTGTATGTTTCTGAGGTTGCTTGTTTTATTATATATGGCTTAAAATTTTTAAAGTGAATGTTTTTGAAGTGTGTAAACCTTTAAATTACTGTTTTGGTTTAAAACTTCCTAAGAGAATAGCTCTCTGGTTAGTTAGTTTACATGTTACAGGCATTACTTTTTTTCAGTGTACTCTCCTAAATTGGTTTCTATGGAGCTTGCTGGCTTCTAGCCTATTGTTAATCTGCCAACATACAAATGGTGTCCAACCTTGATTTTAGACTGTAGACCCACAAGTGTACAAAATAAAAATAGTTGTCTTAACTGCAAAATTGGTGCGATCTTTCATCCTGTTGATATTTTTCATGAATCAGTAGTGGTTTTAATAGCAAATGTTTGATATTAAAGTTTAAGTGCTTATTAAAGCATTTATTATTTTATACATTTTAGTAAATTAGAGGATGTCATTTAAATCCTGTTACCTTGTTTGGATGTTCCTCTTTAAATTTGTTTACGTCAAAAGAATATTTAATTTTAGAAATCTTTTGGATAGCATTCCAAGAGTAATGCTAATGCAGTGGGCATTCTGTC
The DNA here is from genome assembly GCF_000296735.1 of Chrysochloris asiatica. Classification (NCBI taxonomy): domain Eukaryota; kingdom Metazoa; phylum Chordata; class Mammalia; order Afrosoricida; family Chrysochloridae; genus Chrysochloris; species Chrysochloris asiatica. The sequence continues at coordinate 1,536,877 of NW_006408722.1, read as the reverse complement.
ATATTTTTGTTTGATATAAGAATGATCGGTCTAAAACGTCAGTGAAGATTGAGAGAGTACTTGCTGAACCTTGTTCTTCATGTTCTTAAAAGAGTTTTGTTTTCATGCTATACTGTGAATGTTTTATTTCCTGCTGTTTTAAGATTGTTTCCAGATATTAAAGCATTTCACATATGGAACTTTGTGTGACTTTATGACCTGTTCCATGATTTCTTGGATCCTTCACTTTTTGCTGTAATAATGAGTGCTATGGAAACCCTGTACAGGGTCGCCATGAGTCAGAATCGACTCCACGGCAAATAACCACCACCATGAATATCTTTAGGTACAGCTTTGCCCTTGGCATCAATTCCCAGGCAGACATCAGTATGTTGAAGCTGGTAGCATATTACTACAGTGCCTTATAGTGGGATTGTGCCATTTTAGGCCCAAACTGGCAGAATCTCACCTTCATTATTCTTTCTTGGTTAGATTTGTTGAAATAAGTATTTTACTAGCCACTTGGATGGTGGTTTTGCATAATTTAATCTATAGAAAAAAAACTCTAATTTACCTATATGTTTTCCCTAAAAGGTTCTTATGAGTCCTTTGAAAGGTACACATAACTAAGTGCTTTTGTCTAAGGCTAAGCTGGAAACATACCATTATTTGTGTTGGTAGTGTTTTGTCCATAATTATGTTATTCTTATACTGCCTAGATTGTATAACAATTTTGAGAAAGTTGGAATACCTCAAATTAGTATAGGTTCTTTGCAAAATAACGTAAATCTTTTTTCTATTCTTCTAACTCCTGGAATTTTATAGCAGCCAAACAAATCATGCTACTAAAGGAGATTCAAAAACACTGAGAAAAGGAAACCCAAATTTTTTAATGCATTGTTGCCAAATCCTAAATGAATAGTATTTTTTAAATTATTTTGACTTTATTTTAAAGTTAGTTTGGAAAGGAATGGTATTGTAATCCACTTAAGCTATGTGTAAATAAAGGTGAGTTTTGCATTTTGTCTGTTGTATATTTTCAGTAGACTTTTTTACTTCCTTTTTTTGCAAGGGGTCATATACCTTTTTGCAAATCTGGTCATAAATCTTTTTTTTTTTTGCAAATGAGGTGTATATACTTTTCCGAAAGATTCAGTGGGCACTTCAGAGCTTTTTAAACTTGCAGATTTTCTGTTGAACACCTAATTTTCCCTCCTTTCTGGTACACTGTAGATATGGCTTTGTTTTTGAGATTTATACACTCTAGATACCTCCTTTCAGCTGTAATACAACTTTGTAGCCATTTTGAATTGCACTTAGAGGGAGCAGATCCTCGTACTTTAAGAGCAGGGAGTCTGGAGCCGTCTAGACTACCTCTGTGATTTTAGGCAAGTTACTGAGCCTCTCTGAGTTAATCACATAAAATGGGAGTAATTATACGTCTTTCAGAGGGTTGTGATTTGGCATTACTTGTCATAGGCCTGAGGCCAAAAACAGGTTGTGATGTTAGAGATCAGGAAATGCACAGCACATTGTTTGTCTGGTGCTAAGGGTTCTGACTTTGAATGCCATCAATAACTGTCCACAGTCATAAATTTTCTGCTATTTTAAAATAAAACTTGTCAGTTGAATTTATTTAATATGAGGTGGCTTTCAATTCTGTTTTAAAGTTCATAGTAAATTTGGTTGTATCAATTACCATTTTATTTTGTATTTAAGACAACATGGGAAAACTTGATTAAACCTGATTGTTTTTTCCCCCCAGAGTATCTTTAGAAGATTTGTATAATGGCAAGACAACCAAACTACAACTTAGCAAGAATGTACTCTGTAGTGCATGCAGTGGGTAAGTATATGTTATGAAATAAATTTTATCAGTTTGAAAGTCTATACCAGATAAAAACTGTTCATGATTTAGAACTAACAACCCAATGTATAGAGTCCTTGCATGGCACCACAGGATAAGTGTTGGACTGCTAACCACAACATTAGTGGTTCAAACCCACAAGCCACTCCTTGGAAACCCTATCCAGGGTCACTACGAGTCAGAACTGACTTGACGGCACTTAACGACAACACTACCCAACATAGAACATTTTTTATGCCTCCGAATGGTAATTTGAATAAGAGTTGAAGGTGGACAAAAGGTTAATTTTTAATTTCGGTTGTTTTAGTCAAGGTGGAAAATCTGGAGCTGTTCAGAAGTGTAGTGCTTGTCGGGGTCGAGGTGTACGCATCATGATCAGACAGCTGGCTCCAGGAATGGTACAGCAGATGCAATCTATGTGCTCTGATTGTAACGGAGAAGGTATGCATGCTAGAATTTCTCTACTTTTATGTTGGACTAGATTACTAGATTGGGAATGCTGAAAGTATGTTTGTATTTTATTAAATACTTAAGACCAGACACAGAGAGGTATGAAAATAAAAAAAATATGGAATTAAGAATTCCACTAAGCCCAGTGAACACAGATAAATAGTACAGTTGTATTATGTACATTGAGTGACTAGTCTTTTTTAATTCCAGAAAGATGGGCAAGGTGTGCCCCCTTTGTACTAATTTCATTTTTCTACAGTTTTTGAAACCCCTTTATATTTTTTAAAAGGTGGTATTTGAATAAGTAGAAGACTGCAAACATTGTTCATTTAGTGTTTTAAGCCTTAGTAATTTGAGGATGGACATGGGATCAAAATTCTTTGTTTTAATTTTATTATAGCACTAATTGTTTCAGAAAAATATGTAGAAGAGACAAACTACTGTTTTAAACATGAGCTGGCCAGCTAAAATATAGCCACTTTTCATTGACTTTGGGGACTTCTGGTGTGGCACTGTCTATCAGCACTGGACTGCAAACCATAAGGTTGCAGTTCATACCCATCAGCTGCTTCTCACAAACCCTACACAGGGCTGCTTTGAGTTGGAACTGACTTCCATTGTACTTAACAGCAATAATTGACTTTGGAGTCCTGGTGTGGCACTGTGGGTTAATGCGCTTGACTGCAACGGTGTTCAGTCGCTTCTTGGAAACCCACCCTATACAGGGTGGCTATGAGTCTATGTGATAGTAAGAAAGAAAAGAAAAGACCAGTGGTATGAGCCATAAACACCTAATGGGTGTCTGGTTTTTGAAATAAGTAAAATCCAATGTTGGCTGTGTAATGTAATCATAATTGCCATGCCCAATATTTAAAGTTTTACTTGGGTTCCATCTGTGTCCATTGTTATACTTATGTGAAAGTAGAACTGGAAAATAGAATAGAATAAAATAAAACATGAATGAAGGAGCATTTATAAAAACTAGTGTCTGACCATCTGTTTTGTTTCCTTATTTTAATCCTTAGGCTTTTTTTTAATGTAGGAAGTAGAATAGGTAAAATAAACTTAGAAATAGAGTAGATCCCTCATGTAACTTATAGTAAGTATTGTTATTCATTCTATTGATGATACTTTGGACAAAAATTTTAGATAATTCAGAAAATAATATATAAGACATTATCAGGAGTGATCTTGCTTAGAGTGTACAGTAAGGTACTTTTCTGGAAGTTTGAGTGACCTCTCTTCCCAGGTGAGGTAATTAATGAAAAGGACCGCTGTAAAAAATGTGAAGGGAAGAAAGTGATCAAAGAAGTCAAGATTCTCGAAGTGCACGTAGACAAAGGCATGAAACATGGACAGAGAATTACGTTCACTGGGGAAGCAGACCAGGCCCCCGGAGTGGAACCAGGAGATATTGTTCTTCTGCTGCAAGAGAAGGAACATGAGGTAATTTCTTTTTAAAAAAAAATTCAGAAATGAGTCTTTCTTGGATTTGGGGTTACCTGGAGCAACTTTTGCTAGGGACCATGACTGAGTTCATGATGACTGGTGGGTGCAGTGGGAAGTGTGGTGATGGGATATGATTTCGTCAGGCTCACTTCTTGACTAGCACTGTAGCCTTAAGTAATCCTGTTGTCTCTGGTCTTTTTAAAAATAAAGGCTGTATATTCGTTAGCTCTGGTAGCGTGTTGTTGTTGTTAAGTGCCGTCGATTCGGTTCTGACCCATAGCGACCCTGAACAGGGTTTCCGAGGCTGTAAATCTTTACGGGTGCAGAAAGCAACTGATGACCTTAAGGTTCTCAGCCCGATACGAATCGGAACTGACTCCACGGCACATAACAACAACAACAAGGCTAATATTATAAAATAGTCCATCGTGAGTCGCTTATAAAAATAACTGTTTTGTCTCCTATTTCTGAGGGCTAGGACTATGTTAACTAGGCTAAGCTCCCTCCCTCCTTTCTAGAGGAAGATCTTTCTTTCCTTTCCCACATTCTGGTAGCCCAGGCTTGTAAATACATCTTCATATGACTGTCCTTCATTTGTCTCACTGTGTCTCTTCCATTTTATAAGCATATCACTCAGATTGATTATGAAGCCACCCGATCCAGTATATATATCTTCAAAGACCCTGTTTTCAACAAACAAGGTCACATTCGTAGGTATCAGGAGTTAGGATTTCAACATGTCTTTTTAGGAGACAGTTGTAATTGCAAGAACCTTAAAGCAGATCTCTAAGGCAGCTGATTGGAACTGTGGAACCCCTTTGATGAATGGGGAGTGTGGCATTTTAGTCTCCAGGGCTCCCTCTTAGACTGCTCTGTTGATTCGTTTTATATACTAGGTATCCAGGTAAGCTTTCCTTGAAAGAAAAGATTCTACAGTTTAAAAAACAATTTTTACTTTTTCCATATATTGTATCTGCTATGTACAAGGCAAAAAGAATTTTTCTAACAATGTAGTTTGGTGCATGTTATCTAAATCATATTTTCTCAAGAATTCCCTCCAGACATTTTATAGATTAACTACCTTTTTAGTTTACACTAAAATTTTCTCCCATTTGATGACCATTTCTACAAATTTTTAAATCACGTCAAGAATCCGATAGACAATATAACAAAGCTATATTGGGATGTGGATTCTGGTATTTGTTTGGATTCCCCTCACTAGGTTGTAATTACATTTTAATATATACTAGTCCTGTTAAGAGTCTCCTAAACTACTGAAAAGTGAAGGTGGTTTCTAGGATTCTGCCTTAATATGTTGAAATCATTTGTAACATTAAAAACATTTTTTTTCTAAGATCCCCTGTTTTCTGGCTATAAGTTACTTAGATTGTTCATTCTTCCTGCTGTGTACAGCGTACACCATAGAAGACATTTTAAGAGCCAACAAGAAAGATAGCCAAGTGATTGAGAAGTTTATAGTCCCCACTTGGTGGAGAGGGAAGGGTGGAGTTATGTTAAATTGTAAGATGGCGCAAACCACACATGGGTATTATCAGTCACAGAATCATTTGAACCATTTTTTTTTTGGTAGGGGGGGGACAGTTTGTCACATGACATTTCGTAGTAAAGGGTGTTAAGAAATCACATTTATTTGAAAGAGAGTAGATATAATGTATATAATGTTTTTGGGTTTGAGACTTGTTAAACTTACAGGAAAATCTATTTTACTGCCAAGTTTAGCGTAAATGTTGCTCTTTAATTAAATTGGAATAAAATTGGAGTCATTTCTGACTCTTTACTAACTGTGGCATCTCTGGGTTTTGGTTTGGTTATGAAAAACAAAGATATTTCTCTCTCAGAAGGATGTTGTTGAATCGGATGAGGTAATGAATAAGCTGCAGGGAGGGATTTGGAAACAAGTAATCTCATAAATTGTTGGTGCCAGGAATTTCATGGAATTTCCTACAAAAAGCAGATGTAACTGGTTTTATAAAGTAGAAAATAAAAGATGATGAAGATTAGAATGAAATGGCAATTGCATTAGATTGGATGCAAGTTCATCTAGCAAGAGGTCAAAGATTGTTCCGTCTTGGTTTTTTGTTATAACCAGTAAATTTGAGCCAGAGATGAAACTTAGGCCTCTTATTTCATCTTTATCACTGAAAAAGTTATAAATCTCTGAAGAAATGAAAATAGTTTGAATTAAAGTAAAGTGCTAGCTATTTGTTAATATAAAAACTTGTAGTTAATTTTATTTGGCTTTTTGTATGTCCCTAGCATTTGTGCTGAAGGAATTTTGACGCCACAGTGTGAGACTAGGGCAAGCACTATAGCTGAAACAGACTCAAAACATACTATAAAACCTTCAAAAACGAGCACCTGTGTAAGGTGGAAACCTGTCAAAGAAGGATCAATATTTTTCTATTTTAAAATGAACAATAGAAAGTGGAATAACTGTACCTGTCAAAGGTGAAAAACTTGTGGGACCCAGTTCGAAAATGTTTCACGTATGCATGGTAGAGTCTTTTTAAGAACATTCAGTTTTGGGAGTATCTTTTTGCCATATTAGATTTCAATCTGCCAACTTGTGTGTGCATTTCTAGTACATTTATTCAGCACAGAACACAATAATGATGCTGCTTCCTTCTCTACTCTTTATTCATATTTTTTTAAAAGCCTCATAGCTTTTCAAATGTGCAAAAATGTAAACATGCTTCACTGTCGCTGTTGGTGGTCCCTCCTTGGTAAACTTTTATTTAAAAAGTTTTTTGTTGGTGAATTGGATAAAATTTACAGACCAAATCAGTTTTATATTCAATAATTCATTCATATTTTGTTTCATATTATTGATTGCAGTCACCACAATGTAATATCACTCATCCTGTTTCCTCCCTGTGTTTCACGTTTCCATCCCTCCTCCAGGCCAAGCTTTTCCAAACGTTGACCTTGGGTAAATGCTGCCCTTTTGATGGCAAATGGTTGATTATTCCAAGGAGCACATACCTCCTCAGTAATCTTGTTTTTCAAAAATTTCATGACTCTTCTTGCTTGCTATTTCTCTGCTTGAACTTTAGTACCAAACTGTCCAGTGCCCTTCCCTTGCCCTCCACAAAAACAAATTTAAAACCACAGTGATTGTTGTGGCTAGTGCTGTTGAGTCTCATAGCAACCCTGTGAAGGGTTTCTAAGGAACGGTTAGTGGATTCAGCTGCCGACCATGTGCTTATCCAACCATGTGCTACATGTGCTACACCAGGACTCTAAAACTTTGGTACTGTTTTTTTATTGGAATCACTATAAGCTGATCTCTATTCAAGAACATTTATGCCTTCCTGCTCCCCACTTATATAACAAGTGTTTGGTTTTTTTTAACGTTTTATTGTGTATGAGGTAGAAGTTTATACAGCAAATTTGTTCCCTGTTCCACAATTAATACACAAATTGTTTGTGACATTGGTGGTTCTTCCACAGTGTGTTAGTAGCCTTTCTGTGTTCACCTTGTCGTTACTGTTTCCATCCCGCCAGATTCCCTGCTCCTCTTTGCCTTTTCATCTCTGCTTTTGGGCACATGCTGCCTGTTCTGTCTTGTAGTTGGTTGTTCTAAGGAGCATGTTCCTCACGGGTGTTGTTTCATAGACCAGTCTATTATATGACTGAAAGGTGACCTGCAGGAGTGACTGCAGTTCCAGGTAAGAATGTCTTAGGGTGATGGTCTTGTGGGCTCCCCCATTCTCTCTCTGTTCAGTAAGCCTGGTCTTTGTTCTGATTTGTTCTTCCAGTTTAACCTGAGGCCTTCTGTTGAATCCCTTCCTTGGTCAGAGTGCTTGGTAGTGGTAGGCAGATGCCATCTGGTTCTCTAGTCGCAGGCTTAAGGAGGCTATGGTTCATATGAGCCATTAGTCCTATGGACTTCGTTTTTCAGTCTTTGGTTTCCTTCAATCTCTTTTCTCCAGATGGGAAGAACCAATAGTATCTTAAATGGCCCCGCTCAGGAGCTCTGGTAGCATAGTGGTTACAAGTCAAGCTGCTAACCTCAGAGTCAGGAATTCGAAACTACCAGCGGTTCTACGGGGGAAAGATGAGGTTTTCTATTCCCACGAAGATTTATAGCCTTGGAAACCATATACAGGGTCACCAACTCCACAGCACACCACATCACCACCAAAGCTTTTAAGACATCAGACCCTACTCAGTTAACTGGGATGCTATGAACTGTGTTGTACCAGTTGACCTAGATGTGTATCCCCTGAGACTGGTCTACAAGCCCAGTAGTAACTCTGTTCTATAAGGTGTTTGGGCATGTCTTGAGATTGTAGTAAAGCTTTAACCAAAAGATACTAGGGTAAAGATGTTTCTTGGAATTCTAATATTATAAGATGTTCTGTTTCAGAGTTGAATTTTGATCGGTTGTTTTGCAGTGTTACATAAACACTAAGAATCCCTGAATGGTAGGAACTCTGTATAGAATTTAATGTTCCCACCCCTTGTGAGAAGCATTTGGGGCACGCATAGATACCTACTTTAGGTGCTTCTCAAATGTCAGCACTTACTAGAATCCTCTGGAGACCATATTAAACGAGCCGATTGCTGAACCCACGGGTCCCCAGAGTTTCTAATACAGTAAGTATGGCATCAGTCCCAAAGTATACATTCCTAACAAGTTTTCGGTGCTGTAAGGCTGCTGACCCTATGCACACTCTGAGAACTATTGGTCAAGATACTGGTTTCAATTTAGCATTCTTAAATAAGTAAATTTAGAAGAATGAATTTGGAAAGAGCGTATCTTTCACATTTCCTCTTCACTGAACCAGCCATAATTATTCTTAAGAACAGTGATTATTGTGTCAATAAAATCCAGGTGACCTTTCACTGCAACTAATTTTTCTTCATTTAAAATTTCAGAAATTAAGTTTGGGTATTTGTCAATTCTAAAAAGCAAATCTCACAAGTGAGGCATGTCTGAAATTTGTATTTTCCTTACACAGTGAAAGCTCCAAGTGTTCATTGTGCTTAGTCAATAATTTTTATGAGGGTTAGTAAAAATGTCTTGCTATTAGGGTTCTGGTTCATTATATACACACATTCTAAACCAGACTTATTTAAACATAACTTTGCAATCATTAAGGAGCTCTGGTAGCATATTGGTTACAATCCGGCCTGCTAACCTCAAGGTCGGTAGTTTGAAACTACCAGGCGTTCCGTGGGAGAAAGATGAGGCATTCTGCTCCCGTAAAGATTTATAGCCTCCGAAACCCCTGTGCAGGGTCACTATGAGTCAGAACCGACTCCACGGTACTTAGCAACAACAACATGAAATCATTGGATGAGATGGATCAGCGAGATGCCAGTCCATCCAATCCATTGGATGCCATGCCAATCCAGTGAGACCCCCAGCAAGATGGATTGGCAAAGTGGCAGCATCATTGGGCTTAAGCATGGCAACAATAGTGAGGTTGGCCCAGGATTGGGCAGTGTTTTGTTCTGCTGTGCATAGGCATAGAGTCGCTATGAGTCGGTACCAACTCGATGGCACCTAACAACAACATGCAATCATTGAGTGTCTGCAGACAAGTTCTCTCGTTAATATATTTGTCTAGTCTCATTAATGTACATTCAAAAAAAGGATATAGTCAAATCAGTGCTTTATAGAGTGATCTGCTGGGCCAGTTAAATTCAAGCCAGAAGGTTATGGCAACTTTTAAGGGGTGAGTAACCATAATTAGAAGATACTGTCTGATACTGTTCTTTTTAGAACCTTAGCTCTGTCTTCTCCACTCCAATGCCTTACTGAGTTTCTAGGCTATTACTAGGGGATGACTAAATTTTCTGATATAAATTAAGGAATTAGGATGGTGGCAGTTTGGCTTTTTTGGTGAATGAGGTTTAATAATTAAGGGTTTGAAATTGATTTCAAGGTTGACAGCAAAATATGGACTATAATATGGCTCCATTATCTTTTCTAAAACTGTTCTTTATTTGTAGGTGTTCCAGAGAGATGGTAATGATTTACATATGACATATAAGATTGGACTTGTGGAAGCTCTGTGTGGATTCCAGTTCACATTTAAGCACCTTGATGCCCGTCAGATTATGGTGAAATACCCTCCTGGCAAAGTAATCGAACCAGGTAAAAAATTTTTTCTCAAGTTTTTATTGTGAATTGGGTGAAGGTGATGTTAAGAATTAAATTTACGTAATCCGGGTTCCCATGTGTTCTTTTTCATTTTGCTGTGTATAATGAATGGGTGGCTCTCAAAAGAACATTATTAAATTCCTTTGTTGTTGGGTAAAACTTTAAACAGTTTTCTCTTTTTTTGTTCAAATAGGATGTGTCCGTGTCGTTCGAGGTGAAGGGATGCCCCAGTATCGCAATTCCTTTGAAAAGGGTGATCTCTATATAAAGTTTGATGTGCAGTTTCCTGAAAACAACTGGATCAACCCAGACAAGCTTTCTGTAAGTATTTTCTGAATTTAAGAAACAAATGACTCTTAATAGTTGTGTTTTTTGTTGCTGTGTTGGACTGAATTTGTTTTTGTGCCAAGATCTTATCACACAATTAAAATTTTTACTTCTTAAGTCTTTAATGATTAATGGCTATCCTGCTTATTATTAATATGAGGGTTGCCACTGTAAGAGCTGATGGGGAAAACAGATGGCAGTAAAGGAGTCAGGTAGACTTGATGTGGTGAGGTTGTGGCCAGAAGACTTGGACTCCAAGAGTGAGTATAGGTCCCTCACCTGAAGAAGGCAACTCCCTACGTAGTATCTGCTGGTTACTCCATGCAAGGTGCAGGAAGCCTTGACTTGTGTGTTTGTTTTCTTTGCTTTTTTATATATATAAATGTTGATAACTGATTTGTTATGGAGTCCTGATACAGCGCTATGGGATAAAGCACTGGACCAAAAGGTCGTTTTGTGTCACAAGGTCAGTGGTTTAAACTCACCAGCAGCTCATTGGAAACCCTTTTACAGGGTCACTGTAAGTCAGAACCGATTCAGTGGCACTTAACAACAACAATTCGCTTGGTTTGTTCATTTGTTTTTGAATAATTTTTATTGTTGCAAAACAAGACATTTACCATTACAGCCATTTTTATGAGTTCAGTTCAATAACTAGTTACAGTCACCATGTTATACCACTGTCACCACTATCCATTTCTGAAGGTTTCAGCTTTAACTGAAACTTGGTTCCTCTAAGCAAGGTCCCCTCTCCCACCTGGTCCTACTAATCACTAGTAAACTTGTATATTATTCTCATCTCGATACTTCTTGTAAATAGGATCATATTTGTTCTTTTTTATCTGATTTATTTCATGTAGCATGATGTTTTCAGGGTTCATCCATGCTGTAGCATATATAACAGGACTTCATTTCTCTTTATGGCTGAGAAGTAGTCTATTGTATGGAGATAGCACATTTTCTGTGTCTGTCCATGGGCACTTCGGTTGATGGTCCCCTTTGTTGTTAATGCCATCAAGTTGGTTCTGACTAATAGTGCTCTTATAGGATTTCCAAGAATCTATTGGTGAGTTTGAAACTCCCACCTTGCAGTTCAAAACGAACCTTTCAGTCAAATGCTTACCTTACAGTGCCACACCAGAACTCTACTCTAAATAATAATGCTGCGGTGAACATTAGTTTTGAGTCCTTTCTTTCAGTATTTTGGGTGTATACTTAGGAGTGGAATAGCTGGGTCACATGGCAATTCTTTAACTTTTTGAGAAACCCCACCTTTCCACAGTGGCTGCATGAGAATTCATTTCTCCATCCTTGGCAACACTTGTTATTTCTGATGATAACCATCATACTGGAAGTAAAAGGTGGTATCACTGTCGTCGTTACCAGCATTTTCTCCTAATCATTTCAAGGAGCCCTGGTTGTATAGTGAGTTACATGTTGGACTCTTAATGGAAAGCTTGACAGTTGTCAGTCTGCTTCCATAAAGATTCACAGCCTCAGAAACTCTGTAGAGCAGTTCTCTCTCCTCTAGGGTCTCTGAGTCCAAATCAAAAAGGGAAGCAGATGACAATATCTCACAACTGACCTGATTTTTGTGTGTTTTAATGAAGGAACTAGAAGATCTTCTGCCATCGAGGCCAGAAGTTCCCAGTGTCATTGGAGACACAGAGGAGGTAGAGCTTCAGGAATTTGATAGCACTCGGGGCTCGGGAGGTGGTCAGAGGCGCAAAGCCTATAATGATAGCTCTGATGAAGAAGGCAGCAGCCACCATGGACCTGGAGTGCAGTGTGCCCATCAGTAAACTCTGCAAAGAAACGCACAGGTGGACTTTCCACATTGACCTGATTGGTTTTCAGCGATCCAGCTGGAGTGTCTGATCAATCCAGATGAATGATGGACATCTGTTGATCTATGTGTAACTTTTAAAATTGGTATGGTATCTTCAGAGTGTCTAATTTAAACTAACCACAAAGCTTTACATCTTCAATTCGACTGTTCCGTAGCAGAATAAAGCACTTGAAAGGAAACAAGACTCCCTTTCACACCTGGATTATAAGTTTCTGATATCTGTGCTTGATTTTTACCAGTTTTGTGTAGATTTTATGTTTCCTATTTTAAAGTCAAATCCCACATTGTCAAGTTTGTGTACAGTCTGTCCTGAAGCTTTGTGTCTGGCTGCACTTGCATAAGCTGCTACAAATAGAATAAAGAATTTCTTAGCCTGGATCTATCATTTAGATGCATGGAAAATGGGCTTTGCACACAGTGGGTTTGGAGCTGACTGGGAACAATGGGAAAAAAATTACATTTAACTGTGGTTGTGAAGTTATTTTTGTTTTTTTTGTTTTGTTTTGTTTTTAACCATCTTGTGAAAGGTTTTTGGAACTCGATAATAAAAAGCAGTTGGTGTAAATTATTTTTTGTGTCACATTTTTAGAAGCTGAACAGATTTTGAACTGTCAAATGTATCCTTAAAATCTGTGTTCTGGTTCTTAAACAAGCCATACAAAACCCATTGACCTGAAGCTTATGTCTCAGATACTTGCCCATTTTGTCGTTTTAAAAGACAAAAGTTTGCTTTGTTGATAGAAACAGGCTTTATTGGATTTGATTGATACTAAATTATGTAAATCCTAAGTTATCCTGAGCTTTGGGGCCAGGCTAACCTAGGCCTCTATCTCTCCCGAGTACCCCACCCCCTTTTTATAAAAATAAGGTAACCGCAAATCAGTAGTAGAACCATGTCTGTGTAGAACCTGTTTAAAATGCCCTGTGTTCATTCAATGTTGAGTTAAAGATTTTCTGTCTCTGTTAGTTAAAGTTGGATATTAGAAATTGAGAGAAGCTATGATTACTACTAAAATTTTTTGAAAGTCAGACTCTTAGGGCTGGTATGAGGAAAAAATCAGGTAAAATGGCTATGAAAGGATACTACATTTCTCTTCTTTCAATCTGCTGGTGGTTACCTTCTTTTCATTCCCAGAGTAGACATTAGAACACACTTATTGGAGGGAAAAAGAGAAGGTAATTTATGTATTTCACATTTGTAAAGGAACAAATGGGGGCATCGTTTAAAATTGTGTTATGCCATCTTTGAGCCTAAATATAAGGCTTTGTCATAGCTTATTTCTATGTCTGTTGAAACCCAAATTTTTTTTAAAAAAGGTGTGCTTACACTTAACTGAAGACCTGTGAGTTTTAAGTGACAGCCCTTTCCACTCTATGTCCACTGAACAAAAAATACTTTACAGCCAACCTGGGCAAGACTCCACAACCTAGGAGTTTTGTATCTGAGGTTACTTCCCCACAGCTGCTATGAACACAAGAGATGCAGTGGATATATGAAGTTTGTAACCTTTCCAATAAAGGTTTCTAAAACATTAGAATTGGCCAGTGTAGTTTTTATTCTAATTCTTCTGCCTGGGCTTTTTGACTACAGCAAGAAACCACTTGGAAGAAAAAAAAACCTGTTAAGATTTATGACTTGCATCCATTCTACTTCGTAGAGCACCCGTCTGCAGAATACAAATATAGTCACCAGCACCAAGTTTTAGTTAGAATGGTTTTCTTGAGAGATCATTTATATACCCCAAAATTGCCCTTTTTAAGAGTGTACAATCCAGTGCTTTTTAGTAGATTCAGTTGTGTAGTTCGCATCACTTTCAGAACCTTTTCCTCACCCCAAAAAGAAACCCCACTCTACTTTCCCCTCTCACCTGCTATTAAACCACTAACCTGCTTTCTAAGACTTTGCATATTTCTTAGGATTTCCATTTTATATAAATGGAATGTGTACAAGGACGTTGTGTGACTGGCTATTCATTTATCATAGTTTTCAAGTGTAGCATGCTTCATACTTCATTTACATTGCCAAATAATATTCCATTAGTTTGTTAAAGCCATTCTTTAGTTGATAATACATTTGAGTTTTAGATCTAGTTTGGGTTTCAATTTGGAATCCTAGTATGGTGCTATAGGATAAGCACTGAACCGCAAGTTGGTTTGAACTGCAAGTCAGCAGTTCACCACCAGCTGCTCCTTGGAAACCCTATACAGGGTCACTATGAATTGGAACTGACTTGACTGCATTTAACAGCAGCAATAATTATGAATACTGCCACTGTGAGCATTCGTGCTAAGTTTTTGTGGAAGTATATGTTCTAAATTCTCAGGTATACAGGGGAGCTTCAAAAAGTTCATGGAAAAAGAATTTGGGAGATAATGGAATTCATCTACTAACTGAAGCTCTCTCGTAGGTGTATATATATATATATATATATGTAAATTGCCTGTTGTGAATAGGAACTGGCTTGAGTGCACCTGGTAGGTAGCTGACACATTTGACAGTCTTCCAGCTATATAGGAGGGTTTTCTCCACATCCTCACTGTCACTAAGCCATCTTTGATTATAGCCATCATCCAGGCGGTTGTGAAGAGGTACGTACGTTTTTATTTTATTTTGCATTTCCCATGTGATAAATGATGTGAAGTGTCTTGTACTTATTGACCATTTGCATATCTTTAGAGAAATGTCTTCAAATACTATGCTTATTTTAAAAGTTGGTTTGGCTATATTGTTGAGGGACTCCTGGTATAGCACTGTAGGATAAGCACTGGTCTGCGAGCCACAGGGTCTGGGGTTCTAACCCACCAGCTGCTCCTCGGAAACCCTATACAAGGTCGCTATGAGTCGGAACTGACTCAACAGCACTTAATGTATTACGGACTTGTGAGAGTGCTTTATATTTTGAATACAGGTTGCATAATTTGTTTACTTGATTTTCTTATTCCGTTAAGTGCATACTCTGGTCAGATTTCTTAGTTTTTTCAAATGTTCTTTTTCTCTTCCAGGATCCCATCTGGGATACCACATTATATGTAATCATCATAGCTTTTTTAGACTAATCTTGGATAGAACGTTCCCAGACTTGGATGAGTTTTGTGGCCATGACAGTTGCAAGGCTTTGCAGGCCTGGTGTTTTGTAGACGGTCCCACTGTTATGATTTGTCTGTTGTTTTCCTTATTAGACTGAGGTGATGTATTTTGGGAAGTAAGACCACAGATGTAAAATACTGTTTTCATCACATGCCAGGGGTGTTTACCCTATCAATTTATTACTGGTTTTACTCATCTGGATAACCTGGCTAAGATTGTATTTGTCAGGTTTTCCACTGAAATTAATCCTCCCTTCCCCCCCTTTCTGTGCTTAGTTGAAACTCTTCTATACAGGAGATGTTTCCCTTTGCCCTCTTTTATTCAGTATGGACTTTTGGATGTTACATATCTTACCACTCTCAAAATTTAATCTGCTTAATCTCATTTCCTTCCCCTCCAATCCCAGGCAACCGCTTAACTGTTAAATGCTTTTTCCAATGAGTATATTACAGTCCAGTGGGTTAATGTGCTGGACTGCAAAGTCGGTTTGAACTGTAAGGTTGGTGGTTCAAGCTCACCAGTTGCTCCTCAGGGCCGCTATAGGTTGGAACTAACTCGATGGCATTTAACAACATACTAGGCTCAGGGTTCTGGTGTGGCATTGTGGGACAAAGCACTGTACCGCAAAACCATTTTCAACCACAAGGTTGGCGGTTCAAACTTAACCAGCTGCCTCTTGGAAACCCTATACAGAGTTGCTATTCAATGGCACTTAACAACAACATAGTTTCAGAAACCTAGATTTCCTTATTAGGTTTGCCAAAAAAAAATAATGGTTACATAGATTTTTACATTTTATTCCATCTAAGAAGGGGAGAGGAGAATTGTTATCAGAGTGATTACGAAACCTCAAGACTGATTACTGAGAGAGGGCAGACGTGCCTTCTCTGGCTAGCCTTTTTACCAGTTCTGACTACTGCTGTCCCTCCCAAGGCACTCTACTTCTGTACTGAGCTCAGTCCTCTCATGGCAGCCACACAAAACTTCCAGAGCAGATTGGCAGTGATGGGGTTTAGTCAAGATCTAGATCTTCCATCAGGACAATCTCTGCTCAGTCATTTCCCTCAGGCAAGCATCTCTAGTGCCTTTGGGCCTCTGGGCCACTCAGTGTTACAAGGCTCTTTGTTAAGTGCTGTCTAGTTGATTCTGACCCATAGTGATTGTTTCTGAGGAGCGACTGGTGAGCTTGAACTGCCAACCTTACAGTTCAAACGGCTTTGCTGTCTGGCACATGAACACTCAGTACCACACAGCGCCATACCAGGACTCCTTAAGCTTCACCTAAAAATGCCCTCTAGACAAAGCTCTTGAAGCATAAGTCTACTTTAACACACATAAGGTTGCCATAAATTGGAACTGACTCAGTGGCAACTGGTGACTTAGGACACAAGATTCCCTCATGGATAATGCCTACACTGACTTTCTGGAGACAGTGAAACAGCGACGGCCCAGAACCCAGCCTTTTGTACTTATATCCTGATGTCACTTCCTCTATGGACTGGAGTGGCGCTGCGGGATAATGCGCTGGATTGCGAGGTCGGCACGTCTTATAGCTAAAGCTTCTCAGGCTCCAGCTTCTCTCTGGCTTGATCCTGTGAAGAGAGATAAGCAGAGTTGAAATTGCCCTGCGTCTCCTGACAGTCCAGAGTTGTGCACGGAAATGACCCCACTACAAGAATTTATGCTTCTGGTACTTCATTTCTTGCTATTGAAGAGAGGCGATTCGACTATGGCTACATCCTTGCCATACCAAAGTTTCAGAGGTGGCAAAGTTCCAAGATTTCAAGCACTGAAAAGTGGTAACCTGGTGTCCAGCTTTGCCACCACTACTTTTAGAAACCCTCCGACTCTAGATTTGCTCTAAAAGATCGTCCTCAGGGTTTCCTGTCCTATTCCTCTCTTACTTGTTTATAGAGAACCTCTGCGTTAAGGAGCTCTGGTAGTGTGGTGATTACAAATCGGACCACTAACCTCAAGGTCAGCAGTTCAAAACTACCAGCTGTTCCGCAGGAGAAAGATGAGGCTTTCTGCTCCCATAAAGATTTACAGCCTCAGAAACAGCATTTGTTTCACAAACTTTTTGAAGCCTCCTCATCTACTTGGTGAGGAAGCAGTAATTAATGTTATGAAACAACAGACTTAGCAAGATGGAATGAGCTTGCTACCTCCACATCTTGGGGTGTGTCCACTGTCATAACAGCCAACAAACACCATGGAATGATTTACGCATACCAGGCTAAGCACTTGGTGTTTTAAGTGTGTTACATCATACAAAAACCACAACAACGTAGTAAGAGAGAAATTATTATTGACCTAGTTTATAGATAAGGAAGTCAAATCTCAGAGATATTAAGAAATCTGAGAAAGGTCAGATAGTTGTAATTGATGAAGTTGTTGTTGTGGTTGTTAAGTACCATCTAGTTGGTTCTGACTCATAGCACCCTTGTTTCCAAGGAGCAGTTGGTAGAGTTCAGTTCAAACTGACCTTATGATCCAGTACTTATCCTACAGTACCACACACCATGACTCCAACTGGTCAAAAAAGCCTGCTAATTCAAATCCAAAGTCCAAAATACATGCTCTAAGCACAATGCTATACAACCCAACAACCCCAATACAAGGGGCTCTTCTTTCCACACTTTTAGCAGAAGTCTTAGGTGGGGCTCTTCTTGGCTTGATATGGGTCACATGCCATCTTTGAACCGATTCTGGAGGTCAAGGTGCGTAAGGTGTACTGATTGGCCAGGCCTGAGTCACATGTCCAACCTTGAGCCTGAGGGGTGAAGCCATCCTCCCCTTGATGATTAGACCAGGGCAGTGGCAATGCCAACATGTTCACACAGAAAGAGCTTGGGACTTGAAGATGAATTGAGAGACATCACTTTTCTGCCTAAGGAATTGGTGGGGTGGGGTGGGGTGGGGTGGGGTGGGACAAGTTTGTTATTTTGGGTCTGAGGAACCCTGAATTTAAAATGACAGCCTGAGTCTAGTTACTGCTAACCATCTCATTTTCCTCCTCTGCAACCTGGTGAAAGGGTCTAATCAATCTCTCAATGCCAGTCAAAGAGACAAAAGGGCCAGAAGGCTGTGGACAGAATGGGAACATACCAGAAAGATTACCTGTAGAGGAAAGCCTGCCCAGTGAATAATAACTAAGCACTCGCCTGGTGGCCGGAGAGCTCATTTGTTCCACCCACCATCCTCCCTGACTTCTAAATGCGCAGAACTAATACATTCATATCATTACTTTATTCCCATCATAATGTCCATCTTAGTAAGAGACTTTCAAAGACCAGGGGTTCTGTTAAACATTCCTTGATGCCCCAGTGTCTTGCATTTAATCTCACAAAGTTAAAATATGAAATTCTAGATAATGTACTCGATCATTAGTGGGCAAGTGTTTTGCTTTACAAAAAAGAAAAACAAACTGAACACTGATCATGGAAATCTCATAGGTGATTAGCTCCCCCTGGTGCTTAAACATTTTATTACCTGAAATTCTCTTTTGAGGTCTTCATGTGAGGGAAATGGTTGTGGTTATATTTGATTCAACACAAGAATGTTGTGGGAAGATTGTTTATAATTGTGAGACATGGATGTTACCTGAACATCTTGCGTCCTATTTTGCTACATCTATTCAGTGGTATGTTGTTGTTGTTAAGCGCTGTCAAGCTGGTTTTAATTCATAGCGACCCTGTATAGAGTTACCAGGCTTTAAACTTTTTGAGGGAGCAGAAAGCCTCATCTTTCTCCGGATTCAGTGGCATATTGTGTCGTTATTTAAGAACAGTGTTATAAAGAATGTTTTATCATGTTCGTTATATAATAATTGAAAATGTATTCAATGTAGTGCTGTTTTAAAAATATATGCATGTATAGCTGTTCTGATAGGATGCGTATAAATTATGGTTTTCTCTAGGTTTAAGGGTATGAGTGTTTAAAATAGTTTTATTATGAGAATTTTCAAATGTATATGAAAGTAGAGAGAATAGTATAAGAAACCTCTACATCCATCCAGGAGCCCTGGTAGGGTAGTGGGTTATAATCTGGGCTGCTTGAATCTACCAGCTGCTCCGCAGGTGAAAGATAAGGCTTTCTGCTCCCATGATGATTTACAGCTTCTGAAACCCTATACAGGGTCACTATGACTCAGGATCCGACTTGGTGGCACATAACCACCACATATCCATCACTGCCTCAAATATTAATTATCAATATTTTTGACATTTGCTTCACTTATTCTTTTTTGAAAAACCTGTCCGTTCCTCTGTCCCCCATTACTGAAGTATTTTAAAACAAATTGCGAACATCACTGCATTTCGTCCCTACATACTTCAGCACTCATTTCAAAAGGGTGCTGTTTACCTATATAAAAAGATGATTTCTTACATGCTTACAATACTATCACACCTAACAAAATTAACAACCCTTCATATTCCACACTACCTAAGTTTCACATTTCCATGGGCGATTTTCTTGTCCTTCTGATCTGCATTTTCTAATTTTTTTACACCTATTATTACACCTATTATTAAAAAGCAACAATTTTAAGAATCTGTGAGAAAGAGAGAGGAGACTGATTTCCATAATCAAATTCAGTTGCTGTTAAGTGCCTTC
>NW_006408722.1:1512803-1517018 GCF_000296735.1 Chrysochloris asiatica | reverse complement strand
AAAGATGAGGCTTTCTGCTCCCATAAAGATTTACAGCCTCAGAAACCCTGTGCAGGGTCACTATGAGTCAGAACCGACTCCACGGCACATAATCAATCTGACTACATTGGCCCAACATAAGAGTCCCCAAAGTAATAATTTAGTCCGCACAGCCTTAATGCCTTTGCTTACAATTTACAAGGGTAAACAAAAAAATATTGCCACAAAATCATTGAAATCTTTATGAAATACAAATATCAAAATGTGAAGCTTTTGTTTCTCAACATGTCCTCCATCTAAGTTTATACGCTTCTGAAAGCTGTGTTTCCCGCTCTAACGCTTCCCCAAAGAATTCTGTGCTCTTTGCCTTACACATAAAAGATCGTTGGCATCTCAAAATGTGTTTCTTTGAAATTTTTGAGTTTGGGGAGCAAAAATAGGTCTGAAAGGGGACGATGAGGGCTGTAGAGTGGATGGGGTAGGGTTTCCCAATGAAATTCTTATAGGCCAGCCCTTGCTTCCCTCAAAGAATGTCGTGATGGAAAAAGAATCTCGTGGTGCAACCTGCCTGGGCTTTTTTTCACCAATGCAGTCTTCAGTCTGCTTAAAATGTCTTCATAATAAGTCTCCGTGATTGTCTTGTATCCTTTGAGGAAACACCCCTTGGGATTCCCAAAATAGTCACCATAACCTTCAGAGGTGACTTCTGTACCTTGAATTTAACTGGTACAGCAGAATCCCTTCAGAAGCCACTTTTTTGTTTGGACTTTCTTTGAAGCCACCTTAACGAGACCAAGACAAGTACAAAGGAGCCTAAAAAGTTCCATTTTTACATGAACGTTTGAAGTTCCCTGGCAAAACTGTATGATAAGCACTGGACTGCTAACTGTAAAAACAGTTCAAACCCTCCAGCTGCTCCTTGAGAGAAAGAATCTACTCCTGTCTAGATTTACAACCTCGGAAACCCTATATAGGGTCACTATGAGTCAGAATCGACTCAATGATGGGTAGTTATTACTGAAAGAACTTGTCATCAGTTATTCACGGATTGTAGAGATATGTAAACGTTTTTGTTTGGAATAAACCCACGCATGTAAAAGCAGGAACCCTAGTGGCAATACTTTTGGACTTAGGCTAACCACATCTGTATCTGATCAAGACATTCCAAAGCATTAGTATATAATGGTTGATTAACATTCTGCTAATGGTATAGTTGGGCTGCTAACCTCAAGGTCAATAGTTTGAAACTATAAGCTGTTCCTCAGGAGAAAGATGAGGCTTTCTGCTCCCATAAAGATTTACAGCCTCGGAAGCCCTATGCAGGGCTTCTATGAGTAGGAACCGATTCCACAGGGTATAACCACCACCACCACCTACAGTACTCTGTGAGTTGAAACTGACTCCATGGTCTTTAATAACAGGGCTCAGCATATGGTTAGTGTCTAAGACATCTTGTGATTCCAATTAATAAACACCTAGTATTGTGATTACGAATTGGACTGCAAACTGCAAGGTCAGCAGTTCAAAACTACCAGCTGTTCCGTGGAGAAAGATTAGGCTTTCTGCTCCCGTAAAGATTTAAAGCCTTGAAAACCCTGTACAGGGTCGCTATGAGTCGGATCCGACTCCACGGCACACAGCCACCACCATCACAACAAGCAGTGAGGCATATTTGGAAGGTGAGTAGCTGTCACTTCAAGTCCAAGAGGTTTGATCTACAGACAATCATGGGTCCAGAGTCTGCCTATGGAACAAGGTGAGCACCAAGGAATCAGCAATGTAAACAAGTAAAACCTCAGCACTCAAGCCCCTATGTACTCTACCCTTCTTTAAGATCCTGGGTTTGAATGAAGCCATGTAGGTTAATGCATTGGATGTCACAAAGTCAGTGGTTCAAGCTTACCTGTTGCTCCTCTGAAACACTATACAGGGTTACTAAGAGTTGGAATCAACTGATGGCACTTAACAACACTAAGCAGAGAGGAGCTCTGGTAACGTAGTGGTTACAAATCGGGCTGGGAACCTCAAAATTGGCAGTTCGAAACTACCAGCTGTTCCGTGGGAGAAAAATGAGGTTTTCTGCTCCCGTAAAGATTACAGTCTCGGAAACCCTGTACAGGGTCGCTATGAGTCGGAACCGACTCCAAGGCACATAACAACAACAAGTGGAGAAAGAGCCTCTCTGCTCTTTCCAATCGAGGTTCCCAGTCACCCCATATCCCTCTATTGACTTTATTGTTATGTGTTGTCAAGCCGGTTCTGACTCATAGCAACCCTGTGCAGGGTTTGAACCACCAGCCTTGAGGTTAGCAGTCCAGTACTTATCCTACAGTGCAAAGCCAGGACTGTTGTTGGTAGGTGCCATTGAGTCAGTATGCATACACAACAAACACACTCCCCGGTCCTGGGCCAACCTCACAATCATTGCTACGCCTGAGCCTGAGCCCATGGCTGCCGCCACTGTGCCAATCCATCTTGTTAGGGGTCTTCCTCTTTTTCTCCAACCATTCACATGATATCCTTCTCCAGTGACTGGTCCCTCCTGACACTGTTTGAAGTATGAGAAAAGAAGTTTGGCCATCCTGGCTCCAAGGAGCACTCTGGTTGTACTCCTTGCAACACAGATCTGTTTGTTCTTTTGGCAGTCCGTGGTACTTTTAGTATTCTCTAACACCATAACTCTGGTAGCGTAGTGGTTACGAATCGGGCTGCGAACCGCAAGGTCAGCAGTTCGAAGCTACCAACTGTTCCATGGGAGAAAGATGAGGCTTTCTGCTCCCATAAAGATTTACAGCCTTGGAAACCCTGTACAGGGTCGCTGTGAGTCGGAACTGACTCCACGGCACATAACAACAACAACAACACCATAACTCAAATGCATCAATTATTCTATGGTCTTCCTTATTCACTGTCCAACTTTCGCATGCATATGAGCTTATTGAACATACTATGGGTTGGGTCAGCGGCACCTTAGTCCTCAAACTGACTTCTTTGTTCTTTAACACTTGAAAGAGGTCTTGTGTGGCAGTTTGATTTCTTGACTGCTGCTGATGGTTTATCCGAGCAAAATGAAGTCTTTGACAAATTCAATCTTTTCTCCATTGATACTGATTTGTTTGAACAGAACAAGGGAACACTAAATGGTTTAAAATTAGGAAAGGTGTGCACCAGAGTTGTATTCTTTCACCATACCTATTCAATCTGTATGCTGACTTTGCTCTTCAACACTTTTAAAAGGTCTTGTGCAGCAGATTTGCCTAATGCGATACGTCTTTTGATTTCTTGACTGCTGCTTCCATGAGTGTTCATAGTTGATCCAAGAAGAGTGAAGTCCTTGACAACTTCAGTCTTTTCTCCATTGATAAGAGTGTTGTTTATTGGTGAGGAATTTTTTTTTTTTTATTATTGAGATGCAATCCATACCAAAGGCTGTGGTTTTGATTTTCATCAGTAAATATTTTATGTCCTCTTCACTTTCAGCAAGCAAGATTGTATCATCTGCATATTGCAGATTAATGAGTTTTCCTCCAATCCTAATGCCACAATTTTCTTCATATAATCCAGCTTCTTGGACTATTTGTTTAGCATATAGGTTGAATGAGTATGGTGAAAGAATACAAACTTGTCACACACTTTTCTTTATTTAAACCATTCTGTGTTCCCATGTTCTGTTCGAACAACTGCCTCTTGGTTCATGTAAAGATTCCTCATGAGCACAAATTAAATGTTCTGGAATATTCATGCTTCGCAATGTTGTCCATAGCTTGTCATGATCCACACACTCGAAAGTCTTTGGGTAGTCAATAAAGCACAGGTAAACATCTTTCTGATATTCTCTGCTTTCAGCCAAGATCCATCAGACACCAGCAATGATATCCCTCATTCCACAGCCTCTTATGAATCTGGCTTGAACCTCTGGAAGTTCTCTGTCAATGTATAATTGTAGCCATTTCTGTATTCCCTTTAGTAAAACTTTACTCACCTGGGATATCAAAGAGATTGTCCGATGATTTCTGCATTCTGTTAGGTCACCTCTCTTTGGAATGGGCACAAATATTGATCTCTTCCAATCAGTCGGCCAGATAGTTGTCTTCCAAATTTCTAGACAGAGATGAGTGAGTGCTTCCTGTGCCGCCTGACTTTCTTGAAAGATTTCAATTTTTATTCCATCAATTCCTGGTGCCTTGTTCTTTGCCAATTCCTTCAATGCACCTTGGACTTCCTTCAGTATCATTG
>NW_006408722.1:1509753-1512063 GCF_000296735.1 Chrysochloris asiatica | reverse complement strand
TATAGTCATCCCTTATGCTGTCTAAAGAAGGTATTTGAAATAAACAAATTATTGATTTTGCAGAATTCTATCATGTGTTCTCCAGCATCATTTCTATCACCAAGGCCGTATTTTCCAACTACTGATCCTTCCTCTTTGCTCCCAACCTTTGCATTCCAATCACCATTAATGATCAATACATCTTGATTGCGTGTTTGATCAATTTCAGATTGAAGAAGTTGGTAGAATTCTTCTATTTCATCCTCACTGGCTTTGGTGATTGGTGCATCAATTTGAATAATAGTGGTATTAACTGGTCTTTCCTGTAGGCGCATGGATATTATCCTATCACAGACAGCGTTGTACCCCATGACTGATCTGGATATGTTCTTTTTGACAATGAATGCAACACCATTCCTGTTCAATTTGTCATTTCCGGCGTAGTAAACCATGTGGTCATCAGATTCAAAATGACCAATGCCAGTCCATTTCAGCTCACTAATGCCTAAGATATAGATGTTTATGTGTTCCATTTCATTTTTGACAACTTCCAGTTTTCCCAGATTCGTACTTCGTACATTCCATGTTCCAGTTTTCAAAGGATGTTTACAGCTGTTTCTCTTCATTTTGAGTTGTGCCCCATCAGCAAATGAAGGTCCTGTTGGCTTTACTCCTACAGGCTTTTTTCCATTCGAGTCATCACGGTCAACTCTACTTTGAGGAGGCAGCTCTTCCCCAGTCACATTTTGAGTGCCTTCCAACCTGAGGGGCTCATTTTCTGGCACTATATCTGACAGTGTTTTTCTGCTATTCATATTCTGTGGACTTTGTTGTTGTTGTTAAGTGCTGTTGAATCGATTCCGATCCATAGCGACCCTGTATAGAGTGTTTGTGGACTTTAGGAGGACAGAAAATGCTGAGACCTGGAGAATTATAATGGACATTTGTCGATGTTGTTTTGGCCACCTTCATGCAATCCCTTTCTATGGGGAATTATACTTTGGTTTTCCTCTAGAACCCAGGGCCAAATCAAGGTTTTGTAAATAAAAATTTATTAAAACACTCATTCTTTTGCGTATTATCTATGACTGCTTTTGTGCTATAACAGCACCATTGAGTAGTTGCAACAGAGAATGTCTGGTCTTCAAAGTCTAAGATATTTACTAAGTGGTACAGTGATTAAGCACTCAGCTGCTAATTGCAAGGTTTGTAGTTCAAATCCTCTGTGAAAGAAATATGTGACAGTCTGCTTCCATTACAGCTTGGGACACCCTACAGGGCCATTCTACTCTATGGTGTAGCTGTTAGTGACATTCAACTCAACAATGATGGCTTTGACATTTTATAGGAAAATTTGCCTACCTCTGTTGTAGGGCACCACTACCTTCCTGACTTTCAGTCTGCTTGAATCAGAACTCTCCTTGTAATTCACCAGCTAATAAATTCATCTTTGGCTTGAGCCAGTTTGAGTCAGGTTTTGTGTCATTTGCAACCAGTTTGGTCCTACCTGACACATGGGAGGCCCAGCACAAATCATCCTTTCTCCGGAAATGATACACAGATATCCAGAACAAATGGCTCGGCCCATTCTCAGCCTGTATAGGAAGGAACTGTTCCTGACACTAGAAACTGGATTGTATTTTCCATCAACACGATAGAATATTTGCAACCAGACTGTCCCAGAAACTTCCATATATATAGTCTCCATCCGATGGTGGCCTCATTAAAAGACAATTATATATATGCATATATAAATAAATATATGCACATACATATATAAATATATACACACATGCATATATAAATATATACACACGCATGCATGCATATCATTTGTGTGTATACACACTTATACACACACATTTATACATACACACACCAAAATTTCGTGGAAGAATTTATCTTTAAATTGTATTTTCCACAAACTTTTTAAAAAACATTTTATTGTAAATTGAGTGAACAAATTAGACACTACCTGTCATTACTGTGATTGCAGTCCCCTCCATGTATCATCAGCAGTATTGGCCTCTAGTCACTTTCACACATGCATTCTTGCCTGTGTCTCCTGCCAACTTCACCTTTCCTGTGCCAACCGCCCTCTTGTATATTGCTTTCCCTGTCACCCAATTTCACATGTGTCTACCCTCTACCAAGTGAATAATTTTCTCTTTCCTCCTGCCCCTGGTAACCATCATAGAATGCTTCTTTTAGCAAGAAAACTGTTTCTTAATTTTTTTACAGTAGTGATCACATACAATATTTGTCCTTTTATGATTGACTAATTTCACTCACCAAAAGGAAATGGTTAATGTTCAACCATTTCAAGAGGTA
>NW_006408722.1:1495825-1508159 GCF_000296735.1 Chrysochloris asiatica | reverse complement strand
ACAACAACAACAATGTCACTCAGCATTATGTCCTCCAGGATAATCCATGTTATGAGGTGTTTTACAGATTCAGCTGCTGGGTTTGAACCACCAACCTTGTGATTAGCAGTCCAGTGCTTATCCTACAGTTCCACATCTACAATGAAAATGTCTGATTTGTTCCCTCAATTTACAATAAAATGTTTTTTAAAAAGTTTGTGGAAAATAGAATTTAAAGATAAATTCTTCCACGAAATTTTGGTGTGTGTATGTATAAATGTGTGTGTTTAAGTGTGCATATATTTATTCGTGTTGCGGCTCTCATTTCTTGAGAATTTATATATATCAAGTAGAGGGATTGCTGGATCATATGGTATTTCCGTTTTCAACTTGAGGAAGCGCCATACTGTTTTCCACAGTGGTGCACAACTTTACAGTCCCACCAGCAGTGTAGGACAGGCTGAGTCTCTCCACACCCTCTCCAGCATTTGTTTCACAAACTTTTTGAAGCCTCCTCATCTACTTGGTGAGGAAGCAGTAATTAATGTTATGGAACAACAGACTTAGCAAGATGGAATGAGCTTGCTACCTCCACATCTTGGGGTGTGTCCACTGTCATAACAGCCAACAAACACCATGGAATGATTTACGCATACCAGGCTAAGCACTTGGTGTTTTAAGTGTGTTACATCATACAAAAACCACAACAACGTAGTAAGAGAGAAATTATTATTGACCTAGTTTATAGATAAGGAAGTCAAATCTCAGAGATATTAAGAAATCTGAGAAAGGTCAGATAGTTGTAATTGATGAAGTTGTTGTTGTGGTTGTTAAGTACCATCTAGTTGGTTCTGACTCATAGCACCCTTGTTTCCAAGGAGCAGTTGGTAGAGTTCAGTTCAAACTGACCTTATGATCCAGTACTTATCCTACAGTACCACACACCATGACTCCAACTGGTCAAAAAAGCCTGCTAATTCAAATCCAAAGTCCAAAATACATGCTCTAAGCACAATGCTATACAACCCAACAACCCCAATACAAGGGGCTCTTCTTTCCACACTTTTAGCAGAAGTCTTAGGTGGGGCTCTTCTTGGCTTGATATGGGTCACATGCCATCTTTGAACCGATTCTGGAGGTCAAGGTGCGTAAGGTGTACTGATTGGCCAGGCCTGAGTCACATGTCCAACCTTGAGCCTGAGGGGTGAAGCCATCCTCCCCTTGATGATTAGACCAGGGCAGTGGCAATGCCAACATGTTCACACAGAAAGAGCTTGGGACTTGAAGATGAATTGAGAGACATCACTTTTCTGCCTAAGGAATTGGTGGGGTGGGGTGGGGTGGGGTGGGGTGGGACAAGTTTGTTATTTTGGGTCTGAGGAACCCTGAATTTAAAATGACAGCCTGAGTCTAGTTACTGCTAACCATCTCATTTTCCTCCTCTGCAACCTGGTGAAAGGGTCTAATCAATCTCTCAATGCCAGTCAAAGAGACAAAAGGGCCAGAAGGCTGTGGACAGAATGGGAACATACCAGAAAGATTACCTGTAGAGGAAAGCCTGCCCAGTGAATAATAACTAAGCACTCGCCTGGTGGCCGGAGAGCTCATTTGTTCCACCCACCATCCTCCCTGACTTCTAAATGCGCAGAACTAATACATTCATATCATTACTTTATTCCCATCATAATGTCCATCTTAGTAAGAGACTTTCAAAGACCAGGGGTTCTGTTAAACATTCCTTGATGCCCCAGTGTCTTGCATTTAATCTCACAAAGTTAAAATATGAAATTCTAGATAATGTACTCGATCATTAGTGGGCAAGTGTTTTGCTTTACAAAAAAGAAAAACAAACTGAACACTGATCATGGAAATCTCATAGGTGATTAGCTCCCCCTGGTGCTTAAACATTTTATTACCTGAAATTCTCTTTTGAGGTCTTCATGTGAGGGAAATGGTTGTGGTTATATTTGATTCAACACAAGAATGTTGTGGGAAGATTGTTTATAATTGTGAGACATGGATGTTACCTGAACATCTTGCGTCCTATTTTGCTACATCTATTCAGTGGTATGTTGTTGTTGTTAAGCGCTGTCAAGCTGGTTTTAATTCATAGCGACCCTGTATAGAGTTACCAGGCTTTAAACTTTTTGAGGGAGCAGAAAGCCTCATCTTTCTCCGGATTCAGTGGCATATTGTGTCGTTATTTAAGAACAGTGTTATAAAGAATGTTTTATCATGTTCGTTATATAATAATTGAAAATGTATTCAATGTAGTGCTGTTTTAAAAATATATGCATGTATAGCTGTTCTGATAGGATGCGTATAAATTATGGTTTTCTCTAGGTTTAAGGGTATGAGTGTTTAAAATAGTTTTATTATGAGAATTTTCAAATGTATATGAAAGTAGAGAGAATAGTATAAGAAACCTCTACATCCATCCAGGAGCCCTGGTAGGGTAGTGGGTTATAATCTGGGCTGCTTGAATCTACCAGCTGCTCCGCAGGTGAAAGATAAGGCTTTCTGCTCCCATGATGATTTACAGCTTCTGAAACCCTATACAGGGTCACTATGACTCAGGATCCGACTTGGTGGCACATAACCACCACATATCCATCACTGCCTCAAATATTAATTATCAATATTTTTGACATTTGCTTCACTTATTCTTTTTTGAAAAACCTGTCCGTTCCTCTGTCCCCCATTACTGAAGTATTTTAAAACAAATTGCGAACATCACTGCATTTCGTCCCTACATACTTCAGCACTCATTTCAAAAGGGTGCTGTTTACCTATATAAAAAGATGATTTCTTACATGCTTACAATACTATCACACCTAACAAAATTAACAACCCTTCATATTCCACACTACCTAAGTTTCACATTTCCATGGGCGATTTTCTTGTCCTTCTGATCTGCATTTTCTAATTTTTTTACACCTATTATTACACCTATTATTAAAAAGCAACAATTTTAAGAATCTGTGAGAAAGAGAGAGGAGACTGATTTCCATAATCAAATTCAGTTGCTGTTAAGTGCCTTCGAGTTGGCTCCAACTCATAGCAATCCTACACAGGGTATCCAAGAAGTGGCTGGTGAGTTTGAACCGCCAACCTTGCAGTTCAAACTGACCTTGCAGTCCATTGCTTTCGCCTACAGTGCCACACCAGGACAGTGTTATCTAAGAGGTTATGCAGTGGACCCCCACTCCCTGCTCAGAATCCATACTGCCTACCTTAGAAAGAACCCCAAACAGGCCCCGCTGCACTTACTACTCACACAAAACTGGTTACAGTTCCCTCTTCTCTATCCCATGAGAGTTCTTCATATGCATGATGTTGTTAGGTGATGTTGAACCTGTTCTGACCCTATATAAGGTTTCCAAGGAGCAGCTGCTGGGCTTGAACTTCTGACTTAGTGGTTCTCAGTCCAATGCTGATCCTACAACACCACACTAGGAGTCCCATATACATTATAGGCTAATTCATCTCTTTTTTTTTTTTACTGTTTTTTAACGTTTTATTGTGAATTGAATGAAGGTTTACTCTTACTGTGTGAAGAGCAAATCATCAGTTTTACTTTCAACAGACCATATACGTTGCTTCATGGTTGTAATCCCCTCCATGTACCAACAGTTAACAACAGCATTTATTTCTACTCTAACTATTGCATTCCTCCCTGTGTCTCCTGCTACCTTCATCTTTCCTCTGCTAACCTCCCTCTTGTTGTATATTGCCTACCTTGTTATTCATGTTAACATGTGTCTACGCTTTAGCCCACGAATAATAATTTTTTGTTTCTGTCTAAGCCTCCCATGGAGACCTGGTGTAGTGCTGGACTGCAATGTCGGTGTGAACCGCAAGCTCACCAGCTGCTCCTTGGAGACTCTATACAGGGTTGCTGTAGGTCAGAACCGACTTGATGGCCCTTAACAACAACAACAAAAACCTCCCATAACCATCATAGATTGTTTCTTTTATCAATAACACTATCCATAAAAAAAACTTTTTACACACTGGTCTCATACAATGTTTGCCTTTTTTGTGATTAACTAATTTCATTCAACATAATGTTCTTCAGGATCAGTGATGTTGTGAGGTGTTTCACAGATTCATCATTAGTTTTCAGTATTTTGTAGTATTCCTTTGTGGGTACGCACCAAAGTTTGTTTTAGCATTCTTCTGTTGGGCATTTAGGCTGTCTCCATCATTTTGTTATGTCTCTTGTAGACAGCATATTAACAGATTGTGTTTTTTTATCCATTCTGCTCTTTATCTCTCTTAACTGGTATATTTAATTCATTTAGATTCAGTGTAGTTATCAATAGGTATGAAATGCATACCTCATATGCACGCGAAAGCTGGACAGTGACTAAAGAAGACCATAGAAGAATTGTGTTGGGAGCGGCTGAGCCGGGGGTCCTCAATCACCCTGTTTTCCAGCAATAGTTGGACCAGGGGAACGAGGCCAGCCAACAGGCGGAAGTCTCTAGACTTTCAGCACAGTTTGCTTAGCTAGGCATCTTGTTATTGTTA
This sequence comes from Chrysochloris asiatica, assembly GCF_000296735.1. NCBI lineage: Eukaryota > Metazoa > Chordata > Mammalia > Afrosoricida > Chrysochloridae > Chrysochloris > Chrysochloris asiatica. The sequence goes on along the minus strand of NW_006408722.1, from coordinate 1,503,647 downwards.
GCACTGCCGTTCTAATAAGTGTTCTAGCTAGCTACCACAAGTTATATGTTTCTAATAAAGTCTTACTTACTGCATGCACAAAAACACCAGATGTTCTTGCTCCCTTTACCCTGCCTCAAGCACCTCCCCTTGAGATGTGTATAAAATAAACTTGCTGTACTTAGTCTGGGCTGCAGTATCTCCATCAGAGTGCTGTGTTCCACCTGGTCTCAACTTTACTTAATTCATTTGTGTCTGTGTCTTCCTTTTCTTTCTAATCTCTAGTCACCTCTACTCAGGTTTAATCTCTCTGTGCCGGATACAGAGAATAGCCAAAGCTGGATGTGGCAGAATTGATGCTTTTGAGTTATGGTGTTGGAGGAGAGTATTGAAAGTGTCATGGGCTACCAAAAGAACCAACAGATCTGTGTTGGAAGAACTGCAGCCAGAGTGCTTCTTGGAGGCCAAGAAGGCCAAACTTCATCTCTCATACTTTGGACATATTGTCAGGAGGGATGCCGGAGAAGGATATCATGTTTGGTAAGGTGGAGGGTCAGAGAAAAAGAGGAAGACCCCCAATGAGATGAATTGGCCAAATGGCAGCATCGATGGACTCAAGAGTGGCAACAGTTGTGAGGTTGGCCCAAGATCGGGCAGTGTTTTGTTCTGCTGTGCATAAGGTCACTATGGGTCAGTACCAACTCAATGGCATCTAACAACAACAACATGAATTGATTGTTGTCATTTTTCTGTGTGTTTTCTTGTGGTGTTACTGAATTCTTTGTTCCATATCGTTTTCTATGCTGAGTTCATTTTGTTTGTGGGTTTTCTTTTGATTTTCATTTCTGTTGTTTTAATGTTTACTAAATCTTTCTGATTTTCTGCTTTAAAAAATTTTGATGTCCAGGTGTATTATTTTCCTTTGAGGTTACCCTGTTATTTATTAATTTTTTACCTGCTTAAAACAGTCTGTTTTACCTTGAAATCTATCTGACTTCCTTGTCATTTAGAAGTTCTGTATACATCACTACACACTGATATCTCTGGTTCCCTATTTTCAGTTTTGTAGGTTTGTTTTACGTTAAATCTATATCTGGATTGAGTTCTGGGTGGTGTTGTCATGTATGGTCATCTCAGGTTATTGTCTGCCGTTGATTCTCAGTCCAAAAAACACCCTTTAGCATTTTTTGTAAAACTGGTCTGGTCGTTACCAACTCCTTTTCATTTCTGTTTATCAGGAAATGGCCTAATTCCACCATAATATTTGAGGAACAGTAAGGAGCTCTGGTAGCGTAGTGGTTACAAGTCGGGCTGCAAAACTTAAGGTCAGCAGTTCAAAACTACCAGCTGGCCTGCAGGAGAAAGTTGAGACTTTCTGCTCCCATAAAGATTTACAGCCTCAGGAACCCTATATAGGGTCGCTATGGGTCAGAACCGACTCAATGGCACTTAACAACAGCATATAATTCTTGGTTGTCAATCTTTTTCTTTCAGAGTTTTGTATATGTCATCTGACTGCCTTCTTGCTTGAATGGGTTCTGCTGGGAAATCAGAGCTTATCGGTTACCTATTGGTTCCTCTTTGTAGGTAACTTTTCATTTTTCCCGAGCTGCTCTCAGGATTCATCCCTTGTCTTTGGTTTTGGAAAGTTTGATAATAATATGTCTTGGTGATTTTCTTTTGGGATTAATCCTGTTTGGGGTTCATTCAGCTTCTTGCATTCTTATTTTCTTGAATTTCATGATGTTAGGGAAGTTTTCGTCCAACAACTCTTGGGGGATTTTCTCTGTGCTTGTTTCTTCCTGTTCCAATCATCTGTAAGTTGTTCTGCTTTATGGTGTCCCACACAACTCTAAGGCTTTCTTTGTTTTTTTCATTCTTTTCTCTGATTGTTCTTCTAGCATACTAGTATTGAGAGATTTATCTCCAAGCATACTAATTTGGGCTTCCATTGATTCAAATCTACTCCTTTGCCCTTTCAATGTATAGTCCATTTCTGAGATCTTAGTATTAATCTTCTGGATTTCTAATTGCAGGCTTTGTATTGTTTCAAATTTTGCTTTTAGTCTGTTCCTATAGCGCTTTCCTGAATTCTTCTAAAGTTTTTATTGTGTTATTCTTGATTTCATGGATCTTTCTATCGATCTTTTGGGGCACCTAATTAGCACTCTTTTGAATTTTTTTTCAATTATTTCCATTACCTTTTCTTCCTCTGGCTCTGCGTCTTGGTCATTTGTTTGAGTCATTCTCTCTTGTTTCTTCGTGTGAGCTAAAATTGTCTGTTGGGTCTGGGGCATTGTGGGGTTGTTGTATTTGTAAAAATAAACAATGCAGTTGTTGGACCCGAAGGGAAGAAATCTCTGGTGGGCTCATGCAATTTAAGGAGCTCACAAGGCAGTTGTGGACGGATGCTACAGTAGAGTTCCTGGCCTCAGATGGAGTTCCTATTGACATCAGTATAATCTATGTTCAGGGCACTCAATGTGGAAATAGCTCCTGCGGGCCCTTGATGGAGCTGGTTTCATAGTCTATTAGGACCACAGAGAAGCCAGGGGCAGGGTGACTGGTTAAAAACCGGCTCTGCCGGTTTTGTAGTTCTGGAGCTGAGCCCACCTGAATCCAGGCACCAAAGTGGCACACCAAAGCAGTGCCCCCACCTCACATTGTTGTGGCTCCAAACTCCCAGAGATGGTCTGTGCTGGGCATGGATGAGGGTGGGAGCTGATCACACTTCTGGTCACCAGGGGATCATGGGGAGAAGAGGACATTGCACCTTTTCCATCGTTCATGTAAATCTGCTAGGCCAGGCCTCCCTCCACTGCCAAAGTGGCTCATAACATGGTGCAGTTGCATCTTGCCAGTTGTTCACCAGTCAGTCTGCCTCTCTTGCCATCCTTGCTTGGCCTCTCCTCCCAGCAAGCACTCCATCTACCTCTCTAACCTTCCTTCTGAAGTTCAGGGTGCCAGTATTTTCATCTGTGTCTGTTTTATTTTGTCTCTCGTATCTTTGTCGTGGAGGGTCTGTATAGTGCGCCTGCCTAGTCTGCCATCCTACCGGAAGTCTTCTCCTCCCTGTCCTTTTTGCCAACAAACAAGCATAGACATTTGCTTAAGCATCTACAGACCAGATACATACAACTTGTTTGACTTTCCTATGTCTATACTAACATGGTTTAGATGCAAGCAACACAAGCTTAACTCCAACTAATGTGGGCAAAAAGAAGAATTTATTAATTTTTGGAATCCAAGAAATCCACAGGAGTCCAGAGATGTTGCTGGGGACTTCAAAGTACCTGAAGGATTTCAGGTCAAACACATGAAGGTACCTACATGTGGACACCATCTGAACATCAGCTTTGCTATTTCTCTGAAGATCCCTTTTCTTCCACAAAACCAAATCCATGTTTGTCTTTGGGACTTGAGGTTTGTGTTTTTTCATAGTGTCCAGCTAGAAAATTCTGGGAATAAACTCATTGACCCATCCAGTGACCAGGAGGTGCGGTCTCAGGGAGAAGTAAGGCAGCTTTCTCATATGACTGGGGTTGTAACAGTCAACCAACATCATGCAATGATTATTCTCATTTATAGTACTCCAGATGTTCACTGCTATACCAGACACCATGATTACATCACTACTTCAGGTTAATAGTTTATCTTAGATGACTTTTCTTTTCAGATGTATACAAGGGCAAGTAAAGAAATTATTGTTACTAGGGTTCCAGTTCATCTGAGGAGACTTCAAATACTGTGTGGGAACATTCCATTATCTTTGAATGCCATTTTTCCATGAACTTTTTGAAGCCCTCTTGTATATGCACGAATTTAATCCCAAGTGTGTTTAAACATGTCTATGTGATCAGTAGATGGCTGCAGATAAGTTATCTCAGTAATATTCTTGTCTTAGTTTTGTTAGAGGACCTTCAAAAAAAGATACTTTTTGTGACATGTAAAAAAAAAAAACAACCACCAAAAACCAGTTTTGAAATCAGAGCTAATATCAAAATTTTAACAAAACTACACCTTTCCAAATCACTGAAGCTTTGCAACACATTTACGGGAATGCTGCCCCATATAAAGCAACAGTTTTTAGATGGATCAAACATTTTATGGAAGATTGGGAAGACCTCAAAGATGAATTCAAGGCAGAGAGGACAACTCAGAAGCTTATGTTAGTTTTGAATTTGATATATATTGAATATATATTGATATATTTTCTCGAAGAACTCAAGATAATCACAGGGATTTATGAGAAAGTTTTAAGAAGATTGAAAAAAATGCATTGGTAAGGAAAAAGGTCAGGAAAGTTGTACTGAGGAATGTTTTCCCCATCATGACAATGCACCTGCTCATTCTTCGAGGACAGCAAGGACTGTTAGATGAGAATTTTGTTGGGAAACCTTACCCCATGTACCCTGCAGCCCTGATTACGCTCACTCAGACTTCTTTTTCCCCCAGACTCAAGGGAACGCAATCTGAGTCCCTCAAGAATGCAAAATTGCCTGTCAACAGAAAAAGACCAGGATTCTTTGGGGAAGCCTTCACGAAATGGAACCACCAGCTTCAGAAGGGTGTAGACCTAGATGAAAGATGTATGGAGAAGCAATAGCATTTTGATATTTTTGTTTAATAAAAGTATTTATGATTTTGTAGCAATTTTTTTTTTTTTACTTACTTTTGCATATATAGAGAGGATGATAAGACATGTTATCAGGAGGGATAATTCCTGGGGGACATCATGTCCCCAAAAAAGAAGAGGAGGATGGCTACCTGGCCAGAACTCAAGGAGATGAAGATAAAGATACCATGAGCAAGTTCAGATTGCTACAACTTGATGAACTAGACTTTTGCTTATGAATGCAGTTGCTCAAAACTCCTACCAGAATGGAAAGAGTCTTCATATCAAGGAACAAGCTTATTTCCTCAGTGTACTGGGTCGATTATCATTGCTGTTAAGTGTTGTTGAGTCAGTTCTTAACTATAACAACTCTGTGTAGGATTTCTGAGGAGTGGCTGGTGGGTTGGAACCACTGACCTTGCAGTTCAAATTATCCGGCAGTGCCAACTGGGTTAATAGGGATGAGCAATTTAGACACTGGCTATCAAAACTGGGGGAGGGGGACATAAAGGCATGAAGTGGCTGACTTGCAAGGTTTCATGTGTGTGTTTAGTTTCAGACTGAGGGGGGTAAGGGAGAATCCCCACTGAATAGTTGTCCTCTTTCCCAGATGATCTGGTAAAAGGGGATGGGGAATGATGGAGATAGGATTTTATGATTCAATTGTGAGTAATTGTTAGCAGAATTGTAATGGTCACAACTGTAATTGTAGAAGATGTAGAACTAAAAGAGGGGTTGTAGTTAATCTTTTATTTCAGGAACAGACCATAAAGAAGGAAGATCACTACCTAGAAGAGGCAACTGCAGAGACCATGGCAGAGTCAGTGGCATGGAGAGTCAGAGCAGCTGCGGACTCTAGGCCCATGGACTGAGTAAGGCTGTGTGCCTGCAGGCTGGAGACTGGCTTGCAGAATGTGCCTTTTGGACATTTAAATGAATATGTTTTTTGTTTTGTATGTGTACGTAAATATTTTTGCTTTGTTCATTTGTGAAATAGTTGATATAAATGGGGAGCCACAAGGAGGAAGTAGGGTAACTTGTTGCAGGGAGAGGATTGTAATTATTGAAATGAAACAGAGTGTATAATTTGTTGAATGTAAAGCTGATGATCTTGTTTGTAAACCTTTACTCAATTCACAAGAAAAAGTAAAAAAAAAAAAAAAACCCTTCAAAAAGATAGATTGACACAGTGGCTACAACAGTGGGTTCAAACATAGCTATTTTTGTGCAGAACCAAGTGACAATTCAATCTTTTATATACAAGTCACTGTGAGTAAGAGCTGACTGGACAGTATCTAATGACAATATGTAGATATCCTCATCTGGATACGCAGCTATATAGCATTTCTGTACAGGTAGCACCATCTCGAGTAACCTAAAGGTTATCTACTTCTATAAATACTTTGTTGTTGTTGTTAAGTGCCATCGAGTCGGTTCCGACCCATAGCGACCCTGTAACAGGGTTTCCGAGGGTATAAATACTACTGCCAAGAAAATGCTATGGGGCAGTTTTGCTCTGTGATGGAACTGACCGGATGGCAAGAGGCTGGTTGGGTTTGGTTTTGGTATAGCATTCCTTTCTCGGGATAGTCCTGGTGATGCCATGGTTAAGTGTTGGACTGCTAACTGAAGAGTTGTTGGTTCAAACCCAGCAGCTGCTCCTCTAGAGAATGCTGTGGCAGTCTGCTTTGGTAGATAGAGATACAGGAAAGGCTGTAGGGCAGTTCTACTTTGTCCTATAGGGTGACTGTGAGCTGGAATGAGTTGAACAACAATGGATCTGATTTGGTTTTGTAGGGACACACCAGTCCCTTAGTAGGTTTGTTTAACCCTTTTATTGTTATGAGAAATCAATAAGTGATGTAGCCAAGAACATTCTTATACATATATGTCTTTCACATGTGAGAAAATGTTCTAGGCTATATTCCTAGAGGTAGAATTATTAGATCAAAGGACACAAGTAGTTCCCCTTTCTATTAGCTCCTAAGGCAATTGTATCAAATTATCACAAACTTGCTGTTGTTAGGAGTCATCTAGTTGTTTTCCACTCATAGAGTCCCTGTGTACAACAGAATGGAACGCTGCCTGCTTCTGAGCCATCTTGCCAGTGTTGTCGGGTCTGAGCCCATTGTTGCAGCCACCGTGTCAATCCATCTCTCTGGGGGTCTTCCTATTTTTTGTTGATCATCTACTTTGCCAAGAAGTATTATGTCCTATACCAGGACGGTTCCCTCCTGTCAACATGTTCAAAGTACGTGAGCCAAGTCCTCGCTTACAAGGAGCATTCTAGCTATACTTCTTTTAAAGCAGATTTGTTTGCCTGGTAGTCCATGGCACTTTCAATATTCTTTACCAACACCATGATTCAAATGCATTGATTCTTCTTTAGTCTTCCTTTTTCATTTACATGCATATGAGGTGATTGATGCCATGGCTTGACTCAGGCACACCTTAGTCTTCAAACTGACCAGGGAAGGTTAGACATGTGAAATCAAAGTGTCAGGAGCATTGGTTTCTTCTGGAACCTTTGATGGAGAATGGGAGGCAGCCTCTGGAGGTGGCCCTTAAATCCAATCTCTTCATATGGCCTTACCCTCTGTGTTCTGTGTGTGTGTCTTCTTTTCTGGCTCTTAGAAGATCCAGGATGGGCTCATCTTGAGATACTTACATCTGCAAAGACCCTTTTACCAAATAAGTTCATTTCATAAGTTTCAAAGATTAGGACTTGAGCATCTCTTTATTTTTCTAATTTAATTTAAATTTTTAAATGTTTTATTATGAATTATGTGATACTTTACATGGGAGAATATTAGTTTTACATTCATCCTATCGTATATCATTTCATTGCCATGGTTACAATCCCCTCCATGCATCATAAACCAACCAAAGGGTATACCCTGCAAGTCTGCCCCCTGGTCATCAGCAGACCGCCCCTCGTCCTCTCTGGGTCTAGAGTGCACAGCCGCTCCATCTCTCCACATCATCCTCTCTGCCTCCATCTCAGGCATCACTGTTTCTCTGGGTAGGGTCCCACACTCTGCTCTTTTCCCTTGATAGTCCCAGGGACCTCCACTCCAGGACTGCAGAGTTAATCACTCCCCTCCTTTTCCTACAAAGCATCTACCTTTACATTTCCAACCCTCACAGTTAGTCCTGATAGTAACTATTTGCTATTGTACCACAAGAGACCCATCCCCATCTTCTTTCATCAGCACCCCCCAGACAGAT
>NW_006408722.1:1494052-1494955 GCF_000296735.1 Chrysochloris asiatica | reverse complement strand
CTCATTTTAGGTATTCCAATCAGTTATAGGCATAAGACAGACTTACAAGGTTTCTATGATGATATTTCTGGCTATTCCTTTCTCTCCCCCTCAAGTGTCTATTTTATAATGGTATGCTAGGGAAACCAAGATTTAAAGGACAGCCAAGCATCTTAACATTATTTCCCCCTTTTTGCCCATTCTAACCATGTCTCAATCCCTGTATCCGAGAGCTCTGATGTTCCAAGGTTGTGCATACATCATTATTTACCTCTGTCCTACTTAGCTCACGAAAACCTGCCTAATTGTTTTCCCATCTGCCTTGTTCTTCCATTCCTTTCCCCCTTCTTGTGTATCGCCAACCCCTTCCTAGCACCCAAACTATCCTGTGTCTATTCCCTACCCTGTGCTCCACCTTCCCTTCCCTCCCTTCACCCACCCATTACATCCTGGTCACCAAAAAAATTCCCCCCCCCTCCCCACTTTAGTATGGGTTCTTTTTCTTAGTCTTTTACAGTAGTGGTACTATACAGTATTTCTCCTTTTGTGATTAATTAATTTCATTCAACATAATGTCCTCAAGGTTCATCCTTGGCATCCATGGCAAAAGCCATGGCATTTTCAATCACCTCATATGCATGTAAAAGCTGGACAATGAAAAAGGAAGACAAAAGAAGAATCAATGCATTTAAATTATGGTGTTGGTACAAAATATTGAAAGTGTCGTGGACTACCAGGCAATGAAGTCTGTCTTAAAAGAAGTACAGCTAGAATGTTCCTTGCAATTGAGGACTTGTCTCATATACTTTGGACATGTTGTCAGGAGGAAACAGTCCTGGCATAGGACGTAATACTTCTTGGTAATGTTATATGGTGGCTTGCAGCTTCCTTGTTATTCTTCAGGGTAGCATAATATTCCATTGT
>NW_006408722.1:1442586-1487046 GCF_000296735.1 Chrysochloris asiatica | reverse complement strand
CAACAAAGAAAAAAACAACCAAAAAATCCACAACAAAAAAACTAGATTGGATACTATAGTCTATAATCACAGAAAAGGGAGAGGAGGGAGAGAAGAAGAAGAAAAAAATCTGCAGCCTAGTATGAGTATGGCTTTAATGTCCTCTTTCAACTTTTGCCTTCAAAGCTTCCTGATAGACTTCAAGATGCCACTGTTGGTTGTTATGCTATACCTCAGGATTTAACTTAATTTTTGGCCTGTTTTATTTTAAAATTTTCTTTCCCTCTCTACACCCCTTGTTTTGGCCTTTTCCCTATTAAAAAACAGTTAAGAGCCAGCTCTTGGGCTGAGAGTATCTGTGCACATGAGTGGTCAGAAGAACCCACCAGTGGAGGGGGTGGGAGGTGTCCACTTGCTCAGGCTCCGCCTCTAGTCACCAGAATGGAGGTGCACAAACAGTGGGCCTGGGGGCCAATGAACAGATATAAAAAAAAAAATCAGAACAAAACAAAACCGACCAAGTGTATTGTCCACCTTTGTTCCGAGGTTCCCGTGGTGTTTTCTGTGGTGTGTCTGCTCCCCTACTTGGTCTTGCTGCTTAGTCTCCCCCAGGTTGTTGGCTCCGGGCCTGTGAGCCCAACAGGTTCAAAAGTACATGATTTCTTACTTCTGCTATAAGTTCCTCTAGCTATAAAGCCTTCAAACTTTTAAAAATATTCTTACCTATGTGGTTCCAAATTTAGGAGCTCTGCCTTGATCCTGCTTCACCTGGTATTCTGTGGTATTGTTGATAGCGAGCTTCACTGCACCTCCACCCTAGCCTCCATCCTAGTATTTCTATTCATGGCATTTAAAATAAAATCCAATTTATCAATTTTTCTTTTATCATTTGTGACTATTTGCCCTAAGAAACCTTTGCCTACCTCAAAGTTACAAAGGTATGTTTTATTCTAGAAGTCTAATAGTTTTAGCTTTTAAGTTTTAGGTCTGTGATAGATCTAAAATTTTTGATATGTGTGAGGTAAGAGTTGGAGTTTATGCTCATATGTGGATCCAGTTGTAGTGCCATTTACTGAAGAGGTGTTTCTTTCCCCATTTGCATAAACCGCTGAGAGGTCATGTCTGACTTTCTCTAACATCACAAAGGGGAAGAAGAACCAAACTCAGAACAAGTCCAAGGCAGATTCCTATGAAGCAACTGTTGGACATGCCTCTTTACCCTACTATAACAACCATCCCTCCCACAGGTACTCTCTGCTTCATATCTGGGTTTGATAACCCATTGAAATGACCACTCATAGACAATACTCATGATAAGCACTTGACTTCAAGGTCAGCGGCTCAAACTCACCAACCACTCCTTGGGAACTCGACACAAGGTAGCTATGGGTCAGAAGTGACTTGATGGCACTTAACAACCACCACCCAATTATCTGGTCAAAATGAAGACGACATTGGATAGAAAAGCCGTATCAAGTAAATTCAAGGTATCATTGTATTGCTTTAGCAGGTTTGTCAAAAATATTTCGTCCGTGCATGTGCGTCAAAGATACACACACACACACACACACACACACATATATATCCTGGTGTTGCACTGTAGGATAAACACAGTTGGTTTGAACCGCAGATTGGTGGTTCAAACTCACCAGCCACTCCTCAGAAACCCTATACAGGGTTACTATGAGTTGGAACCAACTTGATAGTACTTAACATATCTATATATATAAAGAGATAAAGTCTATTTTACGCCAAAGTAATAACTCGATAATGTCTCTTTCTGCACTCTATTCTACTCCATCGTCTGCCCTGTCAGTATCACTGCCTGGATTATTGTGGCGTTAGAGCAGCATACGTGTATTTTTAATGCTGACAGAAGCAGTCCTCATGAAGTGGGTATGTTTTCTCCTTGACAACAGGTTGCAGAAAGGACTGAAAGAATCTAGAAGCCAATTTAAAAAAATAACTTTTACAACCACAGTGTAACTAGAACCAATGCATTTTATTTCAGAAACTGTGGCTAAGGAAAAAAAAAAAAAATCACCACTGACCCCCAAACAGCAAAAAGCCTGACCTGTGTACTTATGCTAACACAATATGAGCATTTGGAAATGGTTGAGGTGTTGGGAAGTAGCCCTCACTGCCTCTAAACAATGTTTTCGTGTTGTAGCTGGCATACCTGGGGCACCGTCTTCCTTTGAATTTCATTTGTTGAATTCCTACCATATATCAACACCGATAATCACAAAGTGCTTAATAAATGTAACTATACTTACCAGAAATTCTGCTAAGTTACATGCACACACACACACACACACACACACTTCCCATCTCATTTCATTCTTACAATTAAACTATTACCTTACGAATGGGTAGTATTAGCCCCATTTTACAGATAAGAACACTGCGTGTCTCAGTAAAGTCAAGTAAGTCAGCTAAGATCCGGCCATGTGCTGGAGTCAAAGTGTATACCATGGGCTACTCCACCTGGTATCCCATTTCAAGTCTTCACACGTACAACTTGGTGACACTCATGTTGTTCAGCCATCATTCCTATCTGTTGCCAAACTTTTCCACCATCCACACTTCATTTAAGCTCAGTACCACTGTGTGGCTAGAGAGTTGAATTGAATTCTGTATTGTTTGGTGGCCATTCGAGTGCCTGCTTTCTTGAGCGGGGTGGCCACGCTTTATTAACTTTTGACTCTCCATTTCCTAGAAGTCCCTGGCTTGTCCTGGGCCCTTATTGAACCTTTGCTGATTGCTTTCTTATTGTGTTTACAGCAAACACTATACTGGAAATAATTTTGAATAAAAACCATTTTTCCAACCTTTATTTCATAGAATGTTTAGAATAATTAGTACCAACTTAGTATAATAAACGACCTCAGCTTTATTCCACAGGTTCCCAGGTGTGCATGTTTGTATGTACAGCGTGGGAAGAGTGTCTCCAATTTATCTGGTTATCAACCAATGATGAACTTCCACCCATTTAACACATAGCACTCCCTCCTCCAGCCCCTCTCTGAAATGCCTTGAGGTTTGCTGGTGCAGCATCACCTCCAACCAGCTTTCTCCGGGAGCAGCTTCTCCTCTCCAGTGTGATGGCTCGAATGGGGCTAGTGATCCCAAAGCATCCTGTTCTCATGGGTCACTGAGATTGGTTCAGGGAAGAGAGGGCAATAGGGACCAAGGCAGCCAAGCAGATTCCTTCCTTAGGATTTTTCAATGTACAGCTGGACCAAACAGGCCTTTATAAGAGCATAAACACAAGAGCCCAAGCCAGCTTTCTTCTAGGACATTCCACTTACACAAAGGAATAAATTCCTCTTTTCTGCTTAAGCTACTTGAAGTGGGTTTCTCTCTTCTAACAGTTCTAATTTTCTTCTTTTTTTACTTTCCAAAATTTCTTCAGTAAGGACTTGGATATTTTCGTTTGTAGAAAGAAAACAAATTTTGAACTCCAAAACCATACATCAAAATTGAGCAACACAGAATATGAAATGGAAAAGCCTGGAGGATATGAATGCAATCCTTGTCCCGACAATTTCCCCAGTGCTCGCTTTGTTGTTGGGGGCCAGCAAGTGGATTCCAAGTTATAGCGCCCTTGCAACAGAGCAGAACTTCCCTGAAGGGTTTTCATGGCTGAAATCTTTGTGGAAACAGATCTCCAGGGTTTTCTCTTATGGAACTGCTGGGTGGGTTTGAAACCATCAAACTTCTGGTTAGCATTGTACCACGCACCCCACCTCTATAAGGAAACCAAAACCCTGTTGCTGTTGAGTTGGTTCTGACTCATGGTGCCACACAGGCTGGAGTAGAACTGCTCCAGAGGGGATTCTTGGCTATAATCCTTACGGAAGTAGGTTGCCAGGCTTTTCCTCTAGGGCACTGCTGGGTAGGTTTGAACTGCCAGCCTTTAGATGAATAGTTGAGTGCAAACTGTTAGCACTACCCACCCATTGTGGGTACATTGCCATCGAGTACATTCGGATTCACAGACAGCACAGAGCAGAACTGTCCTATCGCCACGTCTTTAGTCCATGGGGTGGTTGGTGGATTTGAAATGCCAAACTTTTTGGTTAACAGCCTAATGCACAAGCACTGCACCACCAGGGTTCTTTTTATCCACCCAGGGACCCTAAATAAACTGTTGGTTCTTATTCTACTTCTGCCACAAAGCCAAGGTCTGTGCTCATTTTATTATCAAGTGCTGTCGAGTCAGTTCTGACTCATAGGGACCCGGTCTAGCTTCCAAGGCACTGTTGGGTGGGTTTGAACCATGGACTGTGCGGTTAGCAAGTTCAGTACTGATCCTACGGCACCACACCAGGACTCCAGACTCATTTAAACATCACCTCTTTATTTTAAAGAAAGCAAGGAGTCTCCCCATCTCAGGTAAAACACAAAACAAAACCAAAAAAAAACACCTCAAGGTCCTCAGGATTGACACCTAAGGAAAAATGAAAGCTGAGAAACCATAACTGGGGTTTACAGAATTTGGAGAAAAATGCTCTGTGAAGGTGCTAGGGGATACCTGGGTAGTGTGAACGGTTAGTGCAGCTGGTTGCTAACAGAAAGACAGGTTCAAGTCCGCCCAAAGATGATTGGGAAAAAAGCCTGGGGATCTCCTTCTGAAAAAGCAGTCACGGAAAACCCTGTGGAGCCTAGTTCTACTCTGACTCATATGATGTCATCATGAGTTAGAATCGACGAGGCAACTGGTTTTTGATGCTGTGTTAGAACAAAACTTACCCCCAAAAAGAATGAACATGTACAATGTGAGGCCCCTGACAAACTCCTACTAAGACAGTGAAGCAACACGCATTTTATTGTTTAGAAATTTCCCGTAGAGTTATCATTAGGTACCTTTGTCAGGAGACGCCCGTGAGAAGCCAGACAGGGTAACAAAGTCAGGCAGGTCTGTGTCTGCTCTTCTGACAAGTGTCACACAATATGGGGGCAGTCGCCTAGCCCGCCCGAGAGGCACATCCACACCCAGACCCACAAGAATGGCAGAAAATGTCACAGGTGTGGATTCACACATGACCCCAAGGGACAACTGACTTTCTCTGGTGGTGCCCCAACAGACAAGGCACCGGAATAGAATCTGTATATAGAAAATCTAATTTATCAAGATCAGTGTTCCAACCTGAAGTCAACCTCATTGACAAGTTGACCTTTCTTTTGTTTTAAAGCCATCAAGTGTATACAGCATCTTTAAAAAAATCATGTAAACATTGCAAAATGCTTAGGGGTTATCTGTAATCTGAAGAGATTTATTTAAAAAACTACTAGACTCATTAAGACTACAAATACTAATCCCTCCTCTCCCTATGAAAAAGCAATTGTTACAAAAATATAAAAAATAGACTAGCGTCTCCCATTTAACCTTTCCTCACATAGAACATACTGGGTGCCTGCTACTCTTCTTAAGCGTGACTCTGGGACGCATCCTCATTGACGCTCCAAGCAACAAGTAGAAGTGCAACCTTGTCTTTTTTAAGAAGAAAGTTCCACAATATTCCCTTTAATTATCTGAAATTGTGGCTACTTTCTTCATAGGATTACAATGCTAGTGAGGAATGAGAATTTGAAGATTTCGAGTGCATTTTCTTTCTTGCATGGACCCAGTGTGAGAATTCCAACATCACAGCTGTTATCATACCTTATTCCTTTAGCTTCTTCAGATAGCTCTCTCCAGTTCTTCACTTCCCTTTTAGCACTTGCTGGGTCTCCAGACTCCTTAGCTGGGATTGGCTTTCTTAACTGCTCACTGGGGAAGGCCAATGGGAAAGCCAGGGGGCTCTTTGCAAAAGGGGAAAAAGCTACTGAGCTGCTAGCTCAGTAGCTCATTGCTACTTTCCTGGAGTCTGGGTCAGACCCCCACCAGGTTTCCTGCGTGGCCAGCTCCCTGGCCTGGAGACAAGACAACGCTCAGAATCTAGCAGCAAATGGAGAGGTAAAACACTTCCATAAACTCTGAATCAGATTTGCAGCAGCCAAGCTATCAGGTACTTCGACCAATTAAGAGTGAATGGACTAAATTCAGTCTGAGACAATTTGACAAATGCCATTTCAAGTCTTTTTACGATGCTCGTAAAAACTCAGTAAAGCCCTGAGGATTCTCCCCAGGTAGAATCCTTCCACATAACTGGGATATTTCTATGTCCAGAGAGACTACTCAGACAGCAGTCCCAGCCTAAGCATGTTCCAGCGAACTCTACACCCAAAGCCCCTTGTGTGTGCAAGGTCCTCCCGACCTGCTGCAGAGCTCCAAAGGAGAGACAGGGTTCAACTTGGAGTCTGGCTCACTCCCTGCAGAACTCTGATATTGGCCTAAGCCCTCAGTGCCTGCCACATACTAGCCGGGCATCCTGTCCAAGCCCATATCCTAGTGCCCTGCCTGCCTCCAGCCCTGAATGGTAGGCCCTGTCTGAGCCTCCGATGGACAACTCCCTGGTGGAAGGACTGGATTTTCACATGACTAAGGGTTTTATTTCCTAGATGACGTTAGTGAGTTTGGGATTTCTGGTCCTCACCAAAGTTAAATCATATGTTTCCCAACACCTGTTGGTTTCTCCAGATCTGAAACACCTCACCAAGCACACCTTGGGTGTTGAAGCACTAAGCCGACTGACAGCGGCAAACTCTGAAGACCCCAGAACTCTGAGAACATCTGCTGAGTGAGTCTCCCTCTACTTTGGTTACATCAAAAACAGGGCCACTGAGACACCACATGCTCACATTTGATCGGAAGAGAAGTGTTCCCAATCACAAGGCACAAAGAAGGACGTCCCTGTGAGGCCTGAGGCAGAGTCGCTGGGGGAGGAGGGTTTAGTCTGGCTGAGGTGGCCACAGAAGGAAGGCCGAGAGTGAGGTCTTCCCCTGGGGCCCTGGGCGCTCCTCATGCGTACTTCTCCAGAAACTTCATGTGAAAGTCTTTCACCTTCTGTAAAACTGTCTTCAGCTTCTCCACTGGAGGCAGAATGGTCATTCTGTCAGGAAACAGAAAACTTGTTAGCCTGGATGCAAGTTATTCTGGAAAAAGGGAAAGGAATGAACCCAGCAGTTTGTTCTTTGGTTTATAGAGAGGACCCTGTGATGTCCACTGAGGTAGCTCCAACCCCTGGGCAACCCCTGGCCCTTGTTACACAACTTTTGGAATGAGCTGAGGTGAGTCGGACTAAAGCTGGAAAGCTCTGTCTCAAGTCTGTCTGTCTGGGGGACCCTGTGGACGAGCTGGGAATCCAGGTCGCTGACTAAGCTTATGACACTTTTTTTACGCATCTGTTTCAGGAGACGTCTGAGAGGTGTGTAGAGAAGTTGCTGTTCTCAATAGAAATGGCTGATGTGGCGAAACACTTGTTGAACAGCTCCTGCCTGCCCCGTTCTGGGAGTAGGCATTCCCCTCTATGCAGGGGGCTTAGTGCAGGAGTCCAACAGAAGGCAAGGAACTCTGTGAAGAGCGCAGCAACAGTGGAGCGAATCCCACCACGTGTCAGATGCAGCACTTCCGTGGGCCTCGGGGCCCTGCAGGGCGCAGGGCAGGGTCACAGTGTAGCCAGGGCTCCAGCGCCGCTCTCATGGGGTTGAAAAGGGGCATCAAAGTAAAGGAGAGACCATTCCACAGGGGGATGTGATGCATGGGGCTGGGGGATGGAGAGACAGACCAACCTAGAGAAGCCTGGGAGGGGATGACTCTCTGGGCAGGGAGTGTGAGCTCAGCTCAGAATGGGAGTGGGCTGAGGATAGGGGCTCCACACAGCTCAACCTTCAGCCAGCTTTGTGCTCAATGCTAAGACGCCCAGTGTGAGGACTGCCTCCCTTGTTCTCCCTGCCCAGGTGCAGAATGGAAGCTGTACCTAAAGTGGTAAGTGCCTTCTCTTTGCCCAAAGCCGCTGCCAGGCACGACACAGATGCCAGTCTCCTCCAGCAGCTTCATGCAGTAGAACATGTCTGGGGCCATCTTGTGGACCTGCAAGAGCAGGACAGATCTCAGGATTCATTCCTGGCTTTACAGTGCACAGCACACACCATTACAAACTCCAAGTCAAACACAATTTGAATGGCAGGCTCTTTGCCCTCACAGGGGCTCTCATCTCTACCTCTCCCCCTACTTCCTTCAAGGACCACGAAGCCATAGCTACAGTTAGACCCTGCCAGAGACTGTGTGGGCACAAGACCCCCGAGGCTGCCTGGGGACAGCCCTGGGTGTGGCTCTTCTGCTCTTCACTGGGGAGTAACAGTCTGCTTCCTTAGTCCCCATCCTAGTCAGCAAGTTCCTTACCTCCTGATAATACTCGGAAAATGGAGCCCTGACATTTGCCCCCAATGGGGGCTTTCAGGAAACCCAGCTCCTCTGGGGTCCTGGGAGACAGTACTTCTCAAACATAACAACTGCAAAAGTTAACACGCTAGGCTGTTCACAAAAGGTTGAAGGTGTGAGTCTACCTAGAGTGCCTCAGAAGAAAGTCCTGGCAATCTACCCCACCCCCCCAAAAAAAAACCTGCAGCCAAAACCCTCACAGAGCCCACTTCTACTCTGACACACATGGAGTTACCACCAAGTGTCAGAGACGACTTGACAGCAAGCGCTGATGGAGAAGGAGGTGGTGAGTTGGTAAAATACAGATCCTCAGGCTCCAATACAGGGATTTCCTTCATTTTCACAATGTGCTCAGAGGCACTGGGGGACAGCGTGAGGATAACACTCTCAGAGACGCTGCTGTCGCCCTTGTTCTAGGAAGACAGGAATCTTAACGGAACTAGAGGCAGTATTTGAAAAGGCCTGCTATTGTCACACCCTCAGGTGTGAGAAGAGCTGCTCTGGGACGAAGGTTCAGGAGGAGCCGGTTCTCGCTGCGTGCCAGGCAGCCATATTCACCTGCACGGCGCCCTTCAGGCGCCCACCTCACCTGTACCTCACAACTACATCACCCAGGGAACTGTGCTCACCACAGCCCAGGTGCCCCAAGCTCAGTGCCAGCACCTCTGCACCTTAAGGCACAAAAAACGGCCCCCAACCCGGCAACCCATATGGGCCCAGAGGTCCCAGACCTGAGCTGCCTCGACGGCTTTGTCCGGGATGAAGATCCGAGGAAAGGCATACATGGCTCCTTGCAAAGGGTTGCAGTGAATTCCTGGGACTTGGTTAAACAGGTCTTCTGTCAGCTTCGCTTTTTTGGCCAGATTACCCAGGACGGACTCCTTCTCCTGATGACACACAGAAAAGCACAGGAGTCAGGATCTCCGAGTGACAAAGAACAGCCACAGCCACTGGGAAGTGTCCCTTTGACAGCCAGGGTGGCTGCAGAAATGGGAGAAGGGCAAACGAGGGAGAGGTGGTAAATGTGTGACCTGAAGGAACTTCCTCCAGACACCCAGCCCAGGTGGCTGGTTGGGGCACGGGGCATGACAGTGGGACACTGCAAGGCATGGGCATTCCAGGCAGGGGTCACCCTGGGTAGCCTGGATCTACTCTCATACCAAGATGTCAAGTCTGAGTGGATTTAGTCCTGGCCTTTGTATGGTGTGTGCAAAGGCTCTTTCTAGAACATTCTAAAACTTGTTTATGCCCTTTCTTTTTGTGTGGTGTGTGCAGGGCCCATTTCAGGGGACCTCCCCCCACTCTCTGTCCATGTAGGGCACATGACCCAGGCAACATCAAATAGCATCAGTAATAGTTCAGGGCTGGACATTAGCAGGTTCTGTCAGACAAAGATGTGAACCTGGAACACTTGGGAGTTGTTTTCTGGTTCTGTGATCCATAATCTCTGTTGTTAAGACTGGTCAGAGTTGTATCTTTGTCATTTGAATAAAAAAGGACCTCATTTAGTTCTGAGGACTTCTGGATTAGTCACAGGCAGGGCTGTGCCCACAGTTCACTTCCCCTAACAGGACACCCTCCCCACCCCAGATGCCCACAGGTGAGAAAAAGGAGGTGAGTCTCCCACTTCAGAACACACCCCTGGGCATACCCTCCCCCGGAGGTGATGCAGGTACCCTGAGCGCCCTCTGGAGGCCACACCCCTAGGAGGCCAGCACCTGGCCAGAGGTGGAGGACTGGCCTGGCTTCTGCACAATGGACTCACTCTGCTGAACTGCTGGAAGGATTCCTCTCCCGGCACTGGGGGCTTCACAAGGATGTCCATGGCGGCCTGCCCTGACACTGGTGGGCACAGGCGCACCGAGAGCAGCTTTACCAGCTGGCCCTTGATCTCAGGGTGCAGGTTGATCACCTCCATGTAGCCTCCCCTGTAGCCACACCTGGAGGATGAAGACAGGGCGAGAGGGCCCACGTTACCAAATGATCTCAGCTAAGTGCAACCAGCCAGCCAGAACCTCGACGAGCATCCCCGCCCAGCAGTGGCCAGGTGAGCAGCAGCGGCATGTACAAATTCTCTATCGTTTCCTAGGAAGTAACAGCATGCTCTCCCCTTTCCTTTTCCCACTTCCTGAGAAATGGAGACAGTGGCAGCAACCTCCGCACTAGAGACACACACCACAGCCCCCACCCACCCGGTTCTAGAATGACCTCGTGGACAGAGCCTGCCCTGGCCTATCCCAACCCTACACTGTTGTATCAGTGAGAGATGCACTTCCACAGTGTTCGAGCCACTCTGATTTGGGGGCCTCTTAGTTACCCTGCACAGGCTCAAGGGGTGGGTACAGATTCACTAATGGGATCTGCCTGAGGACTTTTTCTGGAACAAGTTTTGTTGCCTGAAAACGCAGTCAACCCAAAGGGGAACCAAGCTGAGCAAGAGACTGATACAAAGACCATACCCCTGGGCACTGTAGAATAAGCACTGGACTGTTAACCACGAGGTCAGCAGTTCAAACCCTATACAAGGTCTCTGTAAGTGGAAACTGACTCAACGATACTTAACAGACAGACGAACAGACCTTTGTTTATAGATGAAGTTGCCCAGAATTCCTACTGAAAGGGAAAGATTCTTCATGTCATGCACCAAGTGTGCCTCTTCAGTACACTGGGTTGATAGGTATGGGAAATTTAGACTTTGGCTATCAAAATTGGGGGGGGGGGCGCTATAAAGGCACGAAATGGTTGGCTTACAAGCTTTCATGAGGGTGCTCAGTGTCAGAATGAGCGGAGTAAGACAGAAACCCTAGTGAATAGTTTTCCTCTTGTCCAGATGGGTCTGGTGATGAGGGGGAGAGGATTTTATGATTCAGTTGTGAGTAATTGTTATCAGGTCTAAAGGCGATGGTCACAACTGTAAATGTAGAAGAGGTGCAACTGAAAATGGGGAGCAGTTAATCTGTCATTTCAGGAACACAGGACCATCAAGAGGGAAGAACATGAGAGGAGCGAGGGTTCCTAACCAGAATAGTGACGACAAGAGATGGTGGCAGAGGTGATGGCACAGACAGACAAAGCAGCAGAGGACTCGAGGCCCAGGGACTGAGAAAGGCAGTGAGCCTGGGGTCAGGAAGCTACCTGGCAAAATGTGCCCTTTGGACATTTAAATGAGTCTGTATTTTCAACGTAGTGTGAGTACATGAAAAAACAAAAGAAAATGGTAAGAGAGGTACATACTGTTAGTTGATGGTGCATGGAGGGGATTGTAATCTTTACAATGATTTGCTGACTGTAAAACCCACGATCTGCCCTGTGAACCTTCACTCACTCAATTCACAATAAAAGCTTTAAAAAACAGACAAATGAAAACACTTTCATGTACAATAAGGAGCCTGGTGGCACAGTGGATTATTTGTTGGGCTGCTAGCCAGGTCAGCAGTTTGAATCCACCAGCTGCTCCATGGGGGAAAGATGAGGCTTTCTACTTCTGTAAAGAAACCTTATCCGGGGTGTCTATGAGTCAGAACCAACTCGACAGCACACAACACAACTCAACTTGAGTTTCTGTTACTAATATGCAAAAGAATACTGATTAATCCAGAGTCAAATCACATGGAATAAAATTGAGGTCAATGAGTTACCAAAACAATCGCCTTTCAGAACAAAATCAGACCCCAGCCCTGCTCCTGTATGGTGGCTGGCAGCTGAACGCACAGGGAGCCGGCTGGATTCCTGAGGGAAGACACTGAGGCACCTCAGCAGGTTTCCCATGACAACGGTCAAAAGACAGAACTTTCTGCTTCATCTGCTGCTGATAGCATAAACTCAGATTGAACAGTGCAGCCTCGTCCCAAGTACCCACCAGAAAGACGCAGCAAGGCTAGCTCGGGACACCAGCTGACTGTCAGAAAGGAACCAACCACAGGGAGGTGAGCTCAACAGGTACCTGACAGACATGCGTGTGGTCTGAAAAAGGAGCTACGAGAGAATATATTTGGAGTCCTGGTGTGGTGCTGTGGGTTAATGCTCTGGATTGCAAGGTTGGTTTGAAGTGCAAGGTTGGTGGTTTAAGCTCACCAGCCACCCCTTGGAAACAGGGTCATCATAAGTCAGAATTGACTCGATGACACTTAACAAGAAGAGAATTTACTTTCCTAAGAAAAGAGGTAAGAAGCACATGAAAGTCTAACAAGGAGCCAGCACTGAGCATCCCCAAGACCAGCATAAACGAACCCCACACACAGCAAGGAAAGCCAGGCAGAGTTTGGCAACCAAATATTTCCTCAAGCTTAGCCAGCAAAACTCCTCCCTGTAGATGTCAACACCTGCTACCTCTTGCACGAATATCTGCTCATAGCAGAACCCCTAGAATGTTGAGGACTAAGTGTCTCCGCTGGGGAACCCTGAGCCTCTCTTTCTGCGTTCTTTGCTGATTCCCCCTCATTTCTTCCAACCTCTGAGCAGTGGAGGCCCCTTCTCTATCTACACTTACTCCCACCCCCAGGTGTAGGGCTCTAACCACCACCGTGAATGCTGGCATCTCCCAAATCCAAACCTCAGCTGATGCCAGCTCTGACATCACAGGTCCATCTCTGTCTGGACATCAAAAAGGTGTCTGCAAGCTAACGTGTCCAAGACCAAACTCCTGGTCATCGTTCCAAACCTGCTTTACCAACAGCCTCTCCCACCTCAGATTTATCCTTCAGTTCTCTCTCTTACTCTCCACATCTATTCCATCACTAACTGCTGTCAGCTCCAGGACCCAACAACTTCTCACCACCTCCATGCTGGTTCATGATACCATCTCACTAGGGACACATAAGACACCACTTCCAGACCTGAGTCCCGTTTCTGCCCCGCCCTCACCACACAGCAGCCAGAGGTGGGTCACGCCTCTGCTCAAAATCCTCCAGTGGTTCCCACCTGAGTCTGAGTAAAAGTAAAACTAATCTAAGTCACCCAGATGATCTGGCCTCCTATTATGTCTTTGGTCTGAACTTCTGCCACTTCCTCCCTCCCTCCTTTCAGCCCACCTCAGGGCCTTTGCATGCACTGTCCCCTCTGCCTGGAATGCTCATCTTCAGAAACCTGTATGACTCCCTCCTGCCTCTCCATCCCGTCTTAGCTCAAAAGTCCATTTGTCAAGGCTGCATTATTTAAGCTAGTAACCTTCACCTCCACCTCCTCCCTGATTATTTTTCTCCAGTGGATACATGATTTTACTGATTTGTCTATTGGCTCGCTCTCCTCATGCTGCATAAAAGTAGGGATGACATGCTTTAATTCACTGCTGTATCCCCAATGCTAAAATCAGTACTCCACTCAGTAGATGCTTGGTTAAGTACTAGCTAGTAGATGCTTGGTTAAGTACTAGCTAGATGAATGAGCACAGAGGGAAGTGGGCTCTGGCCCGAGTCACCACTAGTCTGTCCCTGCAACCTGCCCTTCCTCGCTGACTGAGCAACCAGACAATGTCACAGCAAGTGACAAGGGCTGTTTCCCTCCTCTAGGAGTCCTGGTGTGGCGCTGTGGGCTAATGCACTGAACTGTAAGATTAGTTTGAACCACAAGGTCAGTATTGCAAGCTTACTAGCTGCTCCTTGGAAACCCTACACAGGGTTGCTATGGGACAGAACCGATTCGATGGCACTTAACAATAAGACCCCTTTGGGAAGGTGCAGCTAGTCCTCTCCTGCTTATTAGATCAACAGAAGCTATAGGTGAGGGCCAGGAGGGTTGATGGCAGGACAGGTGAGGGGCAGTCAGTGGGGAGACAGCGGCGCTGGAAGCCCAGGGGCAGAGAGAGGGATGAGGAAGGAAGCAGGTGGTCCACATACTCGCCCATATAGCCCTTGGAGGTGGAGTGGAACGAGGCCAGCTCCACATTGTTGGAATACTCAGGCCCCATCTCGTAAAGCACCTTCTTGAAGGAGTGGAACCTGCAGTCCGGAGAATACACATTGTCCTGGTACACCTGCAGGGGGCGACATGACAGTCAAGTCACCTTGAGTTCTTGCTGGGGAGACGTGTTCAGGGGCCCTGTCCCCAACTCTAATGCCATTTCTGGGAATGAGCCAGAACATGCCTAGGGGAATCTTCCAGAACAAGGAGGAAAGCCTGGGACTAGATGCTGTGCTTAAGGCACCTCCACCCAATTTCCAAACTTCCTTTCTCCCTCAGAAGACCCAGTAGTGACATTATCAAAGACTCCCATCTTCCTCAGCAAATGGTCTTCCCAAAGGGCAATGTTTGCTAACATTTATAATTAATTAGCCATTTTCTGAGCTGCTATTTGAAGAGTTCTCTCTTCAGCCCTTTTGTGTTTCCTTTCCAGTGTGTACAAGTGGGGAAGATTTTGTGTTTCTGTTCACACTCCACTGCTGGTCTTCCCACTAGATTCTAAACACACAGAGCAGCACCTATATTGGTCTTCTTCTCCCCTGCCCCAAGCTGGAGATGATCTTCCCACCCTTATGTTGGAGAGCAGAGAAACCAAGGCTTTCTGGGGTGCTTCAGGTCAGTGGGAGGGCAGGCAGGGTCCTTCGGCTTCCCTTCCTCTTTCCAGACCCAGAGGGGAGGGGCTTGTACACCACGTCCTGGAGGGAGCCCCTGGGTTCACTTTCCTGGTCCTTCTTGTCTTTAGAAATGAAAAGTCAAGGCCCACCTACTACTAATTAATACCACTATTTGGTGGATAAGGGTGTGTGTGTATGTGTGTGTGGTGTGTGGTGTGTGCAGAAAGGAAGATGAGGTGAAATCAGTATTTGACACAGCCTCAATTTCTTCTTTGTAGAGAAGGAAAAGCATGGGCAGGCCTTGGCTCCAGATCTGGGGTTCATCAACCTTTGGGGATTTTCTCATTTGTGAAAAGGGCATTAAGACCCCCTCCCCATGGGGTGTTGCAGAATAAGTGAGAGGGTGGATAAGGAAGCATCAGGTGCCTAGAACTGGAGCCCATAAGAGATGTGAGGACCAGTCCTGTCAACTCACGGAGTCTCCCTTCTTCGGGAGAAGACCTTGAATTTGCCCTCAAAGAACACCCTTCCCCTCCTCTCCACCTGGAGGTTTAGGAGGACAGAGCAGAGAACCCACCCCTCGCTTCAGGCCTGGCCAATTTGCATTTTGCATCCCATCAGCCAAAGTGATTGGCTCAGCAATGGGTATGTGGCTAAGCTGCAACAATGAGACTCAATTCAAACTTTAGCTGAAACCACCAAGAAGAGAAATCCATTTTCTAGGCTAGGAATTCTAGGCTGGGAACAGGCTGTTGTGTGTGCATGTGGCCACTGCATGGAATGAGAGAGAGAATCTCAAATATATGGTTTGAGACCCTGGATCCAGTCCCTCAACTACGGCCCACCCCCCAACCTCCAACTGTCTTTCAATTTTCTTTTTACTTTTAAAGTAGTTTGGGTCAAGTTTCTGAAATTTATAACCAAGAGTCCAAAGCAAAATATGGATGATTTAAGCCACAGTCTCTTAGTTCCTAACACTAGATATCTTAATCCTTGGTCACAGTCCTTTTTCTTGTTGGGTGTAGAACAAAAATCAGGCCTGAGCACCCTTCCTATGTATTTATATGTGCTGCAAATATATCCAAGACTATACTAGAGCACATAGGGGACAAACTTTGTACCGTAACCAAACTCCTTGAGAGAAGTTTGAGAGAGCAAGCTTCCCTCCCACCATCTCTGAGGGGAGGACTGGGCTACTCTTACCTCATCAGCCATGAGAAAGAGCTTCTCTTCCCAAGCAAAGTGGATCACGTCTTCGATGCACTTCCTGCTTTGCACCTGACCTAAAATGCCCCCAACAAAACCAACATTTAGGCTGCAATGGCATTTCCATCATCCCGAGGTCAGAATCCCACCCAGAATCACTCAGATGCCCTGTGTTCCCTCAAGAACCCAAGAGACCACCCAGCCTAGTTACTGGACATGATGGTGTGTGGTCAACCCCAGGACCCATGGAGGGCCGGCCCTACCTCGCCTGCTCACTGAAGATGGTTACATGAAGGAAGGAGTGGTTTTACAGCCAGGTTTTTGGTTGTTTTTACAGGTGGGGAGAAGGTGGGGGTGTCTATGCTAGAGGAGAGGAAGGCATTAGTTTCATAGAGCAGGAAAATCGTGGTGAAGGGGTAAGTGGCTCAGCTCAGCCCCTCTCCTATACTTCAGCAGTAAATGATGAGGAAAGCCATGCCAGCTGATGGGTATGGGCTGAAACGGACCACAGTGGACTCCACAGAGCAGCAATGAGGCCCATACCGGCTCACTGGCCAGCCTCAAAGGTGGCACACAGCAGGTGCTCCAGAAGCTTTTGCAGAGTAGATGCTAAATGAATGAGCCTGGGCACAGCTTTGGCAGAGCCTCCTGTCATTGCTGAAGATGATCACAGCCTTTCCTCCCTCTATCCCTGCTTCAGGGCTGGATCAACACACACACACAGTGGAAACATCCACCCCCCATTTAAAAACGAATGTGGTGAGATTTCAGTTCATTATTTAGAGGAAATGTCATGGGTATAGGTCTGAGAAAGGTACACATGCAACAAGGTAGAAACAGGACCTTTTCTAATATTTCCTGAGACCTACTACAAGGTAAGGAGCTCTGGTAGCGTAGTGGTTACAAGTCAGACTGCTAACCTCAAGGTCAGCAGTTTGAAACTACCAGTGGTGCCGTGGGAGAAAGATGAGGCTTTCTGCTTCCGTAAAGATTTACAGCTTCGGAAATCCTATACAGAGTCACTATGAGTAAGAACCGACTCCACGGCACACCACCACCACCACCAACACCACAAGCCTGACCTGATATTGCCTGAGGAGCTCACCGTACACTCTGGGAAGGCAACACTGTAGTCAGGTTTGCCGTCTTCCATAAAAAGGTGATGTTCTGTGAACACATATAGGTTTGCCAAGAAGATATCCTGACATGCCTGTATGTATTTATATGTGCTGCAAATATTTCCAAGAATATAACAGAGCACATAGGGGGCAAAGTTATGAAAACTTTGTACCCTAACCAAACTCCTTGAGAGAATGAGTTTCTGGGCTTGGAGGCTCAGGGAACACCAAGTTTACCTTGCATAACACAAAGGAAGACAGTGTTCTACGACCTACTTTGGTGAGTGAGGTCATGAAAGTTTGGGAACAGCCATCTAAGGTGCACCTATTGGTCTCTCCCTGTGCAGAACAAAGAAGAGTGAAGAAAATCAAAGGACTAATGAAGCAATGAGCCCCAGGGTCCACGACCCTGAGACCAGAAGTAGCTGGTGCTCAACTCCCACTGCTGCCCAGGCCAAAAGGGATCATAAGAGGAGGTCCTGGAGAGAATGGGAAGAAAACGGAACAAAATTCAAAAGAGCAAACAAGACCAGCTTTACTGGTTTGACACAGGCTGGTGGAACTCGAGACTATGATCCTTGGGAATCCTTCAAGCCTGGAACTGAACTCAGCTTCCAAACCAGTGACAGTCAGGCCCATAAGATGAACAGTGACACCAGGGAGGTACACACGCCTTAGGACAATCAACCATGTGAGATCCACAAGGATAGGAGAGGGGAAACCGCTAGCCTGGTGGTTAGCAACCAAGTGCGTAACTTTGTGTCACTCCGGCTCGCACGCTCTCACGCGCGCTCTCTCTCTCTCTATATATATATACATATCCTGATGCAAAGTAGTATGCAGGGCATGTTACCTTTAAATTAAAAATCCCTACATTCTTGTCTATGTAAGACTATCTCTGGGAAAAACGAATATTCTTGTAAGACTATGGTATGATTCAGCCAGGATTTTGGTCTCGAACTATCTGAGCAACGAGGCACTTTCTTTACTAAGGGAATAGACTTATCCCCTGCCAAGCAAGCAACAAAGGGCTTCGTATGAAGCATGCTGGGGTTCTGGGAGTGAAAAACAGGTCCTGTTTTCTGTAAGAAACCACCACTGTTCTTACAGATAGCAAGGACTGGCTACCAGGGGCAGAACTTGCCAGCAAACCTTCCTGGTCTTACCCTTCCCTCCCTCACCTGTCATCCCACAGACTGCAGCCTGTGAGAATTCAAGCAAAGATTTGAGCACTGAGGATATGCAAAACCAGGTACACTCAATGCTAAAAGGACCAGAGCAAGAACTCGGGCCTCAAAACCCCTTCTACCCAGTAGAAGCAATGAGACCCAGATGTATGCAATGAATTCCTTTGATGGAAACTTGAGTCAAGCCTAGGAGACACAGCATTCACTCAGCACCGCGGAGTGAACCAACAGACAAGCACATGAACAGTGGTGCATGCCTGAGACATGTGGTAACATGTGGTGTCGAGGAGCAGGGATCAGGTGGGAGACGCTGAAAAGCCTCACACAAGGTCGGCGGTTCAAACCCACCAGCTGCTCCTCAGAAACCCTATACGAGCCACTCTGAGTTGGAACTGACTTGATGGCACTTACCAACAACTAACCACCCCAGACCAATGGCAGCAGAATACCAGGAAGTGGGTACAGCAGGCTCTGTGTCTGAACAAACTGAAATTTGAGAACCATGGCTCTACATCAATGGTCCCCACCTCAGCTGCACAGAATATCGATGCCTGGGTCCTATCCCCAGATATTCTGGGGTGTGACTTGGGTTTGGGGACTTTCAAAAGCTCTCTGGATGATTTTAATGCACAGCCAGAATTAAGAACCCAGCAATATGCCATTTTTCCTACTGCAACATGATTAGAATGCTTATTCCTCCCCCAAGAAGTTGGGATAAACGAGTGCTAATGTCAGCTGCACTCATTTTCTGTACTCAGGAATTCAAGTGGTGCTTTCATCTGATTGAAGCATCATTTGATGTTCCCGAGAAGCAGATTCTACAACCTACCCCAGTGCATTCTGGCCTGGTCCCAATTTATCTCAACAAAAGAGGAGAGAGGGGCCCTTGTTCTCGGCATCCAAACAGCATTAGAGGCATATGAAGCCAGCAGCCCAGAAAGATCAAAACAGGCAGGATTCTGCATTTTTTTTTTTTTTTAAATATGCAAAATCGGGGGTGTTTCAACTTCTGGACAGGTTTTTGTTTTTTTAAATACAGCATTTATCAAACCTCAATGCTCACAGCAATCCTGCGCCAAAGGACAACAAAAGCACATGCCAGGACTCTAAAAGCTGGTTCAGAAAAGCAAGTAGGAGTGGAGGAGAAACGAGGTCTGTGAAGTGTTTAGGTCTAGGATTAGTGGCTTGTATTGAATAACCTTAAGGTGATGAGTTTATAGTAAAATGCAAACAGAACAGAAATGAAACCTGTTTCTTAACACTAAAACAATGCCTGTGTTTGCTTATCTCCGAGCACAGGCCGGTGGCCCCTGTCATGGCTTAATGTTAGCAAATCTAGATTTGGGATTCAGAGCCTGGGAGCAGAGAGCAATGCACAGTACTTCTTAGCAAAGTGTTGAGCAGTCCCGCACCGCAGCCGCCACCCACTTCCTAGAAACGGACAAGGCAGTCAAGTGCAGACCTGTGGGGTTTCCCGGGTTGATGATGCAGAGCACCTTGGGGTCGCAGTGGTTTTTGGCCTCCCGCACAGCACGCCGGAGCTCGTTCACGTTCAGAGCCCAGCAGTTGTCCTCGTCCAGGTAATAGTTCACCTGGATGGCATCAAGCTCGGAAATGACGGCCGAGTAGAGGGGATACTGCGGGATGGGAATCATCACACCTGTCCGGGACTTGCCACCCCCGGAGACAAGGATCTTCAGGATTGTCTGCAAAGGAGAAGACACACTTAGACTGTGACTGCCTCTCTCTGCTCCTTGGGGGTTGATGGGAAGACAAGCCAGATGGCCCTGCTGTCTGCTCCCGTGAGCCTCAGCCTCCTCATCTGTAAAATGGGTCTGTTAAGACCCTGGCTGGTGCAAACTGCTAACACACTTGGCTGTTAAATGAAGGCTGGAGGTCTGGGCTCACCCAGAAAGACCTGGTCATGGACTCCGGAAAAATCTACTCTGATACACATGGGGTTGCAATGAAAAGAATCAACTTCTTCAAGGCAAGTGACGAGGCGTAAACAAAATCAAAGGTGATAAAAGTTCTCAGCAGTGTGTGGTTAAGTGCATGTTAGTATTTTTTAAGAGGTATTTGGGGGCATTCTAAAGCAGTGGTGGTTGTGGTGTGCTGTGTAGTTGGTTCCGATTCACAGTGAACCTGTCTAGGGTTCCTGAGGCTGTAAATCCTTGTGGGAGCAGAAAGCCTCCTCATTTCCTCGAAGAGTACCTTGTAGATTAGAACTGCTGACCTTGCAGTTAGCAACCCAACTTGTAACCCACTACGCTACCAGAATTCCTTTCTAAAGCAGTAGAGCCCCAAATTGGCCTTGTCTTGGAATTATTCTGACCCTATCCTCTGAAGCCCATTCAGTATGTCTTGGGTTGTTGTTAAGTGCAGTCGAGTCAATTCTGACCCATCGCGACCTTGGTGGAACCCAGTAAATATCAATGCTAGAGTTGGGGTAAATCTCCCAAATAAGGAATTGCAGAAATGGAATAAAAACTGAATACCAACTACCGCCACCAGGTGGCGATTCGACCTGTTTCCAAAGTTGAGTGAGCCCAGTGTTTGCACTGCAGGGGAGGGGAATTTTTTCTGCCAAGGGCCAATCGGATATTTATACATCATTCGTGATTATACAAAATTGTTGTTATTAAATGCCGTCGAGTCGGTTCTGACCCATAGCGACCCTGTATAGGGGTTCCAAGGAGAGGCTGGTGTGCTTGAACCGCCAACCTTGTGGATCAAACTGAGTTTTCCGTCCAGTGCATTAACCCACCACCATTTCAACAAAATTAGCAACTTAAAAATTATCCTGCTATGTTTGCTCGAACATTGAATTCACTCACTCTTAAAGTGATGGCTGGTTGCCCTGGCAGGGCCAGACCAAATGATTGCACAAGCCTTAGATGGCCTGTGGGCTGGACATTCCCCACCCATGGTTTACAGAAGTCCAGAGAAACCAGGCCATGGGAATCCTGTGGGTATTGGTGAAGGTGGTGATAATTCACAGAAGTACTAAGGCAGTTCCTCACAGACGCGCTCAGTTCCTGGCTGTGAGACTGCCACTAGGAAAAGAAGGGACTTGCTTCTTTCTAAACCATGCTGACCCTTCCCTGCCTTCCTCTGGGACCTGTGCCCACACCCACATGGAAGGAGGCTGTGGCTGGAGGCTGGGAGTTCCAACATCAGAATCCCAAGTGCGTGTCACAAGAGGCTGACAGAAAGCAGGCCGACCACTTAGCCTCTCTGAGCCTGTTTCCTCATGAGCTCCAGTATGAGTTTAATGCATTTGAAAGGCTTTGGAAGAGGAATAAAACATTTTACAAACATGAAAATCTAGAGCAATTCTAGCCTTTGGAGACCAGGAGACAAAGCTTGGCCCATTAATGGAAGAAGGGCTCAGACAGTACCTGAGGAGGGAGAACAGTGAGGCGGTGGAGCCAGGCTTGGGGAGCTGATGAAAGGTCATGCCCAGACCTTCAGACTCACCTAGATATCAACCTCCCTTCACTCAGATGGAGTCCCTAGGTGGGGAACGTCTGGCCCTCAGGGACGTATAAGGCTCGCAAAATCATTTGGTCTGGCCCTGCTGAGGCAGCCGCAGTTTCAGCCATCACGTTGTTAAGTGCTATTGAGTCAGTTCTGACTCACAGTGCCCCTGTATAAAGTTTCCAAGGAGCACCTGGTGAGTCCGAGCTGCTGACCTTGCAGTCTAGCACATTATCCCGTAGCGCCACACCCTACCCTACATGGTGCAAATGGTGAACAAGCTGGGCTGCTAACTCAAAGATTAGAGGTTCAGGTTGCCCAGAGGCACCTCAGAAGGAAGGCCTGGTGAAATACTTCTGAAAAAATCAGCTGTTGAAAGCCCTGTAGAGCATAATTCTACTCTGACACACATGTGGCCACCATTAGTTTGTTTGGTTCATTCTGTCCATGGCTAGCAGCCAGCTCAAGCCACTTCTTCTCTTGCTCCTAACACCCACTATGTCCTCTCTCAGCCTAAGTTAAACTTTAAGACTAGAAGCCTAATGATGCACCCTCCTGCTTTAAATCCTTCAATGGCTCTGACCCAAATCCAGGGCCCTGGAGGATCAGCCCCCATCTGCCTCACCAGCTCCCAGTCTAGCAGCCCTATCCTCACTGTGTGTGCTTGTCCACCCCGACTCTCATTTTCCAAACAGCCAGTCTCCCTCCAGCTCAAGGCCTTTACACAGGCTGACCTTCTGCCCAGAACAGTCTCCCCCGCCTCCTCTAGTTCTCTCCTCTGGCTCCCTCAGGCCTCTGCTCGGCCTCCTTGGAGAAGCCTGGTCGGACTGTCTCCTCTCCACCAGGTCAGAGTTCCCACCTGCGGCATAATGTCCCTGTGTTCACTGTGGAAGAGAAAGCTGAAAACCGTGATGTGACTTGTACTTCTGCGAGACGGATGCAGCTTTGCTCCAGCACTAGTGTGCAAGCAGACACCAAATGTATTTGGCTCCCATGGTCCCCCAGCACCTGGCACAGGGCCTGGCGGAGGAGGAA
Organism: Chrysochloris asiatica; assembly: GCF_000296735.1. NCBI lineage: Eukaryota > Metazoa > Chordata > Mammalia > Afrosoricida > Chrysochloridae > Chrysochloris > Chrysochloris asiatica. Next base: position 1,464,200 of record NW_006408722.1, on the reverse strand, counting down.
CACAAGTCTGTGCCGAACAAAGGAAAAGAAAGACCAACGCCACCAGACACACTCGAGGGCCCCACGGACCTCCCAGACAGAGGGGCACACTCGAGAGCCCCATAGCCCCTCTCCAGCTGGACTGCAAGTGAGCACTCTGAAGGTAAGTCGAGGCTGCACTGGTAGTGCAGGCTCACAAACACTACTCGGGGTCTGGGCAGCAGCTGCCAGGGCAGGTGGAACCAAGGGCAGCCACACCTCCATGCAGACCTCATCTTCCTGCTGGCTGGTTACTCTAGCTGGCATTGCACTGTTCCCACACGTACCGAAATACCATCGCTAGCCCCAGTGGTCAGGTAAATGTTGTCTGGGTCTGCGGGCACGCCACCATCTCTCCTGGTGATATAAGCAGCCACGTCTTCCCGGATGCAGCTGACGCCCTGGCTAGCGCTGTAAGCCCCTGTAAGACAGCAAGACCATGACTAGAGGCAGAAGGTCTGGTTCCACAGAGCTGCTGGGGTGTCCAAATGATTCACTGGGGAGGCATCAGGTAGGGCTTGACTCCCACTGCTCTAGGCTCTGTTTAACCAACCATCTGGGCTTCATCTATTCATCTTCTAATCCATCCATCTACCCACCTGGTCACCCTCCACCCATCCATCAACCCAATCTACCCATTCACCTACGTACCCATCGGCTCATCCACTCGTCCATCCACCTACGTACCCATAGGCTCATCCACTCGTCTATCCACCTACGTACCCATCAGCTCATCCACTCGTCTATCCACCTACGTACCCATCAGCTCATTCACTCGTCCAGCCACCTACGTACCCATCCGTTCATCCATCTACTCATATACTTGTTGTTGTTAAATGCCGTCAAGTCGGTTCTGACTCAAAACAACCTACTATAGGGTTTCTGAGGAATGGTTGGTGAGCTTGAACCACCAACCTTGCTGTTCAAACCGACCTTGCAGTCCAGCCCACAGCACCACACAGCAGTTTAGCCCCCAATATTTACTCAGTACCAATTGTATGTCAGGCACTATTCTTAGCACTGGCTTCTAACCAATAACCGTTTTGTCCACTTTCCTGGGGATTTAAACATGCTCTATGTTCTCCTGGAGCTCTGGTAGCGTAGTGGTTACGAATCGGGCTGCGAACCTTAAGGTCAGCGGTTTGAAACTACCAGTCGCTCCGCGGGAGAAAGATGAGGCTTTCTACTCCCGTAAAGATTTACACCCTCGGAAACCCTGTACAGGGTCTCTATGGGTCGGACCCGACTCGATGGCACTTAACAACAACAACAACAAATGTTCTCCTGGGGTGGCACTATAGGATAAGGACTAAACTGCAAAGGTCAGAGGTTCAAACCCGCCAGGTGCTCCTTAGAAACCCTATCAGATGGGATTCCTATGCTTTTGTCATGTCCTCATTGTTTGTTCATGGTTTCACAGAACTTGAGATATGGGTCTCTCACTTGTGTCAACCCTTAGTGCTCCAAAAAGGCATGCTTAATCCCAGAACCCCAGTGTTGACCATCACCAACCACAGACTGCTGGAGCTACTGGACTCCCCCTACATGTCAACAACACCCTCACTCAGGCTGCTATTTGGGGTAAAAAGTCAGGTCATGAAGTTCGAAAACAGGCAAAGCTTATCTATGGTGCTAGAAATCAGTGTTTAGTTAGGGGGCAGAAGAGGAAGGTTCATTAACTGGAGTGGACACAAAGCCCCCAGGGAGCTGGGAACATTCACTTGTGTGGATCTGGGTGGTGGCGGCACAGGTGTGCACATGGGTAAACATTATTTAAGCTGACCATTAATATTTTGTATTTTATCTTAACCTCAATAAAAAGTGTTTTGTTTCATTTTTTTAAATGTCAGGTCACCATTTATGTATTTATAAAGAATTAGTGCTTGATCATACACAAAACCTTTCTAGAAGGAGGCTCAAACTGGTGAGGTTTGTGAACCAGGAGAGTGGGTGCCAGACATGGAAGATTTTTCATTTTATACTCCTCTTATACCTTTTGAATTTTATAACAATGTGGAGAAGGGGCATTCTAGAACTTTTCATTATGCTCATGAGGAACCTGTACATAGACCAAGAGGCAGATGTTCAAACAGAACAAGGTGGCAACACTGAAACCAGGGAAGGTGTGCGCCAGGTTGTAATCATTCACCTTTTGGAGAAAGACTCATTAACAACCTGCAATATGCAGATCATACAACCTTGCTTGCTGAAAATGAAGAGGACTTAAAGTATTTACTGATGTAAATCAAAGACTACAGCCTTTGGTATGGGTTGTACCTCAACGTAAAGAAAACAAAAATCTTCACCACTGAACCAATAAACAACATCCATATAAATGGTAAAAAAAAATTGAAGTTGTCAAAGACTTCATTTTGCTCAGATTAACCATTAACACTCATGGAAGCAGGAGTCAAGAAATCAAACGAAGTGTTGCACTGGGCCAATCTGCTGCATAAGACCTCCTTAAAGTGTTCAAGAGGAAATATATCAGTTTGAGAACTAAGGTGTGCCTGATTCAAGCCATGGTATTTTCAATAGGTTCATATGCATATCAAAGTTAGACAATGAATAAAGAAGACTTTATGCATTGGAGTTATGGTTTGGAAGTTGGAGAAGAATATTAAAAGTACTGTGGACAGTCAGAAGTGCAACCTGTGTTAGAAGAAATACAGCCAGAATACTCCTTAGAAACCAGGATGGCGAGACTTCGTTTCTCATACTATCAGGAGAGACCAGTCCTTGGAGAAGGACATCATGCTTGGTAAAATGAAGGGTCAGCAGAAAAGGAAAAGACCCCCACTGAGATGGCTTTGCACAGTGGCAGTGGCAATGAACCCACGTGTAACAATTGAGGATGGTGAAGGATAGGCACTATTTTGTTCTGTTGTGTGCTGGGCTGCTATAAATCGGAACTGAGTTGATGGTACTGCACTGAAATGCAAGGTCAGTTTGAATCACAAGGTTGGTGGTTCAAACTCACCACCTGTGCCTTGGAAACCCAATATAGGTTCGCTATGAGTTGGAATCAACCAGATGGCACTTAACAGCAACATGAAAACCCCTTGTTATATTCCCATAGCACTCATTAAAAGTGGGGATTCTATATTTGTATGGATTCTTTTTAAGGCTTTTTTCCCCTAAATCTAACAGTGTGCTTTGTGAGTAGAGAGCCCCGCCCACCTGGTTCAGTATCCCTCAGCACCTACAACAGTGGTTCTTCACTGAGGGGCTGGACCAGGGCAAACCCCTCCCTCCTCACTCAGGTATGTGCTTGGCTTTGCTTCAATCCTATTGAAGAACTGAGACACCATGAGAGCACCTGTCAAACTGAAAACATAAATGAAACCGCAGTAGGAAACCACCTTAAAAGGCATGATAAAAACAGGCCCCGGGTTTGTGTGCACATTTTTAATAATCCCTACCTAGGTCAAGGCAGCCCTAAAGGATAGTCATTTTCCATTTCCTTTGACTTCACTTGGCTCAGACAACTGTGCCCTTGACGTGGACGGGACCACGTCCACGTCAAGGGCTTCTCTAGACCTAAGCTTCTCTAGACCTAAGCGTTACCACCTGCCTTTCTTCTTATGTCTCGGATGAGAAGAGGCTAAGAGCCCATCTCACCTATGACAGAGCTCCTGGGTGCGGGTCACAAAACCCCCAAAGGCCATCATCTGTGCTCTAACTAAAACACCGTCAGAGGTGACTCACAAAAGCATGGCCTCCCACCCTGGACTCAGGAAGCTCTGACTGGCGCTATTGCAAAGACTTGCTGATTTTGACTCAGCACAAAGAAACAAAGAGCCCCTGCTCCTTCCCCCACCCAGATGCTCACATCAGACACACAGAAGGCCAACTCCCCCATTCCAGCCTCTTGATTGGAGCTTCTAGGAGTCTGGGGACCCCAGCCATGGGACCTTTGAAAAGCACCTTTCCCCTCAGGGCTGAGCAGAGGGTGCTGAGCCTCTGGGGTTGCAGGGCTGCTGCCTGACCACCTGTGGTTTAAAGAATTAGCCTACATACACCCAGGTTGTCCCATTTCTGAAGGGATACAACTAACTAAGAATGCCCAGGGCTGAGGGGAGGGCAGGAAAGGAAGAGGGGAGCAGAAGAGGCAAGGAAATGAAAGAGAGGCTGATCCTCATCTCCCAGTGCCTCATTCCAGAACATTAGGGCATATGTCCTTAAAAAGCTTTTAAGAACAACTCATTTCCTCTGGGTGAGGGGAGCTGGATTCCTGGTGTAGGTGCTTCATGAAGAAATGGGGCAAAAATAAACAGAGGAAAGAAAATGAGAAGAGAAGGAAGAGCCCAGAGGCTAGGAAATCTCAGCAGGGAACGGAGAGAGTATTGTTTTCATAGCTGCAGGGTTAAATTCCTGGTTCCCCCACCCCCCACCCCATCAATGGGGCCCTCCCATGTTTGGCATGCTGGGTAAAGAGACAGGGAGCTGGAGCTGGATGTGGGCCCCCAGCAGAGGCTGATGGGAAGTCAGTAGAGTGGAAGGTGGACTTAGACTGGAGGGAATCATAAAAGAGAGCTCAGAATCCTCAGTACTTAGGAGGTGAGGGTGATGGCATAGTTTGGGAATGGGTGAGGGTGAGGGTTGAACATGAACATAATAATGTCACTGAACTGCATGGGAATATTGTTGAAATGTCAAATGCTTTGTTAAAACTATATCTACTACAATTTAAAAAATCAGTTATAAAATAAAGTTCTTCACTCACCTTTTATCCATCCCTCCCTAATAATGACACGTAACAACAATGAAATTCAAAATAAATTCTAAATTTAAAAAAAGTGGGAGGGTGGACTCAAGCACTTCTCTTTCCCAACAGTTGGCCAATGCCCCCCTGACTGCCTGGAGGTATGCTGAAGGCCACCCAGGGGGCGGGCACTGAACAAAATTGTGCCCCCTTTGAATCAGTGTCCCCTTCAGCCTCCTGCTGCTGAGGGCAATCACGTGGTTAAAGGTTCCACTCAGACAGATGGCAGTCCTCTGTTGAAGCTGGCTCCAAGGCCTAAACCCCAAATAAGTGCCCTGGTCAGTCCATAAAGACTGTCTTTACATGATCAGCTAAGCATTGGGAAGGCCGGTGCACACATGCAGGGGCACACGCATCACCCTGTGTTCTGCTGGCTCAGCTCAAGCTGGGACACTCCCACCACACCTTACGGGACTGGGCAAGTGGGGGCCTCACCCAGGCTGTTACCACCACACGCCTGTAGGATCCTCCGGGCACGTTTCTTAGCGTCTTCTGGGAAGCTGGGACTGTCCAGCAGGTCAGGGTAGGTGCACAGTGCCATCACCTGGGGGGACAGAGGTGTGGACACGAGGTCAGCAAGCCTCTCTAGAGGGCTCAGCCTGAGGGGGAACTTGAGACACCAGAGTCCCTACAGCCAACAGGTGAAAGGTGGGGGGCTAGGAACTATCACCACTCCTCGGGCAGGCAGGGTTTGGGACCAAGGATGCATGCCAGAAGCAGAGTCCTGGGGCATAGGGAGGCTATGAATCAGTCCCAGGCCCAAACTCCTCCATAAAGGACAGCAGGCTCACCCTGCAAGGCCGTAAGAACCAGGGGTCTCCCAGGCAGGGATACCCCAGCTGGTAAGAGCAGGAATGCAAGTCCCTTTAGTCCTCACAGCTCATTCTGCTCCCAACTCCCTTTTCCTGGGTTCTACCTCATCACCCCCTTCCTTATCAGAACCCAAAACCGGGTCTGCTTCCCTTCTTTAATCATGATTAAAAAAGGTGTATGTGCAAAGGTATAGTCAGCTCAGCTCAGTGGGCAAGTCTGTGTAGGCACAGCAGAGGGGCCAGGCTCAGGGCTCTCACCCAGCTGGGCAATTTTGGGGAGGCACCCAGCTTGTATCCATCTGCACAACGGGCAGTTGCCCAACCCCTCCCAGGTACTGGGCAGAACAGAGATGCTACGAGAAGGCCTGGGAGTTCCCGTAGGAGAACATGTAGGAGAAGCAGTGCCTGCCTGGCCGCTGGGGCTGAATTTGGAAACGGCCTTCCAGACCGGAAGCTAAGGCAGCAGGGCCTGTCCGTGCTCTGTGCCCAGGGACAGTGAGGGCTCTGCCAAGAAAGGCCATGTCCTTCCTCAATAAGTGAGACCCTGGGAGAGCCCTGTCAGCCTCCTCTTCTTCCCTGTTTGGTTTGATCCAGTTCCCCATTCTGGGCCCCACTTGGGGACTTGATTTCTGTGGCAGCTAGTATGCTCTTGGGGGTCAGTGACACTGGCCATAGGAAGAAGGGAAGTGAGCATGGTGGACACACCTCAGACCAGTACCAGCCTCGACTGCAGCCTCACACTGCTGACCAGCTCCGAACTCCATGTCCCAGGGCTGTTCTCATGGACAGTCCCTGGGAACATTGTCCGTCACAGCAGCCTCAAAATGGATTTAGGAATTTTCAATAACCTTAGAAAAGGGAGGAATCTCCAGGAGAAATCTGGGGTATGGGACACTACAGAAGGGAGGGGGAGACCGCTACTTAAACGGCACCTCCCTTTGGGATTCTGATGCCTGCTGTGACCCAAGAGGGTCAGCTGAGCAGGGCAGCAGAGGTGAGAGGAGCTGGCTGACCCTACAACCCTATGCTGGGCCCTCCCAGCCTCCAGTTTCCTCTTTTCCCAGCAGGTTTTGCTCCCAAGCACCAGCTCACCTGACGGAGGAAGGTAATTGGTTGCTGGCCCATGGCATGGGCGTCCCCGATGTTGGCACGGATGACCTCAGTGAACGGTTTTTTAATACCCTGAGTAGAGAGAAGGCAACAGGTGGTTACATAGAGACACTCAGACCCTGGATTCCTGAAGCCACGCAGCATTCTCTGGGTGTTTATTAATAAGCACCACTATTTTGAGCCTAACCAGGTGTCAGACACTGTGCCAAGCCCTTGACATATCTGATTCCATTTAATCTTCACAATCAGTCCAAGAGGAAGAACTGTTATAGTCCCATTTTCCAGATGAAGAAATGGAAGCTCTAAAGATTAAGAAACTTGCCCAAGGTCACATATGTGATAAGTACTTAGAAGTCACACACTCAGTATGTGCTATTGCTTCCCACCTCCAGAACAGCTAGCAGAGCCTTCCTGGCTGCCTATATGCAGGTCTGGACCGCCGCTTCACAGGGATGTCTAAACGAAGGCTCCTGGGTAAATGCGGCAGGAAGGAAGCAGGGGTCAGCAACAGAACAGGCCCAACATCAGAGAGAGAGGAATGTGACCAGCCTTCTGCATCCCGCCCCCAAGCATAACTCCACCATAGCAGCACAAATACATGGCCGGAGACCTGAGTACAACCTCACTCCCAGAACACACTGAGCAACGCACAGGGAACTCGTGGGGCTGTTCCCTTGCAACTCTGGCTTTGCAGGAAGAAGAATGTGGGCTGATCTTCACATTTTTTAAAAAAACAAGCACCAAGGATGAAAGGACTGATTGAAGAGCTAAATTGAGGCCACTGCCTGAGCAGTGTGTTTAGCAGGGAAAAGGGATCACCCTGGAGGAGGAACGCAGAGACCCCTGAGAGGCGACAGAAGGGTGCTCCAGCCCTGCAGAGGAGGAAATGAGGTTTGATAAAAAGACTAGTGAGATCTGCCTATGTGGGTATTCCTCCCAGCTCCCTGGTAAAGCCCAAATTAGCCACAAGTTAGCAACAGGTCCAATGACCTCCCAGGGCGGCTAAAAGGATTATCAGAAGTAAACAGTATAAAACTGCTTGGCAGAGTACAAACATCATCTTACAGATACAGACTAGCAACAAGGTTGTGAGACTCATGGTGGAGGAAGAAAGGGAAGGGACAAGAGGTGACAGAGCCACCCCCCCATTTCTAGCTGACTTTTCCCAAAGGCATTCCAAATACGAAATTTTAAAATACAATTCCACGGTTTGAACAGTTTTCTCTCTAGTTCATGCAATGCGTGAATGAAATCAGCTTTATAAAACTATGCCCTTTTTTAAAAAAAATAAAGTCAGCAACATCCAAGAACCAGTGGATTTAAGAGATGGAACCAACTGTAAAACAAGCTTTCCATCCCAGGCTTCCAACTACAGCGCTAGGAGATTTCAACTCGTAAGCTCTCCCATGTAGAAATTCATCAGCACTTCTGGAGCAAGGCAGTATGGGGGTTGAGAAGGTACCCCAGGAACTGTCTTGGGTATTCAGAAGCAAGTCAGGGGCAAGGTCTGAAAAGCTATGTTTCTGAGGGGAAAGAGAGTCTTTTAATTTTTTGTATCCCTTCTACTAAGTTCTTCATGCTGGTCAACAAGAAGAGATTCCCAGGGGCATTGGGAAAGAGGATCTAAGTTTGGAGAGCCAGAGCAAGGGCCCCAGCACTGTCCACTGAAGCAGGCCCTTTGCCAGGGAACAGGCTCCCTGCAGAGCCTTGGGTTATGGGCATGTGGTCCTGGGGCTCATTCTGCCGGTGGGAGTCAAGTGGGCTGGAGGTGTGGATAGCTGCCCGGTCACAATGTGCCACAGATTGGCCCTGTGGCACAGGAGTGGGTTCCTGGAACATACAGGGCTTTCTGTCGGCATTACTGGCTTGGTGTGGCTCCCAGGCCTGGCCAACAGAACGCAGGTGATTTCTATGGTATGGACACAGTGCCTTCTTCGGTAGGGAATAAATAAGTCACAAACTCAAGGGCCTCTAACCAACACACAGCTGTAGGCTCTTGGCCAGCTCATTATTGGGTGTGAATAAAGTTAGGATCAGAGCTCTGGACATTCCTTCCCCTGGTCCACGGTTCAACGAATTCAGGGCCTGTTGACAAGGAGTCTGGGAAAGTTGGACATCTTTTCTTGGGTCTTGGCACCTGCAGACACTTTACCATGATGGATGAGCTGAGGGTGGGAAACTGGAAACTTTGAATGGAAAAGCAGCAAGGGGACCAGCCTACTCAGCCAAGGGCCATCTGGGTAGACTCGTGTATCTGGTCACTCAAGGTCCACACATGGGCTGGGTAATATCAAAGGTCTAGGGGCAGACTCCTGCCTGTGGTGACTCATGCAGGCCTGACCTCGCCTCAACCCTATCTTGGGTCTTGCCTGCTCTGAAAGACTAACAAGCACACAGTGTCAGCATATCAGGTTTCCTGCCTCAGCATCCTAGAGCCCAGCTGGCTAGGTCACCAACAAGCACTACTGTTGCTCTGTGTGGCACTGAGCTAAGAAATGTCCTACCCAGGGAGGCTCCCTACCCACCACTCAGCTCGGGTAGAGGTCCAGTGGGAGCCTATTTCACAGGGTGGTGGTGGTATGGTCATTAGCTGCCATGGACTTGTGTGATCCCATGTCCAAAAGAACAAAATGCTGCCCAGTCTAGCATCATTCCCATAGTTGGTTGCAAAAAAGGACCATTGTAATCCATAGGGTGATTTTAAGACCTAGTTTGCATTAGCCTAGAACCTGTGCTAGATAGAACCTGCTCATCATTATAGCAACACACAAGCCTCTACCGACAGACAGGTGGTGGCTGGACCTGAGGAGCCTTGGCCGAGACTGCAAACCAGGTCTCCCACATGGCTGGTTAAGAACTCTGCCACAGAACCACCACTGCCCCCTTCAGAGGGTGCTTAGCAGGGGAAGAAACAGCTATCATTGTCCTCCTTCCCAGCCCACAGGTCCAGGATTACCACATGAGGATTAAAGGGCAGATGGATGATCCTAACAGCACACGTTTCCTCATGATGCTTCTTGTCATCCATGTGACGTGTAGGCAGGAAGGCTGGGTGGAATGGTTACTCCCAGAGTCACTACCTCTCATTCAACACCAGACCCCAGTGACAACGTGAGCCACCCAACTGAGCAAACCAGTCTGGTGAAGAGTAAGTGAGTCTGGTGAAAGGGGCACAACAGGAACATCATTGTGTAAAGGCCCTGAGGTCCCTAACCCAAAAGGAATGATGGATGGGAACTAGGGCAGGCAGGAAGCCATAGAGAGCTCTAGAAAGAGGCCCCAGAGATAAGCCCCAACTCAATCCCACATTCCCTGAGACAGCTGCAACTCCCAGCTGAAGAAACTCAGGCTTAGCACAGGGTCTGGTATAGAGCATTGGGGAAGAAACCAGATCTCTAGTTGTACACACGCATGATGAAGAGATTAAGTGGGAGCTCCAAGGGCCAAGTGTCCTAACCACCCAAGCAGGGAAGGATGGACATAGGTTCTGAGAGGATGGAGACCCTGAAATCAGAGGCCAGCTAGAAAAGCCAAGATTTCCAAGGCAGAAGCAGAGATGATATCTGAATGAGCTCCAAGCAAGATCATTCAGGTCAGAACAGAGATGGGTCCCAGACCCATGGAGACTCTGGAGGAGGGAATGTAAAGAGGGACCCTTAGACTGTCATCATAGGAGACCTCTTGAAACTGCTTGAAAACAAAGATTCCTAGAGTTCGAATTGGCTATTAGCAGTTCAAAGTCTGATCACTGACATTTCAAGCCAATTGGGCCCATTGTGTAGAAGCATAAACTGAGGCCCAGAGCATAGATAGGCAGAGTCCAGGAGGCAAGACTGTGGTGACTTATGCAGAGTGGGTTCTCCCCACAGTGTAGGCCCACTGCCACGGAGTCGGTTTTCACTCATAGCAACCCTACAGGGTAGAGTAGGACTGCTCCCTTGGATTTTCAAGACTGTAAACCTTCACGGTGGGAGACAGCTTCATCTTTCTCTGTTGGATTAGAACTGCTGACTTTGCAGTTAACAGCCCAACACTTAACCCACTATGTCACCAAGGTTTTTTTCTTCCCACTAGAAACCTACTTAACAAATTTCTTTATTTTAAAGTAGCATTTAAACTTCAAAGAAAACGACCAATGAGATTTTACTACTTGTGCTTGGTTCCATCCAATCTTCTTATTGTTGTTATGTGCCATCAAGTCAGTTCCAACCCATAGCGACCCTGCTATATAGGGTTTCGAGGAGCAACTGGTGTGTTTGAACCGCTGACCTTGCGGTCAAGTGCTTATCCTACAGTGCTACACAGCACTGTGCTCTGCTGCCCTCAACATTACCTGTTTGGATGCAATACACCCTGATGATAACAATGCTAATCAGTGTCCCCTTTTCTGAATGTCTTGCTCTGTGTTTACTTTTACAACTGGAAAAAGTAAAGCCATTCCCCTGTCTCTATTCCACCCCTTACCCCACCACCAATAAAGCAAGAGAAAAAGCAGCAGATTGAAGAAGAGTTGACAGATCTTTTCAAAACTCCTACTAATGGCAGCTTTTTTTAAGTGCTGCTTCCAATGAACATCCAAGAAGCCTAAGATCTGAAAAGCAAAAAGCTAAGCTAGGTTCTCCTCCTTGGAGCTGCTGCCACGGAGGAGGCTGGTGGAAGAGACCACCCTGTTCACACCCACTAAGCCCATCACCTCTGTTCACCCAGCTTCACCTGAGCATTCTCCACTCCTGTCAGAGGCGCAAGGACAGGACAAGCCACCCGAAAGTCAAGCACCAACACCACGTGTCCAGCTAAATGGCCGGTTCTGTTTGCAGAGGACTTGGTGACATGATCCCATAAAGAAGGCAGCACAAAGGCCATGGTTCCACCAGGGGCTGGGACAGCTGCCCCAGGACACGCTTGCACAGAGCCCAGCCTTCTCTCCTTTCATAGACTAGAAAAACGGAGGCCCAGAGAGGATGTGGGATTCATCCTAAGCAATCTGCTATCTATAAGCCCTTGGCCATCCCATCTCCAACATAACTGAACCCCTTATAATATCAGTCCAAGGAGCCCTCGTGGGGCTGTGGGTTAGGTGGTGGGCTGCTATCCACATGGCTGGTCGGCAGTTCAAACCCACCAGGCACTCTGTGGAAGAAGGAGAAGACTGTCTGCTCCTGCCCAGATTTACCAGTCTTGGAAACCCTAGGGAGGGTCACTAGGAGTAAAAACCGACTCAGTGGCAGTAAAGTGAGTTAACAGTATCAGTCTAATTCTGATCACAATTCTAAACAGAGGTGGAAAAACTGAAGCCAAGGACTCCACTCAAAAAAAGACAAGATTTGGAAACTATGACTTTTTCAGAAAAGGCATTGTTTGTTTAAGCTAGGACAGTGGAGAGGGGTTGTGTCTCCTTAGGAAGTAAAGGCTTATAGGTACAGTCAACATACTCAGCTGCTCACTGAAAGGCTGAAGGTTCAAGTCCACCTGGAGACATCTTGGAAGAAAGGCTTGGTGGTCTACTTCTGAAATATCAGCCATTGACCGAAAACCTTACAGAGCACAATTGTACTCTCAAACATATGGGACTGCTATAAGTCATCCACAACAACTGGTAACTGGTTGGTGGTTGAGAACCTAGAGTTGACCGACGAGACTCCATAAAGCAAGAAAAGAGCAAGAATGAGAAGAAACACTCTCTGAATGACTACATTGTGTTCCCCAAAAACACTTGCACTTGGCTATGAATCTCAGTGGTTTGGTAGTTGTGTAATGAGGTAATTTAGTAATTATGTAACAGTGTAATCTTGCCCCATGATGTGATCAGATGCGATCATCCAATCAGTTATTAGGGGATGCGACACCCTTTTATTCAGGTCACAGGTGTGGTCCAATGTAAGGGGTGTTTCCTGGGAGTGGGATCTTCATCACCTTTTGTTTTTATTAAAGGTAAGAGGACAGAGAAGCAGGCAGAGAGAGAGGGACCTGAGTACATCAAGAAAGAAGAGTCAGAAGTGGAGTGCATTCTTTCGACCTGGGGTTGGGTCCCTGCACTGAGAACCTCCTAGACTCAGGGGAAGACTGGTGACGAGACATATGGAGCTCACCAAGGAAGTCCAGGCCCAGACATGATTAAAGGAGACAAGGACCTTCCTCTAGTTCAAGAATGCCTTCCTTGCTCAAGTTGGTGCTCTAAATTCAGATCTCCAGCTTCTGGAAGTGTGAGAGAAGAAATTGGTTTATTAAATGTGTCAATCCATGTTGCTGTCGTAGCAGCACTGGAAAACTAAGACGGCACAGAGAATGCATGTGGACAGAAAGAACTTCTTGACTAACTTGGGAGTGGAACATGGGGATGTCTCTGGCCCAAACGACCAAGGAATTCACCTACCTGAAAACATCGAGTCACACCCTAAAAACCCTGTCTTGGTTCCCCACTTGCCACAAAAACACACCATAAAGCCCTGAGTACAGCACACAAGAGCCCTGTTCACCATTTCCATCTCCCTCATCTCTCACATCTACCACACAGTGACCTACACACAGCACCATCCCCCTTCCCCAAAAGCCCACAACTTCCTACCTTAACTAACAGCACTGATCCCATCTAGCATGTGTTCACATTGTCTCTGTCTGCTAAAAATTCCCACCAGTCCTTAAAGAATTGGGGGCAGGGAAGGGATGGGGGGCTCAGGTCTGGAGAACAATATGGCAATCAGCCCCCTTCAGTCAAACACAGCCCTAAACTGAAGTTGTAATTTAGCCAAAGCTTGGATAATCCCTGGAAACCTGCCAGCTCTGGAACTGGAGAAATCATTCATAAAGTGAAAAACCAAGAACAATTTAATCCCAGTTTACCAGGGAACCTTTGCCTCAAGGAGGACCAGTTCCAGCTTGCCAGATGTCAACAAGGAACAAAGGGGAAAAAAATGTACCCTACCCCAGCTCTAGACTAGGGAAGTGCAGAAATAGAACCGATCTTTAAACTTAGCACTGCAAGGAGCCAGCAGGAGCCATCGGACTCTGACTTGTCCAGATCACTGTTTTGAGTCAGCAAAACTGAGTGTCCCAATGAAGAATCAGCAAACCATGATCTTATCACATTCTCAATGTCCCTGTGGGAGGGAGGGTCAATTGTTCATCGTGGATTCTGCCAAGGCCTTCAAGGGACACTAAGTGACCATCTTGTCCTGGAAATACCAGGATCTGGTGTCTCTGAGCATTAAGATCAAGGAGCATTCCCACCACCACCACATTATTCTGGGTCATTATTTTGAGCAAGCAGCTGGGTGACTATATCATCAGCTTCTTACAAGTCTTAAGAGTGTTTACTTTTTAAAATAACCCCTCTTAACTCTGCCTCCTAAATTCCACCCAGCTGTGAACTCTGGTATCCCAGAAGCCATCTTTTATACCCACCACAGCCACCTGGTTGACAGGAGGCAGAAACCACTGCAGGCTGTGTGGTCACTTTGGGTGCAGTTATGAACTCAAGCCAAGATCCCAGCCAGCCAGCCATGAAGATGAAGAAAGTCTCAGCGCCTCTTAATCAAGACCCCAAAGGCCTAAGTCTCCAAACTACACACTGCAGGAGAGGTCTCTGTCCTCACGGGGAAAGAACAAGATATGGCTGAGTTCCTCAAGGAGCTGTGAGGGGCTCTCCTGCATACTCAATACTCCTCAGTGGCTCAACCCCTCATTCGTTTGAAGTTTTTCGAAGCATCAATTCACTACCTGCAACTTTTTAAAAAAAATTTAACTGACTTCTTGTGTTTCACCTTCACCCCCTTCCGGATCTTAATTCCAGCCGGGCAGGGCAGCCACGTAACGCGCAGCGACTGGCACCATGTCCACTCAATGATAACGGATTAATTCAACAAGTGAACCGCATTTAAAGGTACTAATGGGTGCAGGTAGCGTAATGGTTACGAATCGGGCTGTGAACCTCAAGGTCAGCAGTTCGAAACTACCGGCTGTTCCGCGGGAGAAAGATGAGGCTTTCTGCTCCCGTAAAGATTTACAGCCTCGGAAACCCTGTACAGGGTCGCTATGAGTCGGAACCGACCTCACGGCACATAACAAGTGAGTGCAGGGAGGGGAGACGTGTACTCTTGTTTTAGCCAGACTCGGCAGAATGACGGAGCTGACTATGCGGCTGGGTAAGTTCAGTGGTCGAACCCCTGTGAAGGACAATACCGCTTTTCTCATCAGGTTCCCTAGCCTCCCCTACTCCTGGGCCCCGGCGCTCACCCGCTGCAATTCCAGCTCGATCTCCCCGGCCTTGAGCACGATGGGTCCCCGCACCGCGTACTCCACAGCCTTCACCTGAGGGTTCATGGACTCGAGCGTGAGGATGCGCTCGCGCGGGCTCCTCTCGGGCCGCACCTTGAGCACAGCCGAGGCCTCAGCGGCCACGCTGCTCTGACTTCGGCTCCAGGGGCCCGCAGCCTGGAGACAGCGGCCCCGCCGAACCAGCCCCGCTGCCCGCTGCATCGTGTCACTTGCCCAGCGAAACCTTGGCATAAAAAAGGAAAAGAACAATCACGTCGCGCACAGCCGGAGGCAGGCACCCGGTTCTCCCCAAGCTCAGATAAGGACTCTTAGAGAGCTGTGCCAGCCTGACACCCCGGCTGGTGCTCGGCTCCCGGCGACCGGGACCCTTCACTGCGCAAGATGTGGCTGGACCGCCGGTCAGTCAGGGCTCCTAGAGGAATGTGTATGCAACTTGCCTGTCGCGGCCTGGCAGCCCCTCGCCGTACTCCGCTAGCACGCGCGCTCAAAGCTATTTCCCAGCTCCAGCGCCCGTAGCCGCATCCCGGCGCCCGAACCGCCCGACCCTCTGCGCTCGCACACCCACTGCTGGCGAGTCAGCCCCGGGCTTGCATACTGGCTTCTGGTCTTCGTAGTTCCCCTGTTCGTTCTCGGAGCTAGTGTGAAGAACTGTAAAACTACAATTCCCACAGAGCCTCGCGAAGTCTGGGCGGGGCCAGGCAGGGGGCTGGGTAGAAGCCAGAGCACCAGGCGGGGTAGGAGGCTAGGCAGGAACCCTGGTAAGAGGCGGGAGCATTAGGCGGACTCTTTGTCTTGACTATAGAGATGAACAGTCCGGTAGGGGATGGCCAGAGGCTGTCATCTCAGTTCCTTCAGCAAATTGAGGTTATTTGAGTTTCCTGTGGAGCTGCAACCCTACCACTCCCACACCTGCAAGGACGTGGCCTGCTAAATGGTGCAGTTCACGCCCAGAGTTTCATCATCCAAAGCCAGAGGGTAGCAACGGCCGCTCAATAGGGGCTGGAAGGAAGTGAGGGGTTATAGTTGTTTGGGACTTAGCTCTGCCACTCTGACCACTTCTGAACGTCAATTTTCTTAGCGGCAAAACGGAGTATGCCCGTAGTCTCTAAAGGTTATTGTGAGAATTAAAGACTGGCTTTTCTGACCACTGCTTCTAAAATCCCCAATCCTACCTGCTGTTTTATTTCCTTTCCAGCATCTGAAATGATTGTTTTAAAACGGTTTACTGCTCAGCCTCCCCCATTAGCGTTGTAAACTCCAGAGGGCGGGGCAGCGTCTTGTTCAGCTTGTTCCCAAAGGCCCTTTGTTGTTGTTGTTGTTGTTGTGTGCTGTCGAGTAAGTCTTTATTGAAGAATGAGTGCTCAGAACAGAGTAGCTATTATTTTTGGCATAGATCTATCTAGACAAAAGGCTTCCTGACTCTCAGGATGAGTACAGAGCAAGAGTGGGAGGTGGTGCTGTTAGGTGCCATCCAGTCAGCCCCAACTCATAGCAACCCTATGCGTTACAGAACAAAAATGTCCGGTTGTGCCATCCACATGTTAATAGGTATATTTGAGTTTATTGTTGCAGTCACTGTCAGTCCATCGGATTGAGGGTCTTCGTTTCTCCTGACCCGCCTGTGGAGAGAAGTAGCGCAGAATGATGCAAAGAAGGACTCCGAAGACCCTCAGTTTAACTGAGACACCAAAATCTACATGGGGGATATTGGAAGAGTCACTTTCCCATGGGTCAAAGATTGATTCTATGTCTTCACAAAAAGCCTGTAAGGTCTTTTCCGGTCTTGGAAATTCTGTGAGTGTAAATCTTTTTTTAAAGCAGAAAAACACAACCCAAAGGCTCCCTTGTCTCAACACACACACATACACAGAGTTTCTGAAAGCTGGGGCCAAGAGGTACATAATAAACAAGGCAGTGTATAGAAGAGGGTAGCTTAGTGGTTACGAATCGGACTGCGAACCTTAAGGTCAGAGGTTCGAAACTACCAGCCGCTCTGCGGGAGAAAGATGAGGCTTTCTACTCCCGTAAAGATTTACACCCTCGGAAACCCTGTACAGGGTCGCTATGGGTCGGAACCGACTCGATGGCACTTAACAACAACAACAACAACCAGAAAATTGGGGTTTGGATACAGTTTGCATATAATTACTTGCTGTCTGATGGGCTTTCAAGCATGTTACTTAGCTGTTGTAAGTCTTAGTTTCCCCTTCAGTAAAATGGGGATAACAACACCTACCTCAGGGGCCATTAGAGAAAGGTCAGTAAAGTAACTTTGCAACAACCAAGAATCTAGAACCTACTACTTACTGTGAGTTGTTCTTGTTCATTTTTATCAAGAGAATGCCATACATTTTGATTACATACATCGATTACTAATTAAGTGGGAACAACAGCAACCTGATAGACCACAGAGTTCCGTGGGTTTCTCACCCACCAGTTCCAGCCTCAGCGTCTGTGTCTACATTGTTCCCTACCTCCCTCTCACTAGTTTACATAGCGAACTGAGCTGCTCTGAGGACTCCACTGTCTTCAGGGATATGTTTGCACCCACCCTACCCAGTTTGGAACACACACACACACACCTTCACACTTAACTTTGACCTACATATGATGTAAGAACAGTTTCTCTCTGTTGCCCCATGGTTTGGTGTAGCATGTCATCTGTCCTGCTCTCTTTACCCCTGATCAGTCAGGGACAGAGAAGCTGAGAGGCAGGGTGTAGAAAGGTGAGCATAAATCCATTTGCACAATTGGCAAAAACAGCCCACCTACGTGGACTTCCACGTCATCATCATTCATCATGCAAAACAAGTAGAGTCCCGGATAAACTCTCTGCTAACCTGTCTGTCTTCGATTGCATGTTTAGAAAACTCCCTTGCCTTCTTATGAATCATACATTACAGTTTACAAAGCAGTTTCTTGTCTTTTATTGCATTTGAACTTCACAGTCAATAGAAAAGGCAGGCGTTATTAGCCCCATTTTACAGCTTAGGCTCACAGAGGCTAACTGACTTATTCAGGTGGCATAGATAAGTGGAGAGCAGGAACTGTGATTCCTAGCTCAGTGATGCAGTCCACACATGTGAGGTTCAGACTTAGATCAATCTCTGGAAACTTGAGTTGCTCATTGCAACACGTTGTTGTTGTTGTTAAGTGTTGTCGAGACAGTTCCAACTCTTAGCCACACACTATAGGGTTTCCAAGGATCAGCTGGTGGGTTTGAACCGTTGGCCTTGTGGTTGGCAGTCCAGTGCTTATCTATACTGCCACACCAGGACTCCCTGCAACACATACTGATCTTTAAATGCTTTTAGATGATAGTTGTGGTGCTAATGATGGTGTTTCAGTTCCTGAGGCTGCAGTAACCCAAGGTGGTAGATTTTAACTAATCGTTTTTTTTTCTCTCTCTGAAAGTTCTGTGATTCCTTCCGAGGAATAGAAAAATATTCTAACACTCACTGACTAAACCCAGTGTCATGGAGTCAATTCCAACTCATAGTGACCCCATGAGGAAAGAGCAGAAAGATCTGCCCCCATAGGGTTTTCAAGGTTCTAAATCCTTTCATAAGCAAATGGCCACAGAGCACCTGGTGGGTTTGAACGGCTGACCTTTCAGTTAGCATTGAGTACTTTAGCCACTGTGCCACCAGGGTTCCGTAATAATGAATGAAATTATGGAAAACATCCTAATTTATGGAAACAGTGTTTTCTATATGAAAGATTACAAAATTCTAATATCGAAATCACCTGGGATAGTTAAAAAAATACAATATTGATTTCCTTACACTGGACCTCAAACTTGGTTTGAACTGCAAGGTCTGCAGTTCAAATCCACCAGCTACTTCTTGGAAACCCTCTTCAGGGTCACTATGAGTTGGAACCGCCTGGAGGGCACTAAAGAACAACAACAAAACGAAACTTGGTGGTGGTGGTATGCTGTTGAATCAATTCTGACTCATAGTCACCCTCTGTGTACAGTTTCTGAGGTTGCCGATCTTTACTGGAGCAGAAAGTCTCATCTTTCTCCCACAGAGCTGCTGCTGGATCCAAACTGCTGACCTTGTGCCTAACACACAACCAACTACACCACCAGGATTCTGCTACATTAGAACCTCTGGGTGTGAGGGCTGGGAATCAGCATTTTAAGAGCTCAAGGTCGGCGGTTCAAGCTCAGCAGCTGCTCCTCGGAAACCCTACATATGGTCACTCTGGGTCAGAGCTGACTCGATGGCACTTAACAACAACAAAAACAACAAGGTTATTATAGTCACTGTCAAATTTAAGAAACTTTTAGATTTTAAGAGCTACAACTTGAAAATTGGTTCCCACCCCTCCACTCAACCTAAAAATAACTGCAGAAACAGAAGCAGACATACTCAAAACTCTCTCACACACACATACAAAATCCCACAGGTATGAGGACTTAATAGCTAGACTGAACCAGGAAAATCTCTTATTCTATATAAGGTGCTGTAAGATCACTATGGGTTATGTGAAGAAAAATGTGGCATCAGGATTGGAGGAAGACTCATTAACAACCTGAGATATGCAGATGATACAACCTTGCTTACTGAAAGTGAAGAGGACTTAAAACATTTACTGATGAAGATCAAAGAGCACAGCCTTCAGTATGGATTACATCTCAATGTAAAGAAAACAAAAATCCTCACCACTGGATCAATAAACAACATTCTTACAATGGAGAAAAGATTGAAGTTGTCAAGGACTTCATTCTTCTTGGATCAACCATCAACACTCATGGGAGCAGCAGCCAAGAAATCAAATGATGTATTGCATTAGGCAAATCTGTTGCACGAGACCTTTTTAACTGTTGAAGACCAAAGATGTCAAGTTGAGGACTAAGGTGTGCCTGACCCAAGCCATGGTATTTTCAGTAACCTCATATGCATGTGAAAGCTGGACAGTGAATAAGGAAGACCATAGAAGAATTGATGCTTTTGCGTTATAGTGTTGGAGGAGAATATTGAAAGTGCCATGGGCTGCCAAAAGAACCAATAGATCTGTTTTAGAAGAAGTGCAGCCAGAGTGCTCCTTCATACTTCGGACATACTGTCAGGAGGGAGGAGTCACTGGAGAAGGATATCATGTTTGGTAAGGTGGAGGGTCAGAGAAAAAGAGGAAGAACCCCCAACGAGATGGACTGGCCAAGCGGCAGCATCGATGGACTCAAGTGTGGCAATGGTAGTAAGGTTGGCCAAGGATTGGTCAGTGTTTCGTTCTGCTGTGCATAAGGTCGTTATGAGTTGGTACCAACTCATTGGCACTTAACAACAACAAAAAGGTCACTATGAGTCAGAACTGACTCGAGAGCACACAACAAGAAGTGTGTAGACCATGATGATCTATGTATTTTTTAAATTGTCAAATATTATGAATAGCATAAGAATGTTGAGAGATGCAGTACCAGAAGATGAGCACCTCAGCTTGGAAGACATTCAAAATACTACTGGGGAAGAGTTGCCTCCCAAAGTAAAGTTGACCATGATGATGTGAATAGAGTAAAACATTCCATGATAAACAGAAGCTAAGGGATTTGCCATGCCAACCCTGCACTACAAAACATCCTACAGGGAGTTCTGTGGTCTGAGAACCAGCAAGAATAGACAACAACCAGATATTGACATACGTGGCAGCACCTCCCAGAACTAAATCAACAAAAGGAAGAGTTGAGAACAGAACAAAACTATAAGAATAAACTCAGAGAATCTGGGAGGTCAGTCTATGATCAAAACAATTACAATGTAAAAGAAGGTAAACACATAGAAACAGAGATCCAGATGGTGAGAAGGTCAGGTAGATCACAGGATAAAACAGACTGCACAAAATGGAGGGAAAAGTTAGTGGACTATAAGGTAACCTCAGAAAATTAGCACTTCACAACATACCAAGAAAATGAAAATCCAAGAAGAAGATGGAAACATTAAAACTATGAGGAAACTCATAAGAAAGAACACAAAAAGAATGAACTCAGCAAAGGAAGATACATAGAACAAAGAAAGCAGCAACTCCACACACACACACACACACAAAACCCATAATGGCAGCAATTACTCCATACCTATTGATAATTACACTGAATCTAAACAGATTAAATACACCAGTTAAGAGACAGAGGGTCGCAGAATGGATAAGAAAACAAGATCCTTCAATATGCTGTCTGCAAGAGACACATCTCTCACACAGAGACAAACACAGATTAAAAGTCAAAGGATGGAAAAAAAATATACCAAGCTAATTGCAATAAAAAACGAACAGGAATGGCAGTACTAATCTCCGATAAAATAAACTTTAAGGCAAAAACCAGCATAATAGATAAAGCTGGACATTATCTCATGATTAAAGGGACAATTGAATAAGATAACATAACCATAATAAATATCTATGCTCCCAATGAAAGAGCTCCAAAATATATAAAGCAAATTCTAATAGATTTGATGAAAGAAATAGATGGACCTATAATACACTGCTTTCAAAAATGAATAGAACAACCAGAAAGAAACATGACAAAGACACAGAAGAAGTAAACAACACAATCAGCTAACTGGACCTCATAGATGTGTACAGAGCATTTAACCCAACAACAGCACAATACACATTCTTTTCCAGTGCACATG
>NW_006408722.1:1414849-1420495 GCF_000296735.1 Chrysochloris asiatica | reverse complement strand
TTATCCAGAGAAGCAGCAGTGCCAGAGATGAAGGCAGACACGGGAGCATGGAGAATCTAGTGGCTGAGGACTCTAGATTCATGGATTAAGAAGAGAGGGACTAAGAGCTGGTGGCCAGGAGCAGACTTGCAGAATGTGCCCTTTGGAGATGTAAACTATTATATATCTGAGTGGGTTTTTTTGTTTGTTTTAAAACAGCTAAAGTGGATAGAAAGGAATGCTGATGGTACATGGAGGGGATTATAATCATTGTAATGAAACAAGGTATATGATTTGTTGAATGTAAAACTGATGATATGCCATGTAAGTTTTCACTCAATCCACAATAAAAACCTTAAAAAAAGTCTCTGAAAAAGAAAATCCAAGAAGATATTAGAAACATTATATCTAAGGAGAAATTGACAAAAAGAAGCACCTAGAAATGAACTCAGCACAGGAAAATATACAGAACCAAGAAACCAGCAGCACAAAAAGAAACAAACAGCAAAATGACAGGAATTAAACCATATATGTAGGTAGTTATATTGAATATCAATGTATTAAATGCACCAGTCAAGAGACAGAGAATAGCAGGTTGGATAAGAAAACCGGACCCTTCAATATGCTGTCTACAAAAAATATACTTTATACATAAAGACCAAAATATATTAACAATTAAAGGATGGAAAAAATATATCAAGCTAATTGCAATTAAAAAATTAGCAGAAGTAGCAATATTAACCTCTGATAAAGTAAACTTTAAGGCAAAATCCCATGTAAGAGACAGATAAGGATATTGTCTCATGATTAAAGGGTCAATTGAACAAGTGGACATAACCATAATAATTATCTGTGTTCTCAATGAAAAAGTCCCCAAGTAATTAAATCAAACCATAACAGAATTGAAGAAAATAATAGAGAACTTTACAATAATAGTGGGAGATTTTAACACACCACTTTTGATAAAGGACAGAACAACCAGAAAGAACCTTAACAAAGACACAAAGGAACTAAACAACACAATCAACTTAACCTTATAGATGTGTACAGAGCATTCAACCCAACAACAGTAGGATATATATTCTTTTCTAGTACCCATGGAACATTCTCCAGAACATACATGTGTTAGGCCACAAAGCAAGTCTCAATAAATTTTAAAAACATCAAAACACTACAAAGCATTGTCTCAGATCACAATGCTATAAAATCAGAAGTCATCAATAGGAAAGTCAAGGAAATAGAATCAAATACATGGAAACTGAATAACACTCTGCTTAAAAGCTACTGGGTAGTAGAAGAAATAAAGAAATGAAAATATAAAATTCCTGGAAACAAATGAGAACGAATACACACCATACCAAAACCTTTGGGACACAGCAAAAGCTCTGCTGAGAGGGCAATTAATAGTAATAAATGCACACATCCAAAAAGAAGAAGCACTAAAATCAACACATTAACACATACCTCCAATAATTAGAAAAAGACCAGAAAAGTAAACCTACAGTCATCAGAAAAAAAGAAATAACAAAACAGAAATAAATGAAATAGAAAACTGCAAAACCATAGAAAGAATCAGCAAGACAAGAAGCTGGTTCTTTGAAAGAATTCATAAAATTGACAAGCCATTGGCAAATCTAACAAAAGAAAAGAGGCAGAGGATGTAAATAACACGTCACAACAGAACCAAAAAGAAGGAACAGAGTACTATAAAGTGTTGTACGCCAATAAATTTGAAAATCTAAAGGAAATGGATACATTTTAGAAAAACATGGCCTACCTAAAGTAATACAGAATGAAGTAGAAAACTTCAACAGATCTATAACAAAAGAAGAAATTGATCAGATCATCAAACCAATCCCAATAAAAATAAAAGTCCAGGCCTACATGACTTTACTGTTGAATTTTACCAAACATTCAGGGAAGAACTGACACCAAATTTGCTTAAACTACTCCAGAATATAGGATGGGATGGAAAACTTCCTAATACATTTTATCAAGCGAGCATAATCCTGATACCAAAACCAAACAAGGACATAACCAAAAAAGAAAAGTGTAGGTCAACATCCCTCATGAACATAGATGCAAAAATTCTCAACAAAATCTTAGCCAATAGAAATCAGCAACACATCAAAAAAAAAAAAATTGTACATCATGACCAAATGCGATTCATACCAGATTCAATATTAGAAAAGCAATCAATGTAATCTAACATATACATAAAGGCAAAGAACCACATTATTGTATTGATTGATGCAGAAAAGGCACTTGAAAAACCAACACCCATTCTTGATAAACACCCCCAACAAAGTAGGAAGTGAAGGGAAATTCATCAACATAATTAATAGCATATATGCAAACCCAACAGCCATCATCACTCTCAAAAGAGAGAAACTGAAAGCATTCCCTTTGTGAACACGAACCAGATAAGGATGTCCTTTATCACCACTGTTAGTCAATACTATGTTGGAAGTCTTAGCCAGAGCTATAAGGCAAAGCTCCTGATAGCCAGCAGAAAAACCAGATAGAGTGAGATATTTTTTGGATTAAAGTCCATCTTCTCAAGACAAAAAGGAGATGGAATGAGACCCCCATCTGGTTTATAAGTGACTCACAGCAAAATTTGCCCAAGTGGATTCTGATCATGAGCATTACAAACTTATCAGTCTTTGAAATCAGCTTGAACAGTAGGCTTATATACCTTTGTTATATTCTAAGATTCTCCTTGTGTGGAAAGCAACAATTTTAGACATCACAACACAAAAGAAAGCAAATGGGAGCCTAGTTCTCTGAGATGACCACTATCATTCCAAATTATGTTTACGATAATCAATTAACTGTTTTCAAAAAGAACAGCTATATTTGTGTCTTATAATGTTATCAATATGAACCCCAGCTCACATCCCTGTAGAGGCAACTCCAAACTGGCTTATTTTAGATGCTTAGGGTTCCACTTTCCCTAGTTGTTAAGTGCTGTCAGGTCGGTTCTGACCCATAGCAACCCTGTATAGGATTTCTGAGGGTAGAAGTTTGGTTTCCCAGAGCCAAGTAAAATTCTTCGTACAGGGTCTGCTTTGATTTCCTTCATGCACAATAATTTTTTGGTTGATGGTGAGTGATCTAACGTTATTGTGTCTGCCTTGTGACCAGTTTGTCCTTGCATGAGAGACCTAGATTATTTTGGTGAGTGCCCTATCAGCTTTTATGTGCTCTATTTGTACTCACTGATTTTGTGTCTAAAAGGCTCTGAGACTCCTCCAAGAATCCACTTCACCCCTGGCTTTCTTAGCAACTCAGACTCTCATATGCTTCAAATCAATGTCAGGGCTGTGACACAAAGCATGGAGCTGTAGTGACAGAGTACTTACCATGACCATGAAGAGAATAAAGAGAAGCAGTGAGCAACAAGAAGTGATCTTGGGTACCCAGTGCCTTTTCCCTTCAAATCCCTCTTCTGACTCAATGTTCTGTTGAAATAAAACCACTATAAAGCCAACTACAGAAGATTGAAGTGAATACACAATTTGCTAGTTAGGCAACTGTCTGACTAGAATGTGGCAATTCTCTGGGGAAGAAAGATTTGTACAGACTTATATAACTCAATTTATCTGAAACTATTACTAGTAATTTTACATTACCATAGATATGGCCAGAATAGGAGTGTGATGGATTGAAATGTGTCCTCCAAAAATATGTGTTGGAAACCCTAATTCCTATTCCTGTGGTTGTAATCCCATTTGGGCAAGGTTTTCTTTGTTATGTTCTTTCTTAACATAATAAACATAATGTTACGTAAGGTCACATCAGTGTAGAAAGTCTCTTAAACTAACCATGTGTGAGATATGAAAGGAGCCGATTAGGCACAGAAGCAAGCAAGTAGGCATGTAGGATAGATGTCGCATGAAGATTGCCAAGGAACACAAGGAAAACTTTCCCCAGAGGCAACGGAGAGAGGACGTCTTCCCCAGATGTCCTGAGATAGAATTTCTAGCTTCCTAAACTGTGAGAAAATAAAAGTCTGGTTTAGGTTTTTTTTTAAAGCAGTATTTTGTTATAGCTGCACTAAGAAACTAAGACAAATTGTTATAAACTGTGGCCAGCAGGAGTCCATGCAACATTTTTTTTTTCTTTTGCTATTATCTTAGTTTTATAGAAAGCTTCATGTATGGAAATGTAAGACCTTTTAACTTGTTCTTCAAAAGTGACTTTGTAAAGAAAAAAACAAAACAAAAAACAAAAACAAACAAACAAACAAAAAGTGACTTTGCAATTCCTCATAATCTGATGGAATTTTGATTGATATTGTTTATAACCAATTCTGACTAATATTAGGAAATCCATACTTCTGTCTATTCCAAAGAGAGGTGACCCAACAGAATGAGGACTTGTTAAATAATATCAATATTAAATGCAAGTAAAATTTTGCCAAAGATAATTAAAAAGTGTTGCAATAATACATCAACAATTAATCTCTATCTTACTCTACACAGAAAAATCACTTCCAGATGGACTGTCGAGCTAAATATGAAAAAGGAAATGCAGTGCACTGAGAAAAAGCAGAGGAAAATATCTTTATAATCTTGGAGAAAGTAAAACATTTTAGGATAGAACCAAAACTACATTATCTACAAAGAGAAAAATTATAAACTAGATCATATTTTGCTAAGTTAAAAGCTGCATTTACATAGGGCAAAACTCCAAGAGTGAGAACAAAGGATTGCAGGTAGATACATTTTCAGTACATACAAAGTACTGGGGAGCCACAGCAAGAATGGAGAGACTTTTCTTAACACCAGAAGTATTCAGTAGAAACTCCAAAAGGACAAAGCCTTAGTGTCACACCCCAGCAACAAAACTTAAAAATAAGCATCAAAATAGTCAAGTTAATCCATACGTAATGTACTTTTCTGTGAACAAATATTAACACTCCTAAAAGGAGCATAACAAATCTAGCTATTTGACAGTATAATATTAAAAATGTCTACCATCCAATAAAATATTACTAGACATGCAAAAAGGCAGGAAAATATGACCCAATCCAGGAGAAAAACCTGGGTTTTTCGCCGAGTCAATAAAAACAAATCTATAAATGAGAAATATAATGAAATTAGCAGACAATGACTTTTAAACAGTTATAAATATTTTCAGGACTTTAAAAAGAAAAAAGCACATAGTGAACATACAAACGAAAGATATATTAAAGTATCAAATTTATATCTGAAATGAAAATTTTACTAGAAGGGCATAACAACAGATTCGACTCTGCAGAAGAAAAGACCAAAGAACATGAAGACATAGCAACAGATGCTATCCAACTAAATACACCCTAGGAGAAAAATGCTCAAAAATATTGAGAGTATCAACAAACTATGGGTTTAATAACTTGTAATTAAAGTCCTAGAAGAAGAGAAAGGCAAAGTAAAGACATTTTCAGATATACAAGAGTCGAAACACTTCATCACTAGCATACCTACACTATTGTCATTGTTGTTAAGTATCGTCGAGTCGGTTCGACTCATAGCAACCCTGTATAGGGTTTCCAAGGCGTGGCTGGTGAGCTTGAATCACCAACCTTGTGGTTTAAACTTACTTTGCAGTCCAGCAGATTAACCACAGCACCACACCAGAACTCCATATCTACACTATGTTGTTGTTGTTGTTAGGTGCCAT
>NW_006408722.1:1404944-1409484 GCF_000296735.1 Chrysochloris asiatica | reverse complement strand
AAAAAAAAAAAAAAAAAAGGAGAATACCTTTATCTCTGTAGTTCCGACAGGCGTCCGTGGCTGCTCTGATCCTTCCCCCGCTTGGTCTTGCCCAAGATGGCAGTTTCAGGAGCAGCTGAGTGTCTTGAATTAGAAAGCAATGGAGTTCATGCTTCTGCTACAAATTCCCTTAACATTCCAACCTTTTAAATATTCCTTTATATGTGGTTCAGAGTTCTGGCACCATCCCCTGAGCCTGCTTGTTCCAGTATTCTGTGTTGTTGCTGATGGAGCTCCTCACTGTACTTCTATGTGATCCACCATCTTGTTTGTGCTTTCACAAATAGATAATTTTTCAAAGGACACAATGCTCATGACTCTTTTTACAGAGTATGCTAAATAAAGTATCTGCCTAGAACCATGGTTTCTGGGAATTAGTCAGTTTCAGAGGTTCCAATCTATATTCTATGATAATTTAAAATGTGTTCTACTATTCCTTTTTCCACAAGTGTTTATTGTGCATCTACTATGTGTCAAGTACTGGGCTAAGCTCTGGGACTACAATGAGTCAAAGAGAGACCTTCCAGACCCTCACAGATCTTACAGAATTTCCATGTGCTTATATGTGATATATGCTGGAGGGAAAAAGAATGGGCTATTATGAAAGCTTCTAATAGGAGTCTGGGAGCATCGATAGTTTAACAAATTCTTGCATTCACAGGTCCAAACTCCAGTCAATGCATCTTATGTGTAGCCATAATGCATCTGGCAGTGGAGGTTTGTGTGTTGCTACGATGCTGAACAGGTTTCAGTGGCGCTTCCCGTGTAAGACAGAATAATAAGAAAGGCCTGGTGATCTGCTTCTAAAATTCAGTCAGTGAAGCAGCGCACGCATCCACCGCTCCCCTGCCAGCTCCCGGGACCATGGCCAACACGGAGCGCACCTTCATTGCCATCAAGCCGGACGGCGTGCAGCATGGCCTGGTGGGCAACATCATCAAGCGCTTTGAGCAGAAGGGATTCCGCCTTGTGGCCATGAAATTCATGAAGGCCTCTGAGGAGCACCTGAAGCAACATTATATTGACCTGAAGGACCGTCCATTCTTCCCGGGGCTGGTGAAGTACATGAATTCAGGACCAGTTGTGGCCATGGTCTGGGAGGGGCTGAACGTTGTGAAGACAGGTTGAGAGATGCTTGGGGAGACTAATCCAGTGGATTCTAAGCCAGGCACTATTCGTGGAGATTTCTGTATTCAGGTTGGCAGGAACATCATTCATGGCAGTGATTCAGTAAAAAGTGCTGAGAAAGAAATCAGTCTCTGGTTTAAGCCAGAGGAATTGGTTGACTACAAGTCTTGTGGCCATGACTGGATCTATGAATAAGAGTGGACAAAACAGCAACCCCTGAGCCTCTGACACAGCTCTTCATGCCAGAGGTTTGGAATCGATGTGATACTGAAGATCCTTTCCGAAAGCACATTTATCAGTAAAGCCTTTGGAAACTAGAAAAAAAAAAATTCAGTCAGTGAAAACTGTATGGATCACAACAATCCTTGCATGGGGTCACCATGAATCAGGGGCCAACTCAACTGCAGCTAACAACAATAACAGTGGTCTGGACAAAGGCTTCCCAGAGAAAATGAACCCAAATTGTGCTGAAGCCTGGGAAGACGATGAGGAACAGCAGTGCTGGTGGGTGCGGTAGACATGGAGACGTGCCCTCCTCCTACAAGAGAGAACTTGCAGACAGTCTCCACCTGGCAGTGCCTTTAGGGTCTGTCCCACACTCCAGAACTGTCACCTTATCTGAGGTGAAAGGCATTGTTCTTCCCAGAGAAGCCTACACTCACTGACTAAGCCAGGCAGAGTCTGAGAGTTTGGCCATTCCATTTTGACATGGGATAAGCTGGAGCATGTTTTCCCCACTGAGTTAGCTAAGGCTTTATTGAGCCTGCATCACATTTATTATCTTTTCTCTGCAACCTCTTGCTTCCTCCCACTTTCTCTTATACATTGTTGTTATTGAGTACTGTCAAGCAGCCTGTTTTGACTCATAGTGACCCCATGTGATAAAATAGAACTACCCAATAGATTTCCAGGTCTTTCTCCTGTGAAACTGTTCAGGGGGCTCAAGCCACCAGACTTTTGTATAGCAGCCTGTTATTCCACTAGGGCTCCTTCCTTTTATCGGATATTGGGATCCCATTTTCCTTAGGCAAGAGAAGAGTTGATCCCTAACATGTATCTTGCACCATATAGTCTGTCACCACTGATTCTGGTGAAGTGTAAGATGAGAAGCAAGAACATTTCTACGGAGTGATTTAATTCTGTGATGCATGCACCCACCATGAGTTGGCATTGACTTAATGGTTGTAGGTTTAGGTTTATTGCATGAGGAATGGACTGGAGGGGGGCAATGGAGGGTGCCAGAGCCCTAACTGTGGTTCTGACAAGGTCTGATGTTAGTCTGAAAGAGTGTGTGGATGAGGAGCAGTGGACCCGCTCTTCAGTATTCCCAGCACCTCAGAGAGCCTCAATCAATTATTGTTCCATGAATAAATGAGGAAGTGGATTCTCTCAAGTTGCCTGCGGTTCAACAGGGAGCTGGGCAGTGAGTGGTAAGTGTCGTAAGGACAGCCCCAAAGAGTACAGAACAATCAGTCTTGAGAGCCTGGTGAGGGCCATCCTCTTAATAGGTAAGATGCGGTCCATTGACAAATAAGCACAGGGCAGCACAGAAAGTGAGAGGGTCTCCCAAGAAAAGCAGAGGGGTGCTCTGGGACTTCAGGGAAAGAGTGATGCCCTTCCCCAAAAAGAAAAGCCCCTTTGGGACCTTAGGCTCCTTATTTCCAGAACTACTTGTATTTCTAACTGATTTCTGAGTTAATTGTTCTCTCCTTCCAACTACTCTTGGAGTTAATTTTAATTCAACTTTACCAGAATGCCAGACAATGTAAATTATCTCAAAGTTGGCCCAGAAAGTGATTCCAGTGTCACTGGGAGTCAACCTGAGGGTGAGTTGGTGGACAAAAGCATTGCATGCTGGGACCAGAAGTCCCCAGCCTCCCAGATGTTTGGTTTTCACCTTATTTGTAACATAGTGAGTTCAGGTAGGTGGTCTAGCAGGATGAACCCACTGCCCTTGAGTTGATTCCAACCCACAGCAATCCTACAGAGCAGAGTAGCACCGCTCTTTAGGGTTTCACAGACTACAAAGCTTCATGGGAGCAGGCAGCCTCATCTTTCTCCAGCAGAGCATCTGATGGGTTTGAATTGCTGACCTTGAAGTTATCTACCTGATGCTTAATCCACGACACCACCAGGGCTCCTCTAGCAGGGTTAGGGAGTTCTTTTGTAGTGGTGTCCTTAGTACTGAGCCTCCCTCCCCCAATTACCTGGGTTGAGGATGCTATGAGTATTCCTGCTTCTTCCTGTCTTTCTGAGAAGAGGGGGCATTGGCGGGGCCTCCCAGAATGCCAAATTATGCTCAAATGGAGGGGTTTGGGTGAAGGACACTTCGATGCTTGTGCCCAAATGCAGGTGGTGTGGCCAGTCTGACTTTCCCACTCAAGCTACTAAACCTCGGTTTCCTCACTTCCCAGGGGCAGTGATAAGAGCACTCACCTAACAGGATTAGAAATGATATTTTAAAAGTTATTTTCCTTAAGGATATCTGGGTAGATTAGGAGGCCTTGCTTCAGAGCTGGTGGTGGAGCCACTCCTCTTTCTTTTTCTATCTGTTGCATTTTATTCCTCTCCCATCCTTGCTGCAAAATTATGTCTCTCTGTTTGCTGTTGGTAAGTGTTGTCTAGTCAATTCCAACTCACAGTGATCCTGTGTACAGCAGAACAAAACACTGTCTGGTCCTGCTCCATCCTCACAAGTGTCATCACGTTTGACCCACTGTTGTAGCCACGGTGTCAATCCATCTCAACAGGACCTTCCTCTTTGTCACTGACCCTCTACCTAGTGTGGTGTCCTTCCCCAGGGACTGGTCCCTCCTGACAACATGTCTCTCTAGCAATCAAATATTACTTGAGGTGAGCTAACAGAGAAAGTAAGGAGCTCTGGTAGCGTAGTGATTACAAGTCGGCCTGCTAGCCTCAAGGTCAGCAGTTCAAAACTTCCAGCCATTCCATGGGAGGAAGGTGAGGCATTCGGATTTACAGCCTCCGAAACCCTACGTAGAGTTGCTGAGGAGGAATCGACTCCATAGCACACCACCACCAGCAGGGCAAAGTGACTTAAAGATGAACTTGGGATGTAAACCCAAGCTCGAAACAGGTATCTGGCACACTCAACATAGATGCAATTTATGGAGATTGTTGTTATTGTTAAGTGCCATAGAGTTGGTTCCAACTCAC
Source organism: Chrysochloris asiatica (assembly GCF_000296735.1). NCBI lineage: Eukaryota > Metazoa > Chordata > Mammalia > Afrosoricida > Chrysochloridae > Chrysochloris > Chrysochloris asiatica. Next base: position 1,405,140 of record NW_006408722.1, on the reverse strand, counting down.
AGCAACCCTTTTGAGGAGCAGCTGGTGGGTTTGAATCAACAACCTTGCAGTTCAAACTGACCTTGCGGGTCTAGGAGATAGAGACCAAATAAAAGCCGTTCACAAAAGTAGTGTTTATACAGTTTGGTATAGCACTGATAACATTTCAAAGAGAAGCAGACACAGTTTAGACTTAGCAGGAGAGAATGAGGGGCAG
>NW_006408722.1:1394243-1395885 GCF_000296735.1 Chrysochloris asiatica | reverse complement strand
ATCTTGATTGCATGTTTGATCGATTTCAAATTGAAGAAGTTGGTAGAATTCTTCTATTTCATCCTCACTGGCTTTGGTGGTTGGTATGTAAATTTGAATAATAGTGGTATTAACTGGGCTTCCCTGTAGGCACATGGATATTATCCTATCACAGACAGTGTTTATCTCATGACTGATCTGGATATGTTCTTTTTGACAATGAATGCAACACCATTCCTCTTCAATTTGTCATTCCTGACATTAAACCATGTGGTTGTCAGATTCAAAATGGCCAATATCAGTCATTTCAGCTCACTAATGCCTAAGATATCGATATTTATGCATTCCATTTCATTTTGACAACTTCCAACTTCGGTCAAATTGGGCCTCACTTACAGGATCCTGTAGAGGATTTCTGAAGCAGTAAATCTTTACCAAAGTGGAAAGACTTATCTCCCTCCTACGTAGTGGCTAGTGAGTTTGCATACTGACCTTGTGGTTAACAGACTAGTGCTTATCCTACAGCACCACCAGCACTCCTTATTAATAATAACATTATTAAAATAATGTTGTTATTGATCGGTGCCATCAAGTCGGTTCTAACTCATAGCGATGGTTCCAACTCTACTTCCACAATGAACAACAGAACAAAACACTACCTTGTCTTGCGCCAGCCTCACAATTGTTGTTAAGCTTGAGCCCATTGCTCCAGCCACATCACCAATCCACTTTGTTGTGAGTCTTCCTCTTTTTCATTGGCCCTCTACTTTACCAAGCATGATGTCCTTCTCTAGAAACTGCTCCCTCCTGATAACATGTCCAAAGTATGATAGATAAAGTCTTGCCATCCTGTCTTCTAAGAAACATTCTGGCTGTGCATCTTCTAACGCAGATTTATTTGTTCTTCTGACAGTCCATGGTAATTTTAATATTCTTCTCCAACACCATAACTAAAATGCATCAATTCCTCTATGGTCTTCCTTATTCGTTGTCCAACTTTCACATGCAAATAAAGCTATTGAAAAATTATGGCTTGGGTCAGGTGCACATTAGCCCTCAAATTGACATCTTTGCTCTTTAACACTTTAAAAAGGTCTTATGCAGCAGATTTGTGTAACACAATATGTCATTTGATTTATTGACTGCTGCTTCTATGAGTTTTGATAGTGGATCCAAGCAAAATGACACGTCTTTGACAACTTCAATATTTTCTCTGTTTATCGTGATGCTATGGGTCGCACTTTGTACAATTAAAAATTTTAGCTAATATTTATTAAATGTTTTTAATGTGCTGGGTTCTGTGCTAAATGCTTTCCTGCATCATCTCACATAAGCCTCAGAACAACTCTATGATATAGATATTACCGCTATCCCCATTAGAAGAGAATATTAAAAGTATCATGAGCTGGCAAAAGAATAAACAAATCTGTGTTGGAAGAAGTACAGCCAGAGTGGTCCTCGGATGCCAGGATGGCCAGACTTCATCTCTCAAACTTCAGACATATTGTCAGAAAGGATCAATCACTGGAGAAGGATATTATGTTTGGGAAAGTGGAGGGTAGGAGTAAAAGAGGAAGACCCCCAAATGAGATGGATTGGCACAGTGGCAGCAGCAATGGGCTCAGGCGTAGCAATGATTGTGAGGTTGGCCCAAGACTGGGCA
>NW_006408722.1:1393089-1394143 GCF_000296735.1 Chrysochloris asiatica | reverse complement strand
ATTAGGGACTAATAGAGAATCCGTAGCAGCAGATTTTACCTGTTAGAATGCCTAAAATACAACAAAATATTAATCAATGGCTCATAGCTATATTTTCAGAGTCTTACTAGATGTCCCCAGATATTTTCTTCATGAAACACCAGTACCTTTCACCTAGGGAAGCATGAAAAATAATTTGGGAACATTGGCTTGCAATACTAAAGAATTCTATGGGCAAAATGGAGTCTTGGTGTGGTGCTGTAGAATAAGCACTGGACTGCAAGTCAATTTGAAACACAAGGTTGGCAGTTCAAACTCACCAGTTGCTCCTTTGAAACCCTATACAGAGTCTCTATGAGTCAGAATTGACTTGATGGCACTTAACAACAACAATAACAAACAACATCGGCAAAATATTGAAGGATGCAGAAAGCATCAAAAGAAGATGGAAGGTTACACACAGAGTCACCGTACTAAAAATAAGTGGTCAATGTTCAACCAATCCAAGAGGTAGCATCTGATCAAGAACCAGTGGTGCTGAAGAAAGAGTCCAAAGTGCACTGAAGGCATTGGTGGAAAACAAAGCTCCAGGAATTGATGGAATACAAATTAAAATCTTATAACAAACTAATACAGCACTGGAGGTGCTCATTCAGTTATGCCAAAAAATTTTGGAAGACCTGTCTAACTGGTTGGAAGAGACCAGTATTTATGCACATTCCAAAGAACAGTGACCCAACAGAATGCAGAAATCATCAGACAATATCATTTGCAAGTAAAGTTTTACTGAAGACAATTAAAAAACAGCTGCAACAGTACATCAATAGAAAACTGTCAGAAATTCAAGCTGGATTTAGGCAGACGTGGAACAGCAGGTATCATTGCTGACATCAAATGGGTCTTGGTTGAAAGCAAAGAATATCAGAAAGATGTTTACTTGTGTTTCATTGACTATGCAAAGGTTTTTGACTGTGTTAATCATTACAAGCAATGGATAACATTGTGAAGAATGGATATTCAAGAACACTAAATTATGCTCATTAAGAACCTGTACATAGACCAAGAGAGAGACTTT
>NW_006408722.1:1391696-1392734 GCF_000296735.1 Chrysochloris asiatica | reverse complement strand
ACAGAAGTGAAATGTGATTAATCGTTCAACACAGGACACAAGGATTTACAGGTACAAATTCTATAACATAAATCACAAATTGTCTTGATAGTCTAACCTCCTTAATTTTCCAGAAATTCCAGCAAATTATTATATGGCACTTTTCGGGTTCGCATCTCAGGGCAGCAACTCAGTTTCTCCAGGCTAATTAACATACCTATAGCTCCCAATCTCGAATGGGGGAAGTTGAAAAGGTTTAGGAGGAGTCCCACTGTGTCGGTGGCTGGGCCAGGTTTGCAGGAGGAAGCAAGGTGCCTAGGTGAATAGGCTGCACCTGGAAGCGATTTAAGACAGCAGTCCTTTTGTTCTTTAAACAAAAACTGGGAAGTCACCAATCTACTTTGAGTTAATTCCTTGGGCAGCCTGGCTCCAGCAAACTTGCTTTTGGGACTTTCTACAGCCTCAGCTTTAGGAGCAGTTTTTTGTTTTAATATTTGTCCATGAGTAATAAGGGTTCATGTATTAAGTTAATATCAAACATAACTGAATAATTTGATAAAGGACAGTTTGGACATACTAGTTCAGTGGCCAGTGTTTGTTCCTCAGAGAGATTTGTTCCCAGAACCTTACACACTGCTAACACAGTGGAGACATTGAGAGAGGCACATTAAGAAACCATTTTCTCAAAAGCTACAATTACAGGGGTTCGAAGCATAGAGTGAATTAATAGGACTAAAGAGAATTATACAGAGCTAGCCCCACAGTGAGTTCGTAACAGCCAATGACCTGGGACGTCCAGAGGTTACTTACTTGGGCGCACAGGGTCTCTGGCCAGCAGGTCAGAGCGCGGCCACATGCTGGAATTTTCGTCCATGACACTGGTCCTCAGCACACCAATACCTGCGGTCTGTAACAACATGTGGAGAAATGGAGCAATCCAGAGACTTTCCAAGTAGGCTGGTATCTCCACTTCCACATACTAATGGTGTTGTAAAGTGACTCATAGCAACCCTGTATAGTGTTTCCAAGAAGCAGCTAGTAGGTTTGAACTACTGACCT
>NW_006408722.1:1388378-1391066 GCF_000296735.1 Chrysochloris asiatica | reverse complement strand
AGTCATAGGTGTTTTTAATCCACTATACAAATGAGAAATCAGGAAATTTCTTCATGGTCATGTACATTACCTAATGTTAGAGTGCATGACCCCTCCTTCTGCAGGTGAAAAGGTTGTGCATCAAGGAAAGCCAGATCCTAGGACAGGAAAGAAGGACAGACTTTTCAAGACCATTTCTGACTGGTGTAGTGCTGCAGGATAATGTGCTGGACCCTAAGGTCAGTTTGAACTGGACCCCAAGGTTGGCAGTTCAAACCCATCACCCGCTCTTTGGAAACCCTATACAGGGTCTCTAAGAGTCAGAACCAACTCAAAGGAATTTAACAACAACAATAGCACGGCAAAGAAAAGTGTCAGCTCACAAAAGCACCATTCATAAGGAGGAACTGAAAGTATTTCTATCCTTAGAGAACCAGTGTCTTGGCATTCCAGTGGCAAGGCCCCAGTTTCTGGCCCAGGGCTTCCCTCGCTTTCCTTTCTTCTCTTAGCCTCAGGCACTCAGCTTGCTGGATTTGACACTTGATTTTTGGCAACTAGCACAGAATTCTCTTTTCTGGCTGCCTCAGCATGTGGAGGACAGAGGTGCTCAGCATTTTACAAACTTGGGGGAAACAGAGCAGACAAAAACAGTACACATGAGAAAAAGGAAAATCTAATGTAGATCTGACAATGTCTCAAAGGTCAGAAAAGCTCGAGAAAATGTGGTTGCTTAAAAGTCACTCTTTAAAGGAAAGACGCAAGCAGGGTACAACAATTATAGTATAGTTTTCTTTCTTTATGATGTTGATGTTTTAAATAAACATTTCAATATGAAAAATTATTAGGTTCACATAAAAGTAGGACATCTATCTACTCACTACCTAGACCAACAACTATTAACATTTCTGCCGTTTGCTTCATCTATAATGTATTTCATCAAATCAAATACACTATTGATTGTAAGACACCTCATTATTTTGTGGTTCAAGCTCAACAACCACTCCTCAGAAACCCTATAAGGGACCGTTATGAGTTGGAACCAATTTGACAGCACTTAACAACAACAACAACAAAAAGAGAAAACACTCCCATTTGATTGTTGGACACCATCAATTTCTGAAGTACTTTTTAATTTGGGGAATATTAAAGGTATGGCACTGTAGGAAAAGCGCTGGACCACAAGGTCGGTTTGAACTGCAAGGCTGGCAGCTCAAACCCACTAGCCGCTCCTTGGAAACCCTACAAAGAGTCCCAGTGAGTCAGAACCAACTGGAGGGCACTTAACAAGAAGAAGAAGCATAAAATAGTGTGTATAAAAGTACGTACAGAATGAGTCCATTTATAGAAGTTTTAGAAAGGCAAAACAAATTTGTTGAAAGAGATTAAGACAGAGGATCCCTCAGGAGGAGGTAGGAGAAAGGATTAAGAAAGGGCATGGAATATTTTCTGGGGAAAAAATGTATATTGTGATAGAGTAACGACATTTCTCAAGCTCATTTAACTAGAACACTTAAGATGTATACATAATGCATAATAATGTAAAGGTTATCTATCTCAATAAAAAGTAAAAATAGAAAATGTGATTTAGCATTTTTTTTTTTTTGCAAGAACATTGAAAAATAAATCACAGTCAATTCCTCAGCCTGCATCTTTAAGAAACAAGGCCATTCTACTCCATGACTGTTATACCATTATATCACACTGACAGATTTCCTAACAGTTCTCTGATATCATTAACCACCACTTGTCTGCCAGTTTGTCATGCTGTGGTGGCTTGCATGTTGCTGTGCTGTTGGAGGCTATGACAGTAGCATTTAAAAATACTAACAGGGTCACTCATGGTGGACAGGTTTCAGTGGAATTTCCAGACTAAGGCAGAGTAGGAAGAAGGAACACTGCTGAAAGATTAGCCCTTGAAAACTTGGTAAATAACTGTCTGATACAATGTTGGGAGATGAGTCCCTCAGGTTGGAAGACACTCAATATGCAACTAGGCAAGAGCTGCCTCCTAAAAGTAGAGCTGAACTTACTGACATGGATGGAGCAATGCTTCCAGGACTTTCCTTTACTGATAGAGCATGACAAAATGAAAAGAAACAGCTGCAAAAAAATTCATTAATAATAGGAATGTGGAATGTACAAAGTATGAATCTAGGAAAATGGGAACCTGTCAAAAATGAAATAAAATGCAGGAAGATCAATGTCCTAGACATTAATGAGCTGAAATGGCTATTTGAATCAGGAAATCATATGGTTTACTATGCTGGGAATGACAAATTGATGAGGAATGGTGTCACCATTAACCGAGAAAAAGAGTATTTTATGATCTATGTTAAGTCCAGTTTTATCTGTGATAATATCCATATTTCAACAGGAAGATTAGTTAATGTGACTCTCCTAGTTTTCTAACACTGCTATAACCGAAATACTACAAGTGAATGACTTTAGCAACCAGGAACTTATCCTCTCACAGTTTAACAGGCTTAAAGTCCAAATTCAGAGGGTCAGCTCTTAGGGAAGGCTTTCTCTTTTTCCTGACCCAGTCAAATTAACTCTCACAGTGACTATTCTTCAATATTTCACACAAACCACTGAAACCAATGATGAAAAAATTGAGAAAATCTACCTACATCTTCAGTCTGAAATTGATCCAATATGCAGTCAAAATGCATTAATAATTACTGGTGCCTGGAATGTGAAAGCTAGAAA
>NW_006408722.1:1386131-1387633 GCF_000296735.1 Chrysochloris asiatica | reverse complement strand
AGGAAGCATCAAAAGAAGATGGAAGGAATACATAGAATCACTGTACCAAAATGAGTTGGTTAATGTTTAACCATTTCAATATGTAGCATATGATCAAGAACTGATGGTACTAAGGAAGAAATCCAAGGTGCACTGAAGGCATTGGCAAAAACCAAGACTCCAGGTGTGCACACCTCACTAGGGTTGTCTCTTCTCTGTACCTATTGCTTGGCTGAAAATTGAACCAAGGGTGTGAGTTCAGTTCCATACCTGACAAGTGGTCAAGGGTCATAAGACAGGTTCCACCAGTCTCCATTCAACTAGTAAGCCTGGTCATTTTTATCATTTTGAGTTTTGTTTCACATTTTCTCCCATTGTATCCAGGAGCTTTCAGTATGATCCCTTTCAGAGCCGTTGGTAGTGGTATTTGAGCACTATCTAGTTCTTCCGGTCACAGGGTCATGGAAACTGATGTTCCTATGGTCCATTAATTAGTCCATTGGCCTAATTGTTTCCATGCATCTTCAATTTTCACCACTCCTTTTTCCCTCAAGACAGGGAAAGACCAATATTTCATCTTAGATGACTTCTCATGAACTTTTAAGACCCCAGTCAGTACTCACCAAAATAGGATGTAGAACATTGTCTTTGTTATCCAATTGACTCTAGTGTTTCCCAAGACTATGGTCATGAGTTCCCAGGCCCAACAACTTATTTCCTGAAGATGTGTGATTATGTCCAAGAAGTTTCTATAACTTTTCCTTCTGTATGCTCCACCAACTCATGAATATATTTGCAGGAAAGGTAAATACTCGTGTATAAAAATGGGGCAGGGGTTTGACCCAGAGAGGAGAAAATTGTGGGGGGCAGGACACTCAGTATGGGGTGGACCCTCAGTCAGCCAAGGAACTCCTGGAGTGCAGCGAGGAGGGGAGAGGGAGTGGGACTTCTTGTTCTATATGGAGTTTCTGCCAGTCTAGGTGTCATGCATTATCTGGCCACTTGATCTGGAATAGTGTGTGTTGATTCAGATGGTGGCTGAGGTCAGGGTCCTACTTCCTGGAAGGAATTCTTTTGGACCAAGAGGAGGTGTGGGGGGCAGGGGGGCTGGTTATGGAAGGAGTTCCTGTTCATCAAGGGGTGGCGATGGAACCAACACTGAATCTTCGGCTGATCTGAAGAGGTGGAGTTCAGGCACTTCCAGATGTGGAGGTGGTACACCTGGTGCCTTATTCCCAATGGTGCAACTTCAACCTCTGGCAAAGCAAAGAGTGGGTGAAGGTGGGAACTGACCATGCTTCTGGTTACTGGAAGAGTGTGAGGGACAAGGGAGAATTTTACCTTTCTCATTGAAAACCATAGTGTGTGATTGTGTTGCCAGGCCATTGTCTTGATCAAATGCTGCTTGTAAAAGTTCAAGAGGGCCCCAACAAGTCAGGCCAACTGGCATATGAATTTGACCCAATATTGAAAGTGCCATGGGCTGCCAAAAGAACCAACAGACCTGTTTTAGAAGAAGTGCA
>NW_006408722.1:1383288-1383981 GCF_000296735.1 Chrysochloris asiatica | reverse complement strand
CCTGGCTTTGGGGTGCCTCATTGTCTCTCTCTTTGTCTCCTTCTGTGTATTCTTGCTATATATCTATCGCCGTCAGGTATCTCCTCCTCATGAACTGAACCCCTATGTAGAGGCAGGTCCCCGGCAGGTCAGGAAACTTGCTTGTAGAGTGGGTGCTTCTTGGCACTTAAGTGGGGGGATAGGCTTGCTGACCCACAGTGCTAGAACTGAGTGACTTCAGGCTGAAGCTTATGGTGGAGTGGTGTGTCCTGTGGATATTTATCAGCAGTGGACTGGAGCATTTTCTGAACCTGTTAACTTTCCTAATAAACCTCATAACTGTGAGTATTGTCTCTGAATTCTGTGTGGCCACTGCAATGGATTATCAAACCCAGCTGAGTAGAGAGGGCTATAGGCAGAATGATTGATGCCGTGTATTGTTGTTATGCTTATGGAAGCATCCAGTCAAGAAATCAAAAAGCGTATTGCTTTGGGCAAATTTGCTGAAAAAGATCTCTGTAAAGTGTTAAAGAGAAAGATATTACAGAGTACCAAGGTGTGCCTGACCCAAGCCATGGTATTTTCAATAGCTTCATATGCATGTGAAAGCTAGACAATGAATAAGGAAGATCTGAGAATTGATGACATTGAATTAGGATATCGACTATATAACGGACCATTTTAAAAACTAACAAAGCTGTTTTGGAAGAAGTA
>NW_006408722.1:1359965-1361212 GCF_000296735.1 Chrysochloris asiatica | reverse complement strand
GAGCATTTGAATTTGTTTCCATATCATTCTTCTGAATTCTTTCTCAGGCATATCCAAAACCTGCTCTTCCTCCTCAATAAAGCCTTTGTCTGTCTCCAGCTCATTTGTCTCAACTACTCTTTTCTTTTTTGGACATGTTTTGATATCGTTTGTTGTTTTTTATTTGTCATTTCTGATAGTTATGTGTTTTGTTTTTTTTAAAGCTTAATTGGATGTTTGTTATTTGTTATTAAGCTTACTGAGTGCCTCCTGGTGAACATGATCAGGAGATAGGCTTCCTTTTTCGCATGTAATGCTTAGCAGGTGTTGTTGGCGCTTGTCTCAATGGTGGAATATTATGGGGTATGCTTATAGCTTGGCTATATGGCCACAATTGCTGTCTCTTCTTGGGTAAAATAGGGAGAAAAAGCTCCCACCTCCAGGAAAGATATGTGATCAAAAGTACCAAAAGCAGAAATAATATGAATGCAGAGAGAAAAATCACCACTTTGGAACAGAAATGAAGCTGTGGTCGACTGTCCTGAGCTACACAGGCAGTGTATGTGCAAGGTAGAAGCCTCTAGCAGTGGGTGAGGGTATCCACTTGCTCAGGCCCCTCCACTAGTCACTTCAGTATAGGTGTGCAGGTAGATATTGAGAAGTTAATGGGAAAAAGATTGTCCACTATTTTTGTCTCTGAAGGTCAGTTAGGTATCTGCATGTGCACAGTGCAATTCTCGAGATGGTTGAGTCCTTTTTTGTTGGGGTTTTACAGATTGCTTTATATGGGTCCTGTACAGGGAGCTCAGGTAGTGCAGTGGCCTCGAATGGGGCCACGAACCGCAAGGTCAGCAGCTCAAAACCACCAGCTTCACTACAGGAGAAAGGAGAAGCGCTCCACTCCCTTGAACACCCACAGCCCTGGAAACTCCACACAGGGTTGCCTGAAGTCAGAATTGATTCCACGATCCACAGTCACCAGGGGTCCTGCGGGAGAAAATTTTAGGGCTGTGTCTCCATAACTGATATCCTAAGTCATCACCAAGCTCCCTCTCTCTGTACTGTGGAAAAATTGTCCTGCCTGATGTTTTCTGGGCTGAGCAAAGAAGGCGGGACAGGTGAAAAAGAGGGAGAAATGTGTAGTCTTACTTGCCTCTCCTTTTTTGCAAATGTCTCTGTGCCGCTTTTAGCACTGGTTTTCTGAGCAGGATCAGCTGTAGCCCTGCCCTCTAACTCTGCCAGGGCGGGGTGGCCGCAGAGGGAGTCCT
>NW_006408722.1:1348265-1358460 GCF_000296735.1 Chrysochloris asiatica | reverse complement strand
TTGCAGTTAGCAGTGCAGTGCTTATCCTACAGCACCACACCAGGAATCACAGTTTAGGAGGGTAGATGTCCAAATTCAATGTGCCAGATATAGGGGAAGGTTCTTTCTCCCTGTTAAATCTTGGAAAGGTCCTTTTCTCCTGTCAACATTTGTGGACCCAGAGTTCCTTGGGAATTTTTATGTGTCTTAGCAACAATCTTCCCCTGGTCTAGGAGATTATCAGTTCATGAACCTTGCACCCAAAGGACATGCTCTGTTCCTGGTTCTCCTTTCTTAGGGTCTCTCCTTATCTCTGCTCACTTGTTTAATCTCTTTAAATGTTTAAAGAGATTGACTCAAGATACGACCTAATACTGTAGAGTGTACCCTGCCTCATTGACATAATTACCGCTGCTCCTCCTTCCTTATTAATATTAATATCATGTTGTTGTTGTTGCTGTTGTGTGTCTTTGAGTCAGTTCTGACTCCTAGTCACCCTGATTAAGTTTTCCAAGAGTGGCAGTTAGCAGCCCAGTGCCTATCCTACAGTGTCACTCCTGGGTGTATTAACATAACAGAGGTTAGGATTTATAATACATAAATATATAATTACATCAGCTCACAAAGGGGAGGATAATTACATGATACTGAGAATTATGGCCTAGCCAATTGGACACATATTTCGGGAGAACACAATTCAATCCATAGCAGAGATAGTGTCAAAAATCTAAATTTGTGTCAAAAGTTTAATGACTATCTCATATCCCACATGATACCCCAGCATACTCCTATTTCCAGGAGCTTGATCATATTATCCTTCTCTAAGTTAACTGGTGTGGCACCATAGGGTAAACACTGGGCTGCAGCTGCTCCTCAGAAATCCTATAGAGGGTCAGTATGAGTCAGAACCAATTCAACGGTACTTAACAACAAGTTAACATCAGTCTTAGACCAGCTTTCCCTGCAGGTAATATAATGCCCTTCAGTAATGTCAGGCTCATATTGTACCACTCAGAATTGCTCAGAAAATCAATTCCTCTTTGCTAATGGTTCCAGCAAAAGTGCTGAGATCAAACCAGGACCATGTGCTGAACCACAGTTAGATAAGAATAGGAGAAAATGGTTATCAAATAAAAACCAGGATATTGTTTCCAAAAGAAAGCAAAACAGCAGATATTCACTATGGCATTTCACATAGGATTTTATTTGAGGCGTTCCATTACCAAAATAAAAGTTATGAAGACACTTATCTAATATAGATAAGACCTGACTTGTCCTTTAACTTCATCTTCGTAAAAGTTAATTTTTAATTACATGAGTAATTCATCCTTTATAAGAGATTAACACCTAGATAAGACTAAAGTCCTCTTTGACCACTCACCATCAACCCCGGCTCCCTAGCTATTTTTTGAAGTCTGGTTGACTTTGCCCCATCTTCAACAGAAGGCCATGCTGAGGTAGCATTTAAAGTAATCTTATTAACCAGAGTTAAATATAATTATGAAAGTTAATCCATTAGCAGAAATTTTAGAATATGATCTGTATTGTTTCTATCCTTTATTTGTACAAAATGTGAAAGTTGAGAATGGTTGAAAATTTTAATAATGTGTGCTTGGCTCTTCTACTGTTCCTTACCATGTGAACAAAAATGTCAGTTTGAGGGCTAAAATGTGTCTGACCCAAGTCATAGTATTTTCAATAGCCTCATATGCATGTGAAAGCTGAACAATGAATAAGAAAGACTCAAGAAGAATTGCTGCATTTGAATTGTGGTGCTGGCAAACAATATGGGAAATACCATGGACTGGCAGAAGAAAAAACCCATCTGTCATGGAAAAAGTACAGCCAGTATGCTCCTTGGAAGTGAGGATGTAGAAACTTCATCTCGCATATTTTGGATATGTTATCATCAGAAGGGAGTAGGACATTATGCTTGGTAAAGTAGAAGGTGTGCAAAACAGAGGAAGATCCCTAATAAGATGTATTGACAAAGTGGATTCAGCAATAGGTTCAAACATAACAATTGTGAAGATGGTGTAGGCCCAACCCAATTGTGTTGCACTCTGTTGTGTATAGGGTCGCTATGAGTCAGAGCCAACCAAATGGCACCTAATAATAATAAATAATAACCATGGTGAGGGCCTTGAGGTCCAAGTCATGGTCAACCTTCATTCCCCAGACCTCATTACTGAACTAATGGGCTTTTTGCCTTGGCTTTCACAAGACTTACTGAGATTGGTTAGATAAGGATGTGTCATGATTCCAGTGGTAGAAAACCCTACTCATATTGGCTTTTGAAAATGTATTTATTAGCTCATGGAACCAAACACTATAGCATTAGCTGACATTTCAGGAGTGGGTGGATTCAGAGCTCAAATTAGGTCACTGAGTACAGCCTTGCCCAAGCCAGGGGCCCCAGTTATAATGTATAGCAAGAGCGTCACACTAGGTACTCTTGGTGATGCCCCAGAGTCCTGTGCTGGGGCATCCTGGGACAGAGCAGGAATCTATCTCTTAGTTCTGCTTTCTTTGTATTTAGCTCAGGCAGCCTTCCCTCATGGTAGTTAAGTGGCTGAAATCCTCACCCCATCATCTACCATCATCAAAACCAGGGGGAGGAGAAGACTTCTTTCTCCCAGAGCCCCAGAAAAGGTTCCATCATGCCTCACTGGCTCCAATTGGATCAAAGACCCCTCCCTGAACCAATCCTTGAGGTCACGGAAATGCTGATGTGTTGATTGGCTCATGCCTGGCCAAGAATTTCACCACTGTTGTAAGCAGTGGTGAAAGCATCTTCAGAACCTCTTGAATGAAGAGAGAGGGAATAGGAACCAGGCATGGTTAATAGAGAGCAGCTGTGACAAAGGCTCACTCAGCGTGACTTTGATGGCACCCCTTCTTAACAGAGAATGTAAACTCAGAAGTCAAACCATCTTGGTTCTAGTATTGGTTTTGCTGTCGAAATGCTGTGTGATTTGGGGCACATTACCACACCATCTGAGCCTTAGTTTCCTTACCTGTGAAACAAGAGATAATTTTTTGTTTTTAGTTGACACTTCCCAAAAGACTATTGTGGCTTAAAGTTGATTTAATATATTTAAAATACTTCAGAACAGTGTCTGGCATTGAGCAAGATCTAAGTAAGTCTTTACCATCATTGAAATTGAGTGATTCTGAGGAGAGAGTACAAGTATTCAATGAAGGCTAAGACTCCTTTGGTCTGAGGCTGTGATAGTCACTGGAATGGACCACTTTCATCAGCTTATCTAGCCTCTCAGGAGAGAGAGGCTTCCAGGTTTCACTTATTTGTATGTTGGGGCAGGGGAGGGTGGGGATTCACCTGAGGCAGGTGTAGGGTGTTGAGTATCATTAAGGGCAATCTACTGTGAAGTTTGATTCACAAGACATTGTTTTAGAGCTTTAGACTTTGATTCACAATTTTGCTGCTAGCTGGGGAGCAGTGACAGCTTCAGTTTATGATGCTGTACACTGATTCATAACCCATTTATAGTCCTGGGGTGTCGCTGTGGGTTAATGAGCCAGACTGCAAAGCCATTTGAACTGCAAGGTTGGTGGTTCAAGCTCACCAGCTGCTCCTCGGAAACCCTAAACAGGGTCACTATGGGTTGGAACTGACTCGATGGTACTTAACAGCAACAATACTTAAAACAGCCAGTCCACGAATGACTCAGATTGTAACTAGAGGGAAAATTGGGTATTGGGATTGAATTTTCTGTGCAAAGAAGTATAAACTGTCCTTCTGAATAAGTACTTTCTTCACAAATTCCAGGTCTCAAACGTGGTAATTAAGAGAAGTCTGAAAAACAAAAGACTTGTGTTGGAAGGATCCTCTACAACTGAGGTCCCCTTGTCAAGCCCCCAAATGTTGAATTCTCTGTGCCTTATGTTTTGGCCTGGCATCTGACTTCCCCGAACACTCTCCTCCTACTCCTTTCTTAGGAACAACCTCAGATCCTGGCAGCAAATGGTAAGAGAAACTGGGCACATTTTACTTTACACAGACAGGGTTATATAAATCTTCCTGTTTAATTTCTTTTGCCCTTTATTTCTTTTGTGTGCCTAAAGGAGTTGGCTTGGAATCAGAATGAGCCATATCCCTGACTGACTTTGTTCTCTGTTTTAAGCAAAAATTAGAGACTCCAATGACTTTCATCCAGGCTTTCACACATTTCTTGAGGGCACACTGTGCAGCATTCACCAGGGCAGGCAATGATGTCATCAGAGAGTTTCAACATATCCTTTTAAGCCCATTTTTGTCCAAAACATTCTACTTTGGATTCCACCCTCTTTTCCTATCTTTTCTAAAAGTGTGGATTTATGAGTTACTAGTTCCTATATGAGTTACTCGCCTATTGTAGGTTAAAGTCAATGAGATCAAAGTCTTCAAGTCCACCCAGAATTTATCAGATTATGTTACATTTCTTTCTCCTACAGCATTCTTCAGATAGTATCATCCTCTGCTCCTATGTCTTGCCAATAACTTCTCAATCTTCCTAAGCAGGGGTGGGGAATGTCCACTTCGCGGGCCATATAAGACTTTCAAAATCATTTGGTCTGGCCCTGCCAAGGCAACTGCAGTTCCAGCTATGACATTAGGAGTGAGCTAATTAAATGTTTGCCTAAATATAGCAAGCTAATCTTTAAGTTGATAATTTTGTATGGTTTGTGAATGATGTTATAAATTTTGTCAGAAAAAGGTTCCCCACCCCTGTTCTAAAGTTAGGCTAATATCATGATTCTTCTGAGAAACTTCCCTGGCTCCCTCTGACTTAGATATTCTCTCTCCATGTTTTCTTGAGCACAATGGTTCTTGGAGGAAGCGTTCCTAGTTGCACAATGATCACTGATTTACTTTCTGTCTCTCACTAGCAGAGAAGCCAGCCAGTGACCACGTCTAACTGGATTTACTCTCACAAGAATCTGCTAGGTAATTATCAAATGCATGGTACATGGATTCTGTACCAGGCATTGTGCTAGGCTCTGAGGACACCAAGACCTGAACATTGTCCTTATGAACCTTATAATCTAGTAGTAAGGCATTTACAAGTTAATAATGACACCAATTACTTTATAATCACACACTGATCAGTTGTTTTGAAAGAAAAAAAAAGGATGTTAGGAGAGTGTGTGATAAGGGGACCTAGACATTGAATAAACAGGGATTTACCTGGAGGGAAGAGAGTGGGAAGGTTGGAAATGCTGCCAGGCTGTAAGGTGTGCAGAATAAGTTGATACATGAGTGAGTGAGTGAGTAAGTGAGTGCAAAGGGAAATGGAGCTAGTTGCATGACTAATCTGTTGAGTTGGTTTGCCCTGTGTCTCTGTTTCAGGGGATGTAGTTTTCTCTTAGGGATTTAAGCCTCTCTCATCCTTCTCCAGTTAATACAATTATTATTCAAATTTATGCACCAACCACAAATACCAGTGATGATGAAATTGAAGAATTCTACCAACTTCTTTAGTATGAAATTAATCAAACATGCAATCAAAATATATTGATAGTTTCTGGTGATTAGAATGCAAAGGTTGGAAACAAATAAGGCCTTGGTGACAATAACGATGCTGGAGATCACATGATAGGATTTTGCAAGACCAATGGCTTTTTT
Source organism: Chrysochloris asiatica (assembly GCF_000296735.1). NCBI lineage: Eukaryota > Metazoa > Chordata > Mammalia > Afrosoricida > Chrysochloridae > Chrysochloris > Chrysochloris asiatica. Next base: position 1,352,855 of record NW_006408722.1, on the reverse strand, counting down.
ATTGCAAACACCTTTTTAAAGAACATAAAAGATGACTTACTCTACACATGGACCGAACCAGATGGAATACACAGAAATCAAATTGACTCCATCTGTGGGAAGACACAGTAGAAAAGCTCCAGATCATCAGCCCAAACAAGGCCCGGGGAAGATTGTGGGACAATCAATTGCTCATAGACAAGTTCAGGCTGAAACTGAAGAAATTTAAAACAAGTCCACAAGAGCCTAAATATGACTTTCAACATATCCCACCTGAATTTAAAGATCATCTCAAGAGTGGATTTGATGCATTAGACAGAAGAAAAAGACCAAAATAGATGTCAGAAAAGACTTTGAAACTTGCTCTGTAGTATAGAGATGCTAAAGCAAATGGAAGAAATGAGGAGGTAAAAGAGCTGAATATAAAATTTCAAAGGGCAGCTTGAGAAGACAAAGTCAAACATTGTAATGAAATGTACAAAGATCTTGAGTTTAGAAAACCAAAAGATCTGGAGTTAGAAAGCCAAAAGAGAAATGCTCAGCATTTCTCAAGTTGAGAGAACTAAAGAAAAAAATTCAAGCCTCAACTTGTAGTATTGAAGGATTCTATGGGCAAAAATTTGAGTGATGCAGAAAGCATCAAAACAAGATGGAAGGAATACACAGTTACTGTACCAAAAAGAAATGGTCGATGTTCAATCATTTTCAGAGGTAGCATATGATCAAGTAAGAAGCAGTCCAAGGTGTACTGAAGGCATTGGCAAAAAACAAGGCTTCAGGAATTGATGGAATAAATTGAAATCTTTCAATAAACTGATGCAGCACTGGAGGCACTCACTCATCAATGCCAAGACATTTAGAAGACAGCTTCCTGGAAGACTGATTGGAAAAGATCCTTATTTGTACCTATTCCAAAGAGAGGGGACCCAACAGAATGTAGAGATCATTGGAGAATATTATTAATAGGGCATTCAAGTAACAGTTTGCTAAAGATAATTCAAAAATGGCTGCAGCAGTATATTGGCAGGGGGCTGCCAGAGGTTCAGGCAAGATTCAGAAAAGGACAGGGAATGAGGGATATCACTGCTGATGTCAGATGGATCTTAGCTGAAAGCAGGGAATGTTTACAAGAACAATGTTTACCTGTGCTTTATTGACTATGCAAAGGCTTCTGATTGTATGGATCATGACAAGTTATGGACAACACTGCAGAGAGTAAGTATTCCAGAACACTTAATTTGTGCTCATGAGGAACTTGCACATAGACCAAAAGGCAGTTGTTCAAACCAAACAAAGGAACACCAAACAGTTTAAAATTAGGAAAGGTGTGAGACAAGGTTATATCCTTTCATCATATATATTCAATCTGTATGCTGAGCAAACAATTCGAGAAGCTGGATTATGTGAAGAAGAAATCAGGATTAGAGGAAGACTCATTAGCAATGTACGATATGCAGATGATACAGCCTTGCTTGCTGAAAGCAGAGGACTTTAAATACTTACTGATGAAGATCAGAGATGACAACCTTCACTATGCATTGCACCTCAATATAAGGAAAACAAAAATCCTGACCAACTGGACCAATAAATATAAAGATAAATGGAGAAAAGATTTAAGTTGTTAAAGACTTCATTTTGCTTGGATCAACCATCAACACTTATGGGAGAAATAGTCAAGAAATCAAGTGACATATTACATTAAACAAATCAGTTGTAAAAGACTTCTTTAAAGCATTCAAGAGCAAAGGTGTCAGGACTGAGGTGCACCTGACTCAAGTCATGATATTCTCAATAACTTCATATGCATGAGAAAGTTGGACAATGAATAAAGAATACTGCAGAAAAATTGATGCATTTAAGTTATGGTGTTGGTGGAGAATATTAAAAGTACCATGGACTGCCAAAAGAACAAACAAATCTATGTTAGAAGAAGTACAGCCAGAATGTTCCTTAAAAGCAAGGGTGGTGAGACTTTGTTTTTATGCTTTGGACATATTATCAGGAGGAACCAGTCCCTGTAGAAGGACATCATGCTTGGTAGACTGAAGGGTCAACAAAAAAGAGGAAGACCACCAATGAGATGGTTTGGCACAGTGACAGCAGCAATGTGCTGAAGTGTAGCAATGATTGTGAGGTTGGCACAGGCCCCGGTAGTGTTTCATTCTGTTGTATATAAGGTTGCTATGACAACAACATCCTATCCTGGCTTAACTCTATTTCCAGTAATGAGCAACTTTTATAGGTCTAGCCAAACCAGAGCTATCATCCCCTGGGTCTCCTTCCATGTGATTAATTTAAGGATGAGCTTGGACCTAAGTCAAATCTGGCTTAAAGAAAGGCATGTGGTGGTGGTGGTGGTTGTGTGCCCTCGAGTCAGTTCTGACTCATAGTGACCCTATATAGGATTTCTGAGGAGCAGCTGGTGAATTTGAACTGCCAACCTTGCAGTTCAAACTGACCCTGTGCATTATCCCCCAGCAGTGCCACACAGTGATCCTGTATATATACATGTTGTTGTGAAGTGCTGTCGAGTCGGTTCTGACCCATAGCAACCCTGTATAGGGTTTCCAAGGAGCAGCTGGTGAGCTTGAACTGCCAAAGTTGCAGTTCAAATGGTTTTGACCCACAGCACCACACCAGTACTCCTATAGAGAGAGAGAGAAAAAGAGAGAGAGACTTCTGGTGTGGTGCTTTAGGATCAACACTAGACTGCGAACCACAAGTCAAACCAACTTTTCCTTGGAAACCCTAGACAGGGTTGCTATGAGTCAGAAACAACTCGACAACACCATATATGTGTATGTTGGTTTGAACCTCTGACCTTGTAGTTAGCAGTCCAGTGCTGGTCCTACAACGTCACGCCCGGAGTCTATATATGTATGTATGTGTGTGTGTGTGTATATATATATTGTGTGTGTGTGTGTGTGTGTGTGTGCGTGTGCTGAGGCTCATCAGCTAGAATAGGTCTGGCTGAAATGTTGTCAGCACAGCACTTGGAGAGGTTATGCTCAAGAAAGAGAGGTAGAGATGGATAGAAATGGATTCCTGGTTTTGTTTTTTTGAGCACCTAGATCCAGCCAGGCACACTTGAATCTCGTGGGGATATTCTTGTGACAGAATTCATCTACCTATTGTTCTTAAGGCTATTGACCAAATAAGTCTCCTTTCCTTTCATTTGGCTTAAGCTAGTTTATACTGGGCTTTAATTATTTGTAAGGAGTCCTGGTGTGGCGCTGTGGGTTAAGGCACTAGACTGCAAGGTCACTTTGAACCACAAGGTCGGCAGTTCAAACTCACCAGCTGCTCCTTGGAAACCCTATACAGGGTTGCTATGAGACGGTATCAACTCAACGGCACATAACAACAACAACAATTAGTTATTTGTAAGGAACCCTGATGGCACTATGACTTAGGTGTTGGGTTGCTAACCGCAAAGTTGGAGGTTCTAATTCACCAGCTACTCCTATGGAGAAGGATGTCTGCTCTGGTGAAGATTTACAGGCTTGGAAATCCTCTAAAGGGTCTCTATAAGTCAGAATTGATTTGATGGTAGTGACATTTTTGGGGTTAGTTACTGGCAAGTAAATGTATCTTTATTAATACAATGATATTAGCTAATGGTACTTAGTTACAAAGTCCACAGTGCTAGGAACGGTCAGATAAAGCAATTAAGGAGGTCATCTATCCAGGCTCAACACAATTATTTCCTGCCCCAGGAAGGTTTCCCCTAAGACTATATCCCATAGCTTTTCCCCCAGCTAGACATACCCTGGGATCTGTGTTTATGTCTGTGTGTCTAACACCAGGTGCATGGTGCGAGGGTGAGTGCCAGGAATGACAAATAGGAATCCCAGGCTTTCGCAGAGTACAGAGGTGCTGGAGAACCATGATTGTTCTGTTTTGGAGAAATGTGCAAGAACCCTGAGTTGGAAGTGGAGAGCAGGTTGTTGCTGGGCTGTAAGCAGTGAACCAGCAGGTCCTGAAAGCTGGAGAGTTGAAGGGCTGTCAACAACACAGGTGGGTCCCGGATGCCATCTAGCGTCAGAACTCAGCCTTTGCAAGTTGTTTACTAGCTGTTTCCTCAATGAAGGATCTATTGAAAGTCCCAGGGGTGGGGGTGGAGGAGTTGAGGGGTAATTACTTCAAAATCAGACTTTTGATATTATACTCATATATTGTATATTTAGTTCCAGAGCCAAATCCACCAAATAGGGGGAAAAGGTAATCATTCCACAATATTAAACATTCCAAACCTCTAGAGTATTATAAATTTGATGTTGTTAGGTGCCAAGGAGTGCATTCTGACTCATAGGGTTGCCAAGGAGGGGCTTGTGGGATTGAACCATTGACCTTGAGGTTAGCCTACAGCGTCACACCAGGACTCCGTGAATTTGATAGATAGATAACCAATTGCTGTTGGGTCCATTGGCTTTTCAGTGGCTGAGATCTTTTTGGAAGCAGATTGCTAGACCTGTCTTCTAAGAGACCTCTTGGTAAACCCCAAACTTCAATCTTTCAGTTAGCAGCTAAGTACAGTAACAGTTTACACATGGTATGGTGCTGTGGGATAATGCACTGGACCACAAGGTTGCCAGTTCAAACTCACCAGCC
>NW_006408722.1:1346150-1346755 GCF_000296735.1 Chrysochloris asiatica | reverse complement strand
GCCCAATTCGAAACCAGAAGAGTTAAGGAAAAAAAGAGGAATGGAAGCAGAAAAGACAGTGAAGAAGTGATGCTACGTTGAGGGGACTGCAATCCCTGAGATGAAACAAACTGTGTATGAATCACTGAAGGTAAAACTGATGGTCTGCTCTGTAAACCTTCACCCAGTTCACAATAAAAAATTTGACTGTAATCCCTGAGATGAAACAACCTGATGGTCTGCTCTGTAAACCTTCACCCAGCTCACAATAAAAAGTTTGAAAACAATTTGTTGCTCAAGGCAGACATTCTTTATCACCTTAGGTTCACTGTGAACTGAAATTGACTTGATAGCAATGACTTTAGTTTGGGATTTATTGTTTAGTTTTAGGTGCCCTGATGGCATGCGTTAAGTGCTTTGTTACTAACTGAAACATCAGTGGTTTGAACACACCAGTGCCCGAAGGGAGGCAACAGCCTGGTAATCTGTCCCTTAAGGATTGGTGGTAGCTGTGTGCCACTGAGTACGTTTCAACTCATAGCTAGCCTGCACAGGGCTTCTCAGGCTGTAAATCTTTACCGGAGCCAAAAGCCTCATCTTTCTCCCATGGAGTATTTGGTAGATTC
>NW_006408722.1:1339246-1343140 GCF_000296735.1 Chrysochloris asiatica | reverse complement strand
TATGTTGAGTGAAATTAGTCAGTCACAAAAGGAGAAATACTGCATAGGACCACTACTGTAAAAGACTAAGAAAAAGAACCCATACTAAAGGGGGAGGGGGGTTCTTGCTGGTTACTGGGATTTAGAGAGTGAAGTGAGGGGAGGAAAGGGAAGGTGGAGCACAGGGTAGTGAATAGACACAGGATAGTTTGGGTGCTAGGGAGGGGGCCAATACACAAGAAGGGAGTGGAAGAACAAAGCAGACGGGAAAACAATTAGGCAGGTTTTCATGGGCTAAGTGGGATAGAGGTAAATAACGATGTATTCACAACCTTGGAAAAACAGGGCTCTGGGATACAGAGATTGAGACATGGTTGGAATGGGGAAAAGGGGGGAAATAATGTTAAGATGTTTGATTGTCTTTTGAATCTTGGTTTTCCTGGCATACCATTATAAAATGGACACTTGAAGGAAAGAGAAAAGAATAGCCAGAAATATCACCGTAGAAAGCTTGTAAGTCTGTCTTCTGCCCATAACTGATTGGAATACCTAAAATGGGGCTACAACGTGCCCAGTGAAGGAGGCTTCCTGCAGAGCCTCTACATTACATAAGACCATAGGTGGAATCCTGAACCGCATCCAGAATCTTCTGAGGTGGGAAATTTCCACTTGAAAGCACAAGCAGACCAACTGGAGCAGCTAGAAGAACAGAGGATACTTCTTGAAAGAAAGACCGACAGGAAAAATACAAAACAATATAGGCAGACTGACTGATTACTTCAAGAACAAGCAAGTTGCTCGCCCAGGAGACATCAAGGTAAGTGGCTGGGTCCCTTCAGGGCAACCCCCCTTCCAAGACTAAGACTCAATGGGACTACATGCTCTGATTGGTGACCACGTTCGTCACCGATAAGAGGAAGTGAGGGAAAAACAGCAATGAAGCTGTGAGCTAAGTCCAACCACGTTCAATAGACTCCTGTGAACCTGGGTGGAAACCTGGTTGCCCAGCAGTGTGCCAAGACCTGGGACTCTTGGGCCCAGAGTCAGTGACATAGCCACAGAGGACTAGAGCGGAGAGTGAAGCGTCCAGCTGATAAGAAGAGAGAGACCTATATGCACAAAAACACCCACCACTTGCAGATAATACCCACCTGACCTTGCTTCAATGACTGGATGATCAACTAGAAGAAGAAAGAAGAGGAAAAAAAGAGTAATCTGATAACAATTTGATAAACTTGACCTACATATATGGATGCAGTAGCTCAAAAGAGGGAACAAATCTTTACAGTAAGAATCATTCCCACCCCCTCCATACACAGAGTAGACAGGGATGGGCAACTTGGACATTGGCTACCCAAAATGGGGGGTGGGGGGCTACAAAGGCAAGAAGTGACTGGCTTACAAGCTTTCAAGAGGGAGCCTAGATCCAGAGGGCGTGGAGGAAGGTAGACTCTCCACTGAGTAGTATCCAATCTGTCTGGGTGGGGCTGATGAAAGGAGTTGCGGATAGTTCTCTTGTGATACAATGGTGAATAATTGTTACCAGGACTGATTGTGAGGGTTGGAAATGTAAAGGTAGATGTTTTGTAGCAAAGAAGGGGAGTGATTGACTTTGTAGTCTAGGAACAGAGTGTCCTGGGACCATCAAGGGAGAAGAGCAGAGAGCGGATCCTTACCCAGAAAAGCAGTGACCCCAGAGATGGAGGCAGAGACAATGATGTGGAGAGATGGAGCGGCTGGGAACTTTAGACCCAGAGAAGAAGGGCTGTGTGCTGAGGACCAGACCGGAGTGGGGGGTGGGGCAGGCTTTGGTTGGTTGAATATGCATGGACGGGATTTTAACCATGGCAATGAAACAATATATGATAGGATGAATGTAAATCTAATGTCCTCCCATGTAAATATCACATAATTCAAAATAAAACAAACAAACAAAAAACAAGGACCAAAGAAGCCCACCAGAGTTGGAAGCAGCTCCACCTGTAGGCCTGCTGAGGTAAGGCAGGGAGAGATTACCAGGACCTGAGGAGCGCCACTTGAGAGCAGCAGTGGTCCCAGGTGCTGCATCTTGGCTGGGTTTCTTATAAACATTCCCTACGATGATCAGTGTTTATGTAGAAGTGATTTATCAAGGAAGTACTCCCAGGTAGCACAGGGAATGAAGTGGGGGAAAGCAGGACAGAGAAATGGAGAAAGCCAGGCAGGGTGCAGTTTTAGACAAAGTCCTGTGAAAGGCAATGCTAGTCTGATCCTCTAGAAGAATTCTAGCGTGAACTCAGGATTGACTGGAGGTAAGGGGACTTGCCATTGACTTTCCATTGAAATTTCTGACCTGTTAGTCATTGGTCAAGTGGGAGAGGGGACAGGTGGACATTGCTGGCTTTCTGAATGTTCAGTTATGGTAAAGTGACTCCAGTACTTTGAGAGCAGACCATCCTTAGAAAGCTGAGGTGATGGGTATTAAGGCGCACACTGAAAGGCCTGTTGACCAGTTGCTATTGAGTTGATTCTGCTTCATGATGCCCCATGTGAGTCAGAGTAGAACTGTGCTCCATAAGGTTTTCATGATTGATGTTTAGGAAGATCACCAGGCCTTTCTTCTGAGGCAATAAAGCAGCAGTCAGCTAATTGTTGAATGGCAAAGGGAGATGCAGATGGAGCACTCCATGCCTGGCGCCCTTAAGGAAGCACAGTTACTGGGTTCTCCCAGCCATTGCCTTTTACCACTCCTCCTTTCCCCCTTTTCACCCCGTCCCCATACACAAGGAAGAGACTGCATGCAAGGGGTTCAGACTGAGAGATAGAGAGAATAAAATAGGGCCTTGGTGGCACTGTAAGAAAATCACAAGGTTGGCAGTTCAAACCCACTAGCCTCTCCATGGGAGAAAGAGGAGACTTTCTGCTCCTGTAAAGATTCACAGCCTCGGAAACCCTATGCAGAATCACCATGAGTTGGAATCGACTCCATGGCAGTGGGTGTGGTGCACTGGGATATGTTTTGTGCTGCTAACCCCACGGTTGGAGGTTCAAACCCACCAGCTGTGTTCCATGAGAGAAAGATAGGCAATCTGCTCCTGTAAAGATGCACAGCCTCAGAAACCCTTAAGGATCTGGTCTACTCAGTCTCACAGGGTTGCTGCGAGTCTGAATTGACTCACTTGGCAGTGGGTTTTTGGTTTGAGTGTCTCTTGGGAGCATACAGATCCAGCTATACCAGAAACTGGTGTTATCATTAGGTTGTTTACTTTTACTATGTTGTTGTTGTTAGGTTTTAGCCCCACTCATAGAGACCCTGTGTAGAACAGAACAAAGCACTGTCCCTCCTGCGCTACCCTCACAATTGTTATGTTTGACCTCACTGTTGTTGTCACTGTGTCGATCCATCTCATTGAGGGTTTTCCTTTTCTTTGCTGAGGATCTACATTACCGAGCAGGAGGTCTTTCTCCAAGAACCCGTCCTTCCTGATAATTATGTTGTTAAATGTTGTCGAGTTGGTTCCGACTCATAGCGACCCTGTAAAGGGTTTCCACGGAGCAGCTGGTGACTTTGAACTGCTGACCTTGTGGTTAAAACCAACTTTGTGGCCCAGTGCTTATCCTACAGCATCATACTGGGACTCCTGATAACTATGTTGTTATTAAGTGTTGTCAAGTCGGTTCTGAGCCATAGCGAATCTGCATAGGGTTTCAGAGGAGCAGCTGGTGAACTTATACAGCCGACCTTGCAGTTCAAATGTTTTGCAGTCCAGCACATTAACCCACAGCACCACACCAGGATTATAGGAACCAGTAAATACCCTTTATGCTTAAGTCATTTTGAGTTTGGGTTTTTCCATTTCAGCAAAAGCAAGATTCCAGTTTGATACACTTCCGGAGTCTCACTTTCCTTAAAATCAAACTGGGGAGAAACAACAA
>NW_006408722.1:1335760-1338517 GCF_000296735.1 Chrysochloris asiatica | reverse complement strand
TAGTGGGCCAAGTTCAGGGCTCAGTGAAGGCTGGTGCCTGCCTGTGGCGGAGGTTTGGCCTCTTGCGTCACTCTGAGTCTGTGTCTTGTCTCCACTGAGTGCTCCCTGACCCGTTCTTTATTAGCCATGCAGGCAGACAAGAAAAGTCCTCTTTCAGGCCAAAACTGAGGTTCCTCACTCTCTCTCTCTTTACCTGGACAACTCTTGGTTTCTGCTTTTATTATTGCTATTAATTGTAGCCCATTCCTTTTTGGAAATATGTTAAATTTGTAACAAAGTACAAAGGACACACGTGAAATGACAACATTTACAGCAATGTGATGATTCCAAAAGCAGTTGAGGGGAAAAAAAAAAAATAGAACAAAGATCTCTAATTTATAACTCAGAAGCTATTTTCATTTTTCTGTGAGAAATGAAAATTTTTATACACTGAAAAGATTTGCTGAGCTTTCCACTGCTCTACTGCCTCCCAAGACATAAAATATGTGTAAAAGGCTCTTGGTAGACACTGTGTTCTGAATGCTGAAACAATGGCGAGAGGAACGGTGGCAGCGGCTGCATGTCATTTCCTCCTGTCTCCCTGAGGAAGCTCATGTCCTAATTACAAGAGAGAACTAAAACTGGCTTTGAATAGCCATTTTGGTTCATCAAGTACATAATACCTGTTATCAAATAAGCTCCTGCCTGGTCTAATTGCATATTGTGAGACTAAATCACCTACAACTACTTTAACAGCATGCATGAAAGATTTTGAGTATAAAATTAGAAATAGCACCAAAAGCCAGTGAAAGGCAGATTCCTCTGGAACCTGTCCTGGTTCTTGCTTTCTTTCTGTCTTCAAGGTTAGACAAAGTGACCTTCTCATTTTTATGAGGGTCATTGGGACCTCAAAAGTCCATTTTTTTTAATGTCACTTCTCCTGTGAAACCCTCCCCAGCATGCCCTAGCAGAATTTGTTTTCGCTTCCTCAGGGTACATGTGGTAGCCAACATCCAAAATGGCCTCCAGTGATCCCTGTTTCCTGGGATATATGCCATATTGTCTATATTGTGTAACTGCAGGATGGCTAATTATTTATTATGGCTCTTCTAGTCAAATGTCCACAGTGTCTACCAAGAGCCTTTTGCACATATTTTATGTTTGGAGAGGCAGTAGAGTACACAATTTGTTGTACTGTGGTTACTTGTATGTTACTGTGATTCTAGAAGCTATGCCATGGGTATTTTAATACCAGCAGGGTCAACCATGGTGGACAGGTTTCATCAGAGGTTCCATATGAAGACAGACAGGAAGAAAGAGAGACGGACTGCTTCTGAATATATAGTCACTGGAAACCTTATGAATAGAAGTGGAGCACTGTCAGTATCAGAATACTGAATATTGAGACATGATGAAGAACACCAGAATATTGTCAGATAGAGTGCTGGAAAATGAGTTCCTCAGGTTGGAAGGCACTCAAAATATGAGTTGAGAAAAGCTGCCTCCTCAAAGTAGAGTTGACCATGATTACACGAATAAAATAAAGCCTTCCGGAACTTCATTAGCTGATGGGGAGCAACTCAAAATGAAAAGAAACAGCTGTAAACATCCATTAAAAAATGGAACATGGATGTACAAAGTATGAATAGGAAAATTGGAAGTTGTCAAAAATGAAATGGAACACATAAACATAAATATTCCAGGCATTAGTGAGCTAAAATGGACTGGTATTGGCCATTTTGAATATGACAAACACATGGTTTATTATGCCAGGAAATGACAACTTGAAGAGGAGTGGCACCACACTCAGCATCAGAAAGAACTTACCAAGAACTGTCTTGAAGTACAATGAAATCTGTGATAGGATAATATCCATATGCCTACAAGGAAGACCTGGTTGAGTAGTGGTTATGAATTGGGCTGCAAACTGCAAGGTCAGCAGTTCGAAATTACCAGCTGTTCCGCAGGAGAAAGATGAGGTGTTCTGCTCCTGTAAAGATTTACAGCCTTGGAAACCCTATACAGGGTCGCTATGAGTCAGGACCGACTCCACTGCACATAACAAAAACAACAACAAGGAAGCCCAGTTAGTACCACTATTATTCAAACTTACGCACCAACCACTAAATCCAGTGAAGATGAAATTAAAGAATTCTACCAATTTCTTCAGTCTGAAGATGCTATCAAGATGGATTAATAATTACTGGTGATTGGAATGCAAAGGGTGGAAACAACGAAGAAGGATTAGTAGTAGAAAATATGGCCTTGGGGAAAGAAACGATGCTGGAAATTGCATGATAGAATTTTGTAAGACCAATGACTTCTTCATGGCAAATACCTTTTTTAAACAACATACAAAACAACTATTCACATGGACCTCGCCAGATGGAATACACAGAGCTCAAATTGACTACACCTGCGGAAAGACACAGTGGAAAAGCAGCCAAAACAAAGTCAGGGGCAGACTGGAACAGACCATCAATTGCTCATATGCAAGTTCAGGTTGAAGCTGAAGAAAAGGAAAACAAGTCCACGAGAGCCAAAATATCCATGAGAGCAAATAATCCTAGAAGCTGGATTACATGAAGAAAAACGTAGCATCAGGATTGGAGATGATACAACCTTGCTTGCTGAAAGCCAAGAGGACTCAAAATACTTAGTTATGAAAATCTGTTGCGGACCGTGTAAGACTGGTCAGAGGTTCGAGGCCCTATAGGCCTGAGTGTAACAAATGAGGCCACTGGCAGTTAATGGCAAATTGTTTTTCATCTTAATATT
>NW_006408722.1:1320531-1334905 GCF_000296735.1 Chrysochloris asiatica | reverse complement strand
ACTCGACGGCACTTAAAAATATATATATATATATATATAAAGAGAGAAAAGATTGAAGTTGTCAAAGACTTCATTTTGCTTGGACCAACCATCAACACTCATGGAAGCAGCAGTCAAGAAATCAAACGACGTAGTGCATTAGGCAAATCAGCTGCACAAGACCTCAAAATGCTCAAGGGCAAAGATGTCAGTTTGAGGACTAAGGTACACCTAATCCAAGCCATGTGTTTTCAATAACTTCATATGCTTGTGAAAGTTGGACAGTGAATAAGAAAGACCATAGAAGAATTGATGCATTTGATTTGTGGTTTTGGAGGAGAATATTGAAAGTACCTAGGATAGCCAAAAGAACCAACAGATCAGTGTTGACAGAAGTACAGCCAGAATGCTCCTTGGAAACCAGGATGGCCAGATTTTGTCTCTCATAGTTCATCTATATTATCTGGAGGGACCAGTCCCTGGAGAAAGATAATCAGGTTTGGTAAATTGGAGGGTCAGAGAAAAAGAGGAAGACCCTCAATGAAATGGATTGGCACAGGTGCCGCAGCAATGGGCTCAAGCATAGCAATGATTGTTAGGTTGGTGTGAGACTGGGCAGTGTTTTATTCTGTTGTGCATAGGGTTGCTATGAGTCGGTACCGACTTGATGACATCTAACAACAACAAGCCAAATTTTTCCATTCTGTAATGTATTATAAATCCTAACCTCTATGCCTGTGATTAAGGAGCTCTGGTAGCATAGTGGTTACGTATCGGTCTGAAAACCTCAAGGTCACCAGTTCGAAGGTACCAACTGATCCACAGGAGAAAGATGAGGGTTTCTGCTCCTGTAAAGATTTATAGCCTCCATCCATTACCAAGTCCGCCTGTACTGTTGCTTTGATCTGTTGCCACCTTCTTGCTTATGTTGTTTCCTCCAGGAATTATCCAGTTGACTTCCAGCATCATATTCATCATTCTGTTGGCTCAAAATTGATTTTCTTTGTCCAGGTTGCATAATGTTTCTCTTGTGTGTGCAGAGCCCACAGACACGTACCAAAGAGTATCACAGCAGTCACTGAGAGCTTCGAGCTGGGGGATGGAGGAGTGATCATTTCTTCTCCTATCTCCTGGGTGAGCAACCAGCATTTGGAAATATATAGTTGCTTTTTTTGCATTTCCTCAGTGGAACAGAAGAATTCTGCCTCATAGATGTGCTCCAGAGCTCTGGTGGAGATCGTCCCGGCTCACCCTCCACATGTTGCTGACCCCAGTGTCCACCTCAGACTGGACCTGTCCTGGAGCCCTGTCTCAGCAGTTCTCCATTCTCTGCCCCATTCTGTGTGGGGGAAACTAGAAGCCATGGACATGTAAGTGGTTGGTTTGGCAACAATGATTTCTTGACAGAAAATACTTCCTGTGCTGTTTTCTTTGAGAAGGATGCAATTATTGAAATCCTAGAATGTGAGAATTTTGTGTGACAAGTATGTACATATTAAAGGAAATAATTACCTATTAAAAAAAAGATTTACAGCCTCGGAAACCCTGTACAGGGTCGCTATGAGTCAGAATCAACTCCATGGCACAGAACAACAACATGCCTGTGATTATGGACCCATTTTGAAATGAGTTGCTCACAAGTAGGTATTATAGTGGGGATAAAGAGTAAAGATTACAGTAGAACTAGGATTAAGGATGGCCTCACCTTACTAGAGATTGAAACTCAAATTACCACCCTTAGTTTACCTTGGGGCATGATCTGACACCAATTTATGAGACTTTTTGGGACAAGTTTGCTCTCTTGCCCTGGATCTTGCATCTGGTCCATTGCATCTGACCTCCAGTTCATGGGACTTTGGCCCATCACCTGAGCATCAACAGCCTGTCACCTGACCTGCTAATTTGGATTCCTCAGCAACTGAGGTTACCTGCGTGAGAAGAATCCTCCAGATGGATCTCTGATCTATGGAATTGGGACTTGTCAGCCTCCACAATCAAGTAAGCCACTTCTTTTGACAGCTGTGAGTTTTGTAAGATGTTACAATGTGTTGGCAGAACCCTTGGACTTGAGGGAAAGGAGGAGTGGTGATTGATGTCGGGGACTATGGAGGGATATAACATTTCAGGAAAGTTGAACACGGGATATCTGTAACCTCCAACTCATTGGGATCAGCCTTGTGCTGATTTTTTCAAAAGGAATTATTGTGCCCTACCGAGCCCAGGCCCTAGGCCCTGAAAACCCCTTCCTGCCTCATGAGGTTGCTTTGTTCCTTTTACATGAGGATGGTGGATACCTCCAAACTGTGGCCTTCCTGTTCTAAACCACTATTGGAGAACTCACTCAAATGTGACAAAAGAATCTACAGTGTAATTACTTTTTTTCTCTTAGATTTAAACAAATTGGTGATTTTACTATGCTTTTAAATTTCTGAAGGTTTTAATGTTATTGTTAAGTGCCATTTTGAGGCTGGAAGGTGATCCAAGGATTACCAGGAACTCTCCCCTTCCAGCCAGGAGCGGACTCAGTGGTTCTTCTGGAAACTAGAAGATGCTGAGTCGTTGCTATGCATGCCCCATATTAGAGTGATGTCATATTGTTATATAAACTGTGAGTCATGTTTGGCAAGATGCTTCCTTGACAAGGTCTCCTGCACGTGAGAGGGTTAACGCAGGAGAGCAGCAGACAGCCCCACAACCGTGCTGACTGCTGTTTGCTGAATAAAGGAACGAGTCATCTCCCTATCTCACCTGCAGTGTTCTTTCGGCTGCCTGACCTTTGAACCTGCTTGGTGTTGAACTTCTATGTACAGTTGGCGTAGTCGCCAGGATTAGACGAGCCAGGTATGAATCCTGAGGGGTGGCGTTCTCGGATGTCTCCCGTCCAAGATGTGGCTCTTGGTGGCGTATGTCTTTGCAGCTCGGCAGCCTCCCCCCTACTGGTCGGGCTGGACAGAACTCCACTAGAGATGGAAAAGACATTGCAGGAATTAGGGCCCTCCCTGGAGAAGAAAGAGGAGCCCAGCCGCGGCTAGGGCTGTGGGATGGGCTTTGTTAACTGCCCTGTGGGTGGAAGGCCAAGCCATGCCTCCTTAGCCCTCAGAGTGAATTAGGGAATTGGAGGAAGAAGCTGTGGAGTTTCAGGTCCGTGTGAAGACCTTGAAGGAGACAGATATGGGAGGATGCCAAGGAAAAAGCAACAGCAGAAACCAGGAAGAAGAGTCAGAAATGTTGCTTTACTCCTTCAGTTGCCCCAGCGTCTGCCACTCAGCCAGTGGGGATCCACCAGCCAAGCTGGCTGGGCTTCAGAATCCCAGTGTACTGTGCCAGTTGCCCAGGAAGCAAGATGAGCATTGAGGTACCAGCGTGGCCGATTCGGGTGCTGCCAATGCTGCCCCTGACACCCCCATCTAGAAAGTCAACTTTGCAAAGCGGCCCATGCAAGCTGACTAATAGAAGATGGAGGATACTGGGGATTGGGTCATGTGACACCCCTGAAGAGAGTGGCAGTTAGGCCATGTGAGGAAACCAGGAGCCAGAAACTGAAGGTCTACCTGCAGTACCCTTGAGGAAATCAGGACCTGGATACTTGAGGATCTCCCTATAGTGAGCTGATAATAGAGTCCCCCTTCCAGTTAATAGGGAAATGGCCCCACCTGCAGGGGACGGGCAGGGACTAAATGTCACATATGGAATTGGAAAGCCACTGATCCCCTTCTATGTGCAGAGTCCTGACTCTGGGAGATATAGGAGTCGAATATTCCATCCTATATATATAGTGACCCAGGTAAGTTCACAAGCTCTGCTATGGTGATAGATGGATATGTGGGCAGTGTGTGTAAATGAAAGCAGTCAAGCTGCCTCTGGGGATACGCCAAATGCCTCCCTGTGCCTATAAAGTATATGTGTTCCCCACCCCTGAATATATCCTGAGTGTGGATGTCCTACAGGGCCTGTGGCTGAAGACCATAGGTAGAGATTTGGTTGCGGGTATGGATGGGGACTGTGGGCAGTGCTCAGAGCCCTTGGTGGGTAAGGCTATGTCGGGGACCGGCCTCGACATAGGAGTTCGGTTCATGAGGAGGAGATACCTGGCGGCGATAGAGATAGCAAAAGAGACACAGAGACGCAAAGAGAGAGACAAAGAGACACTCCGAAACCAGAGTGAATGCTGGACTGGCATCAGGCAGATCCTGCGTTGCAAACATCTCAGCCATGAAGGCCATAATATCCTACATAGTAAACATCTTAGCTAAACAGGCAGTATGGTTGCAAGGCTGGACTGTGCCCTCTGCATGCTGTAACGCACGCCTTGCCAGTAGTAATGCACCTGAATTCGTTCTGCGCCTTCCTTTTATTTAGGGGAGGTACTTTACACAAAGCTAGGAGGGACCAAGACAAGGTACAACTGTCAATCTTACTTTTCCAGACATTCAGGCAACTTTACATTGTACTTTGCTGGTTCGAATCCCAGGCCCGCAACTTGGTTTCTCAGGCTCAATTAACATATCTATAGCCCCTGAGCTCACTTGGGGGAAGGTGAGAGGTAAGGACAAAAGCTTGGGCGGAGTCCCTCTGTTTCGGCTTCCTGAGCCAGGTTTTCAGGAACTTGGATGAAAAGCTAACACTTGGGAGAGATTCAGGGAAGATGGCTTTTTTGTCTGTAGAACAAAGAACTGAGAAGTAGCTAAGATATTTTTAGTTAATCCTTTGGAGAAAGGCTTGACCTTTGAAACCTTTAGTCTCGGCTTTAGGAGGTTCTAATATTTCTCTGTGGATAATAAGGGCTCATGTCTGCATTTAATAAAACATAACTGGATATTAAGATTAAAAACAATTTGCCATGACTGCCTCATTTGTTCCTCAGAGCCTGCGGCCTGTATAGTCTACACACGGTCTGCAACAAGGCTAGAGACGGATACTCACCCCAGTGAAGGCACTGTTGTGCCTGACCACTGTCCCTGTATAGCTTTGGATTCATATGGTTAATAGGTTGCTAGAACCAGGAGCAAGGGCCACATGGACCTAGTCATGAAAAGTGAAAGCGCCCCCTAGGCTCCCCCATATGTGATGGATGGGATTGATAGGCCCTTGGGAGTGGATCTGGAGATCCAAGTAACCCTCTGAATAACTGGCCTCCTATAGTACAGATCATCTCCCCATTCACTGTGGGAAGCACTATCTTGAAAGGAGCTTCTGTTTTATCATTGTGGCCTATAATGAGCTCTCCACTCATTATAGGCATGTGCAAGCCACAGCCTCAAACTATTTGGCACAGAAGGCCTGGTACTCATGGCCAGGCTGGGACCCATTAGCTGTGACAGTGATGTCACATGATAAGACATTAGCTTGTGTACTACCTGAAGGCAAAGATTTACCTATGTTGGTACCTATGTCTGTCCACCCATAGGGATCTTACAAACACCCTAGTGGAGTGGACCCATGTGCTGGCTTCAGTGACCAATGCATCAGCACTGAGCTTCCTGTTTCTGCGGCTCGCAGACTACCTTGGCAGATCTATCCTACTTTGGCAGATTCATCTGCATCTTCTGGAAACTGGACGTGGTAGAGCACTGGGAACTCCACAGACCCTATGTATAATATAACCAGAGCCAAAGTATTTAAACTCGTGTATGAGCAGTACAGTCGCTCTCGCCCTGGAAGGGATACTTGGTTTGGGATGGCATGAGGCAGCTCACAGCCGAAGCTGTCGCATTATGTCAACCTGCTGAGCACTGTATTAAGAGTAAATGACCAAATGGCCAAGCCTCACTGTGACCACAACCCTGGGTATCTGCCCAAGACATGCCCCATCCCCTGGGGGAGTCTATGGGTCTGTGGGCAACATGAATGGCCTTACCTGCCTTCGAATTAGGCAGGATGATGCACTTGGGGTTGGCCCTACATTCCTGGGTGTGTACTCTCCACCCTGCCAACCTGACATTCCAGTTAGGGCACCTTTAAGGCTAGACACCAACTAAAGTGAACCCTGGGGTGGTTTTATCCATTAGCTTTATTCTCACCATAAGGGGGCAGCATATATAATCAAAGGGAATTTATCGCCCTAGCTTTGCATACTGCCTGGGTCTTGAACAGTACCCATACAGCCCTCACACTGATGAACAAGAAGCTGTATCAGGTGAGGAAAGTGGCTCTGAGGAACTGGATGACCCTAGACATACAGCCTCTCAAGGAGTATGTGCCTTATTGGAAACACAGTGTTGCGTATACATTCCCAATACTAGCCGTAATGTTACCTAAGCTTTGACTGATCTAGCTATTGAAACACAGCCAAAGTTACTGCTGACCCTCTTAGTGATGGTGGGCCTTCTTGACCCATGGGCAGCGTGTTGCCTTCATTACCATTGGAGTCATTTATGGTGTCCTTGTAGTGGGTTGTTGTAGTTTGTACTGTTGCTGTGGATTATGGGTATAATGCTCCACCCTACTCACTAAGGGACCAAGTGGAAGACCCATGTAACCACGTAGATTGTAAAGTGAGAATCTCTGAAGGAGTGGAGTGTTGAGTCAGAAGGTGGCGCCAAGATTATCAGGGACTCTCCCCTTCCAGCCAGGAGTGGACTCAGTGGGTGGTTCTGCCAGAAACTAGAAGATGCTAAGTCATTGTTATGCATGCCACCATGCTAGAATGATAGTTTTTTTGTGCCCCGCCACCCCCCACTCCCCACCCCTGCAACTAAATTTGCTGTGGCACTGTGGGTTAATGTGCTCAACTGTAAAGTTGGTTTGAACAACAAGGTTGGCAGTTCAAGTTTACCAGCCACTCCTCATAGTGTTATATAAAACTGTGAGTCATATTTGACAAGATAAGTTCATTTATGCTATTGGTTTGTTCTTTATCCAGTTTAAATGTTAACTCTTTCACAGTATTGACAAAACTTGCAACAAATTTTAATAAGAAATTTTAATTTGAAAATATGAAATATGAAAGAAAGGGAACCTTGATTTTAGTGTTTTAATTTTTTTTAACTTTTATTGTGGTACAGAAGAAAGTTTATAGAGCAAATTTTCTGCTCAACAATTTGTATAATTTTATTTTATGACACTGATTGCAATGTGACAGCACTCTTCTCACTTCCTCACTGTGATCTTCTTTTCCATCCCTTTTTTGTCCCTTCCTGCCTCTGAGCTTTGGTTTTGGGCAAATGCTGCCCCTTTGGTCCTGTGTGGTTGGTTGTTCTGAGAAGTGTTTTCCTTCCTGATGTTTATTTCACTTTATAGGTCTATCTGTTGTTTGGCTGAAAGTTGATCCATAGGGTGAGTTCTGTTCTAGGCCTGAAGGGTATCCAAGGCCCGTAGTCTCAGGGGTTCCACTGTCTCTGTCATACCAGGAAGTCTAGTCTTTTGTTTATGATATTAAGTTTTTGTACACATTTTTTTCTCCCACTTTATCCAGAATCACCTATTGTGATCCCTGTCAGAGCTAGCACTCTAGTGACATCTAGTTCTTCTGGTCTCCTGGTAGTGGAGGTTAAGGTTTGTGGGGTCCATTAGTCTTTTGAACTAATCGTTTCCTTACGTCTTTGATTTTCTCTATGCTAGTATTTTTTATAGTAATAGTTATTTTTTTTCAGTTCAGTAATTTAGACTATCTAAAAGTTGCTGCTTTTAATTTTGTTTGAGCTTGGAACTTAAACAAATCCAGCTACAAATAAATCTGGTTTTATTCAGTAAATATGCTAAGAGAAGGCACATTTTTGTTATTCTTATTTTTCCTTATGATAAAATCAGGCAAGGTTCATTTAGCAAACCCAAAATGGGAATTATTGCATTTATTAAGTACCTGACATATGCCAGATAGTGTATTTCTTGGGCAAAGGCAGTAAATCTACTACTAAGATAGGCTCACTGCTGCCATGAAGCTTACATCTTAGTCGAGAGCAATATACACTGAGCATATAGGGAAAGTGTCAGCTAACAGTGCGCTGAATGGAGAATTTGTAGTTTTGTGCTAGAGGATGACTGGAAGGATATTTTTTATTGAGTGCTCAGGGATTGCGTCTTAGCGGAAGGAATAGTTTAGCTAAGACCTGATTAGGATGAAGGGCCTACACATGTGAAAACCAGAGGGACCCAAATCTCTAGGCAGAAAGAAGAGCAAATGTTAAAGTGCTAAGGCTGGATTTATTCTAGGAATGAAAAGCTGGTTCAGTGTTATGAAATTGATTGCTATCATATACCATATTAATAAATCAAAGAGAAAATGTCTGGGCATTGAATTTATCTCCAAATATGTAAGGGACTGAGACTGAAAAATAAGGTGGCAGTTCCAGGAGTGTGATAAGGTCTTTCTTACTGAGGTGGTCACAGGGCACACTTTGAATTTCCATACCATGCAGAGGACTTTTTATGGCTCTAGTGAACAAAGGTGCCTCAGTGCCAGGGCTCTGGACCTCTAAAGCTACCCCCAGAAGATCTTAGTTGCATAAGAGTGACTTAACAAGTGGAAGTGATCTAGTAGCAAGCAAGAGTGAAGCCATGTTTGACTTCGCAAAAGTCTATTTCCCTACCGCCCACCCCTCAAGGTTGGATCTTACAGTTTAGCATGCTTCGTCTTCCGCTAGGTCCCTGAAGGCCCTGAGGGGAGGCATCACCACTAGGTAAGTAGGAACAGGCAGTGTTGCTGCAGCTGGAAGCACAGGTCATGGTACAATGTAGGTAAACACAGTAAAACAACCCTGTACCCAGGAAAAGACCAAGAACTAGAAAAGATACTCCCCAGCCAGAGTACAAGGAGGAAAACCAGGTGGTCACAGCAAAGCAGTCATCAGCTGTGTGCAAGACTTCTCTATGTGGCCTAACCAATAGGTAATGTTCTGGTGGTAACCTAGTGTACGTGTACAGCACTTCACACAGCACATGTCCCACCTTGAGTGGCTGTCAGCATGTCTACAGCCACCAGTTCTGGAGGACTACCTTCCTTATCTGGGTGGTCTCAACAGTTAACGGTGGTGGTGGTGGTGGTGGTGGTGGTAGTGGTGGTGTGCCGTGGAATCAGTTCTGACTCATAGCGACCCTCTATAGGGTTTCCGAGGCTGTAAATCTTTACAGGAGTAGAAAGCCTCATCTTTCTCACATGAAACGGCTGGTGGTTTCAAACTTCTGACCTTGATGTTAGCAGCCCAAGTCGTAACCACTATGCTACCAGAGCGCCTTTCAACAGTTAATGGCCACAAGATTTCCCTGCAATCCTTCAGTTTGTCCCATGGCTTCCAGAGACAAGGGAAGGAAGAGAAATAATTAAAAGGTAATCATACTGATGGGAAACACTGCATTTGGTTTAGCTGGCTTTTACCACAAGGTAATTCAGAGGTTTGGGTGTATAGATTTCCTAACAGTTCCTGCAGCCGAGAGCAACCCCAAGATGCAGTGTCCTATCTAGTCATGTGGTGGCCAGGGCCACAAGTAGCAGCTACACATCCATCAGGTGCTAGTAGGTGCGAAGATCACTCCTGTGGTCATGTGGGGGCTTTTGTTGTTAGTCGCCGTTGAGTGGGTTCCAACTCATAGTGGCCCTATACAGTATCAATGCTGTAAGTAATCACTGGGCATACTGGTGTGACCCTGCAGTGTAAGCACTGGACTGTTAAATACAAGGTCAGTGGTTTGAAGCCACCAAGTGCTCCTTGGGAACCTTATACAGGGTTGCTATGAGTCAGAACCAACTCGACGGTACTTAACTACAATCACTGACATTTGTTGGTAGTAGGACCCAGGAGTCCAGTCTACTTTTCTGGGGGAGGGCTTGGAGGAAGATAGGGAACCCATGCTCAGGGCTCAAAACAGACAGGCAGGTTTCTCCAGCACATCCTGTTTGGGCACCAACCATCCCAAACCACCCCAGACGTGTAAATGTTCTCTTGTGGTCTTGACCAGGAGACATTGCAATCAAAAGAAATCTGGGTTCCACAAAAGATGATGTTGTGCACCCCCTTTCTCATTCCTGTTAGCCTCCACTTAATCGTAGGCTTGAACACACCCGTTGTGTCTTCAATGACTGCTCAGTCGTTTCTGGCCAAAGGCTTCGCATTTCAAGACATGTCTTCAGCAAGTCAGAAGGGCAACGGTCCACAAACTCAGCAGCTGCATGTGTGGTGTACTTCAGTGAAGCTGTGAGTCCACTCTAGAGAGACACTGGCAGCCTTGAGGGGCAAAAGCAGAGTAGGACATACCTATGGTTAGAAAGACAGGCTTAATAGGTTCCAAAGGGTACCTCTTCCCCTTCTATTAGGATCTTGTTCATAGCTTCCCCTTGGGTGGTGCCTTAGGCACTTTCTCTGACTGGTTATACTATTCATATTGCCTCTGGTGAAGTCACTTGAGGGTTTCTGAGTAAAGTCATCTGTTTTGCTGAATGCTAGCTGTGGGCAGCTGCTCTGGCTCCATCCCCCTGGCATTTGTGAACGGCAGCATCACACTAGAACCGAGTTGGTGAAGATCTGACTTTTTGAAACCTAGGAGGCTATGACTCCACCCTTTGAAACCCCAGAGGTTGTGACCCTGCCCTCTGAGACCTAACAGGTCATGACCCTGCCCTCTGATGTGAAGCAGCTTTCCCTCCTCAGCTTCTGTTTCTTGATCCCTTGGCCTCTCACTCCCTTATATCTCAGTCCCTTATATCCTTGGGCTTCTTGGCCACCTGGCTGCTACTGTATTTATTAAGTGTTAGAAAATTCTTTTCTTTAGCTCTACTAATAAGTGCCTGCATGCAGTACCCCACTCCATCAGTAAATCTCAGCCCAGAAGCAACTAGTGTACTCTCTCTCCATGGGACAGCAAGTCTAGGTCCATTGACAGGTGCCCAGAGGTATCCCTTACCACCAAGAAGCCTCCTAGCAGAAGGCACTCAGCTCTCTTGCTCTGTGGGTCAGCATCTCCACTAGTCTCTTGGTTCTGGTGGCTTCTCACCGTCTACACCAACTTTAGTGTTACAGCTCTCCTCAATGTCTTCTGAGTCTTTGATGTTTATAATTCCACCAACAGTCTGTTAAGGTAATCTAGGGTATTACTATTGGCGGGTGTGAGTGTGTGTGTGTGCGTGTGTGTGTGTGCCATTGAGTCAGTTCTGACTTATAGTGACCCTGTATAGGGTCTTCTGAGACTGTAAATCTTTATGGGACCCAATATGGGGGGCTACAATGGCAAGAAGTGACTGGCTTACAAGCTTTCAATAGGGAACCTAGTTCCAGAGGGTACGGGGAAAGGTAGAATCTCCATTGAGTGGTTTCCACTGGAAACCCCGTCTGGACGGGGCTGATGAAAGGAGATAGGGGATAAGACTCTTTGGTTCAATAGTGAATGATTGCTCTCAGGACTGACTGTGAGTATTGGGAAGGTAAAAGTAGACATTTTGTAACAAAAGGAGAGGAGTGGTTGAGTTTGCAGTCCAGGAGCACAGGTCCGTGGAACCATCAAGGGGGGAAAAGCAAAGTGTGGGACCCGATCCAGAGAAGCAGTGACACCAGAGATAGAGGCAGAAATGATGACATGGAGAAATGGAGTGGCTAGGGACTTTAGACTCAGGGAGGGAGAGGAGCTATGTGCTGATGGGCTGGGGGCAGGCTTATAGGGTGTACCATTTGGTTGTTTGATAATGCATGCAGGAGATTGTAATCATTGCAATGAAACAAAATAAGATAGGATGAATGTAAAGCTAATGTTATCCCATGTAAATTATCACATAACTCACAACAAAAACTTTAAAAACAACAACAACCCTTATGTGAAAAAAAAAAAAATCTTTATGGGAGCAGAAACCCTCATCTTTCGCCCATGGAGTGGCTGGTAGATTCGAACTGCTGACATTGCAGTTAGCAGGCCAACTTGTAACCTACTATGTTACCAGGGCTCCTTAAGCTTTTTATTACTATTGTTGTTGTTAAGTGTCGTCAAGTTGATTATGACCAATAGTGACCCTGTATAGGGTTTCCAAGGAGCAGTTGGTGAGCTTGAACCGCAGACCTCATGGTTCAAACTGACTCTGTAGTCATTAACCCATAGTGCCACACCAGGACTCTATAGAATCCTTATGCTTTTTTCTTCAGTTCTCTAAGCTTGAGAAATGATGAGTGTGTTATTCCCTTTTGGTTCTCTGATACCAATTCTTTGCCATTTAATTATAATATTTTGTCTTCTTGAGCCACCCTTTGAAATTTTCTCTTCAGCTCTTTTATGTCATACTTTCTTCTAGTAGCTTTAGTTTCTTTATGCTTAAGAGCAAGTTTGATTCTCTCCTGACATCCATTTTGGATTTTTTTACTTTCTTCTCTTTTGCTTTCTTCATGGATGATGCTCTTGATATAATCCTACAATTTTTCTGGTTGTCAGTATCTAATGGATTAAATCTGTTATTGAGATGGTCTCTAAATTCTGGTGGAATATACTCAAAGTCTTGGTGTGGTGCTGTAAGATAAGCACTGGATTGCTAAATACAAGGTCGGCAGTTCAAACTCACTAGCTGCCCTGCTCCCTGCTCTATATCAGGTTGCTGTGAGTCGGAACCAACACAATGTCATACTCAAAGTCATACTTTGGTGTTCATGAACTTGTTTTAATTTTCTTCAACTTCAGCATAAACTTGATTATGACCAGTTGATGGTCTATCCTAAAGTCATCCCATGGCCTTGTTTTGGCTGATGATATTGAGCTTTTCCATCATCTCTTCCCACAAATCTAGTGTGTTTGATTTCTTTGTGTTCTATCTGGTGAAGTCCATGTGTATTGTCGTCATTTATGGTAGTGAAAAAAGATATTTGCATTGAATGAGTCATTGGTCTTACAAATGTCTATCTCGAGATCTCCAGCATTATTTCTATCACCAAGGTCATATTTTTCAACTAAGGATTCTTTTGTTTCCAACTTTTGCATTTCAATCATGAGTAATTATCAATGCATCTTGATTGCTCATTTGATTAATTTCAGACTGAAGAAGTTGGTTGAAATCTTCAAATTCATCATCTTTGACTTTTAGTGATTGGTGCATACCTTTGAATAGTAGTTATAATAACTTGTCTTCCTTGTAGGCATATGGATATTATCCTCTCACAGACAGCATTGTACTTTAAGATAGATCTTGAAATGCCCTTTTGACAATGAGTGAAATGTTACTGTTCTTTAATTTGTCATTCTTGGCAAAGTAAACTACATGATTGTGTGATTCAAAAAGGCCAATGCCAGTTCATTTCAGTTCCTAGGATATTGATCTTTATGCATTCTATTTCATTTTTGCTGATTTCCAATTCTCCTAAATTCATACTTTGTACATTCCACATGTTGACTGTTAATGATTGTTTGCAGCTGTTTCTTTTTGTTTTGAGTTATGCCCTGTCAGCAAATGAAGGTCGTGAAAGCTTTGCTCATTCACATCATTAAGGTCAACTCTACTTTGAGGTGGCAGCTCTTCCCCAGTTGTATTTTGAGTGCCTTCCAACCTGATGGGTTCATCTTCGGGCACTATATCAGACAATGTTCTGCTGTTATTTATAAGGTTTTCAGTGACTAACAGTTCAGAAGTGGTCTGCCTCTCCTTCCCTAATCTGTCTTAGTCTGGAAGCATTGCTGCGACTGTCACCACAGATTACACTGCAGGTATTTAAAACATGGTGGCATAGCTTTCAGTATCACAACAATATGTAAACCACCATAGTTCAACAAGCTGACAGAGGTATGGTGGTCAGGCAGTGTATGGTATATTTAATATTTTCCCCCAACACCATAATTCAAAGGCATCAATTATGCAGTCTTCTTTCTTCATTATCCAGCTTCCACATGTATATGAGACAGTTGAAAATACCATGCCCAATGTCAGACATATTGTGCCCATTCCAAAGAAAGGTGACCCAAGGGAATGCAGAAATTATTGGACAATATCTTTGATATCCCATGAGAGTAAAGTTTTACTAAAGGTAATACAGAAATGGCTGCAAGCATACATTGACAGAGAACTTCCAGAGGTTGAAGCAGGAGTCAGAAGAGGATGTGGAATGAGGGATATCATTGCTGATGTCCAATGGATCTTGGAGAATACCAGAAAGATGTTTATCTGTGCATTATTGACTAGGCAAAGGCTTTCAATTGTGTGAATCATGACAAGCTATGGACAACATTCCCAAGTATGTGTATTCCGAAACACTTAATTGTGCTCATGAAGAATCTGTACCTGGACCAAGAGGCAGCTGTTCGAACAGAACATTGGAACACTGAATGGTTTAAAACTAAGAAAGGTGTGTGACAGGGTTATATTCTTTCACCATACTTATTCAATCTGTATGCTGAGCAAATCATCCAAGAAGCTGAGTTATATGAAGAAAACCGTGGCATCAGGGTTGGAGGAAGACTCATTAGCAACCTGAGATATGTAGATGATACAACCTTGCTT
>NW_006408722.1:1309871-1319790 GCF_000296735.1 Chrysochloris asiatica | reverse complement strand
AAAATGTCAGACACACCTTAGCCTTCAAAATAACATCTTTTTTTTTTTTTAAAACATTCTAAAGATATCTTTTGCAGAAGATTTGTTCAATACAATGTGTTGTTTGCTTTCTTCACTGCTCCTTCTATAGGCATTGATTATGTATCCAAATAAAAGGAAATCCTTAATAATGCCAATATTTTCTCCATTTATCATGATGTCATCTATTATTCCATTTGTGAGAATTTTTGTTTTCTTTATGTTCTTTTGCAATTTTAAGTCACACAGTATCTTTTTGTTCTGTTTGAATGACTGTCTCTTGGTCTATGTGCAGGTTCCTCATGAACACAATGAAGTGTTCTGGAATTCTCATTCTTAACAATGTTATCAATAATTTGTTATGATTCACACAATTTAATGCTAATAAATATGGTACCATTCTTCTTCAGTTTGTCATCATGGCATAGTAGACCATATGACTTTTCAATTCAAAATGGTCAGCAAAAATCCATTTCCGTTTCATAAACTCCCATCAACCTGGGGATGAGAGAGAGAAGAGTAAGGGCTGGTTGGTCTAAAGTGTGGTCAGACCTGGGGACTCCTAAACCCATAGACAAGGACATAACCACAGAGGGCTAGAGCTGAGAGCAAAGTGCCCAGATGATATGAAGTGAGGGGAGACACACAAGGACTCCCAAAGTTGTAGATAGTACCCATTCAATCTAGCTTTGATGGTTTGTTGATCAAAATAATTCAACTAGAGGAAGGTAAAAAAGAAAAAAACAATTTAATAAAGGAAGTGAGGGTAAATTGCTACAAATTGATGAACTTGACCTATACTCATGGATGTAGCAGTTCAAAATACCAACTGAGAGGGAAGGAGTCTCCACATCAAGGATCAATCCTATCCCCTCTATATACAGGGTTGATAGGGACGGGCAACTTAGACATTAGCTACCTAAAATGGGAGGGGCTATAAAGGCATGAAGTGACTGTCTTACAAGTTTTCAAGAGGGAGTTTAGTTTTAGAGTGTGCAGAGGAAGCTAGAGTCCCCACCCAATAGTATTCATCTTGTCTAGAAGGGTCTGGTAAGAGATGGGGATAAGATTCTTATGACTCAATAGTGAGTAACTGCGAAATCATATCATAATTGTGATTGTCACAACTGTAAAGGTAGAAGTTTTGTAGCAAAAAGAAGGGAGTAGTTAATCATACAGTCCAGGAACAGAGGAACCTAGCACCATCAAGGGAGAAGAGCACGAGTGGAATGTGGGACCCTATCCAGAGAAACAGTGACACCAGAGATGGAGCCAAAGATGAAGGCATGGAGAAATAGAGCAGCTGAGGAGTCTAGACTCATGGAAAGAGAAAGGCTGTGGGCTGATGACCAAGAGCTGGTGGCCAGGAAGCAGGCTCCCAGAATGTGCCATTTGGTTGTTTAAATGATTATATATTTCTGAGTGTTTTTGTGTACATCCCCTACCAAAAAATAAAACAGAAGAGAGGGAATAAAAGCTAATACTGTTGAATGATGATACATGGAGGAGATTGTAATCATTGCAATGCATGTAAAACTGATGTTCCCCCATGTAAACTATCACTCAATTTACAATAAAAACTTGAAAGAAAGAAAGAAAGAAAGAAAGAAAGAAAGAAAGAAAGAAAGAAAGAAAGAAAGAAAGAAAGAAATGAAAACAAGTGAAGTAGCTTAAGTGTTTTATTAATGGGTCAATGCTTCCTGTTGTAAGTAAATAAAAGGAATAAAAAAAGAAAACCAACTTATTTACACATAAAAGAGATCAGGTTTACTGGTCAGATAGTGACTGGTAGAGTCCTGAGACTAGGTCACCCATCGGGTCTGGAAATGAACTCACCCCTATGGCTCAATTTTCAGCCAAACAATAGACAGGTGTATAAGTGGAACAATCAGACTAGTAAGGTATGCACACCTTAGAATAATGAACCATTTGAGATAAAAAAAAAAAAAAAGGCAGCATTTACCCAAGGACAAAGTTTAGAAGGGTTGGGGAAAAGGAGGAATGGAAACAGGAAAGACAGGAAGGAAGTGGGACCAGTGATGCTGCATTGAGGGGACTGCAATCCCTGAGATGAAACAAACTGTGTGTGAATCGCTGAAGGTAAAACTGATGATCTGCTCTGTAAACCTTCGCCCAATTCACAATAAAAACTTTATTAAAATTCAAAAACTGAAAAAAAAAATCCATTTCAGTTCACTAATGCTTAGGATATCAATGCTTATGCATTCCATTTTCTTTTTTACAACCTCCAATTTTCGTAGATTCATACTTTGTTCATTCTGTATTCTGATTATTCCAATTTTCAGTCATGCCACCTCAGCAAATGAAAGCTTTGCTCCATCTATATCATTAAGGTCAGCTGTACTTTGGAGTCTTGGTGTGGTGCTGTAGGATAAGCACTGGACTGTTAACCACAAGGTCAGTATATCAAACCCACAGTAGCTCTTCAAAAACCCTATACAGGGTTGCAATGAATCAGAATTGACTTGATGGGATTTAATAACAGCAACATAATTTGAGGAGGCAGTTCTTCCCCGGTTGTATTTTGAGTGCTTTCCAACCCGAGGAGCTCTTCTTCTAGTACTGTATCAAAAAAATGTTTCACTGCTGCTCATAAAGTTTTCAGTAGCCTTTTTAAAAATTATTTTTTCTGAAGTAGACTGCACATCCTTCTTAGTCTGGAAGCTCTGCTGAAACCTGTCAGCATCACAGTCACACATAATACCACAGTATAGCAAACCGATAGACAAGTAGGAGATGGGTTAGTATGCATACATACACTTCCAAGTTCTGTCCACTGAGAGTACCTAAAAGCAATGTGCTGATGAGTTGGCACTGACTTATAGTGATCTTATGCACAACAGAATGAAACACTGTCCGGTTCTGCACAAACCTTACAATCTTGCTATGTTTGAGTTATTGCTGCTGTCATTGTGCCAATCCATCTTGTTGGGGACCTTCTGCTTTCTCGATGACCCTCCACTTTACCAAGCATGATGTTCTTCTCCAAGGACTGGTCCCTCCTGATCATATGTCCGAAGTATGAGAGATGAAGTCTCACCATCCTGGCTTCTAAGGAGCATTCTGGAATTCTTCTATCACAGATTTGTTTGTTCTTTTGATATCGGTTTGAGGACTATAATATATCCAGTATTCTTTTTAAAAACCATAACTCAACTGCATCAATTCTTCTATGGTCTTCCTTATTGTCTAACTTTCCCATGCATATGATGTTATTGAAAATACCATGGCTTGGGTTAGGCACACCTTAATCACCAAACTGATATCTTTGCTCTTAGACTTTGAGAAGAGGTCTTGTGCAGCTTATTTGAATAATGCAATACATCATTTGATTTCTTGACCGTGGCTTTCATGAATGTTAATGGTTGATCCAAGCAAAATGAAGTAGTTGACAACTTCAATCTTTCCTCCATTTATCTTGTTTTTATTTATTTGTCCAGTGGTCAGGATTTTTGTTTTTGTTACATTGAGGTGCAACCCATACTGAAGGCTGTGGTCTTTGATCTTCATCAGTAAGTATTTTAAGTCCTCTTCACTTGCAGAAAGCAAGGTTATATTATTTGCATTTTGTAGGTTGTAAATGAGCCTTCCTCTAATCCTGATACCACATTCTTCACATAGTTCAGCTTCTTGAATTTTATTTGCTCAGCATACATATTGAATTAATGTGGTGAAAGAATACAACCATGGTGTACACTTTTCCTAATTTTAAACCATTTGGCATTCTCTTGTTTTGTTTGAACAAATGACTGCTTCTTGGTCTACGAACAAGTTCCTCAGGAGCACAGTTGAAGTGCTCCGGAATACTAATTCTCCGCAATGTTGTCCATAGCTTGTCATTGTCCACACAGAAAGCCTTTGGGTAGTCAATAAAGCACAGGTAAACATTTTTCTGGTATTCTCTGCTTCCAGCCAAGATCCATCGACATCAACAATTATATCCTTCTTTCCACATCCTAGTCTGAATCTGGCTTGAACCTCTGGCAGCTCCTTGTCAATGTATTACCTTTAGCTGAATTACCTTTAGCAAAATTTTACTTGCATGTGATATAAATGGTATTCTCTGATGATTTCCAAATTCCATTGGGTGACCTCTCTTTGGAATGGGCACAAATAAGGATCTCTTCCAGTCAGTTGGCCAGGTAACTGTCTTCTAAATTTCTTGGCATAGATGAGTGAATGGCTCCAGTGCTGCATCAGTTTGTTGAAAGATTTCAATGTGGATTTCATCAACTCCCAGAGCCTTGTTCTTTGCCAATGCCTTCTGTGCACCTTGGACTTCTTCCTTCAGTATCATTGACACTTGATCATATGCTACCTCTTGAAATGGTTGAACATTGCCTATTTCTTGTGCATATTTCTTCCATCTTCTTTTAATGCTTTCTGCATCATTCAGTATTTTGCCCATAGAATCCTTCAATATTACAAGTCAAGGCTTGATTTTTTTCTTCAGTTCCCTTAGCTTGAGAGATGCCAAGCGTGTTCTTCCCTTTTGGTTTTCTAATTCCAAATCTTTGCACATCTCATTATAATATTTGACTTTGTCGTCTCAAGCTACCCTTTGAAATTTTCTATTCTTCTCTTTTACCTCCTTACTTCTTCAGTGCTGGAGAGCAAGTTTCAGTCTCTCCTGACATCCATTTTGGACTTTTTCTTCTTTCTTGTCTTCTTAATGGTGTTCTTGATGTTATACCACAACACTTTGGTCTTTTGTCATTAGTGTCTAATTCTAAAATTTGTTCTTAAGATGATCTCTAAATTCAGGATGGATATGTGCAAGGTCGTATTTTGGCTCTTGTGGACTTGTTTTAATTTTCTTCAGCTTCAGCCTGAACTTGCATATGAACCATAGATGGTCTTTTCCACAGTCTGCCCCTGACCTGGTTTGGCTGATGATATGGAACTTTTCCACTGTCTTTTTCTACAGATGTAGTCAGTTTGATATCTGTGTTTTCCATCTGGTGAGGTCCATGTGTCTAGTCATCTTTTATGTTGTTTCGAAAAAGTATTGCAACAAAGAAGTCATTGCTCTTGTAAAATTCTATCATGCATTCTCCAGCATCATTTCTATCACCAAGGCCATATTTTCCAAGTACTGATCCTTCCTCTTTGTTTCCAACCTTTGCATGTCAATTGCCAGAAATTACCAAATACATCTTGCCTGCATGTTTGATCAATTTTCAGGTTGAGAAAGTTGGTAGAATTCTTCAGTTTCATCATCACTAACAGTCCAGTAATATTAAACCTAGTACCTGATTGTGGTTTCTAGACATCATTCTCCAATAAATGAAATCAAGACTTTAGAGAAGAGTTTGATTGCAGGATTGGGGCAGAGAGAATAGTAATTGGAGCCTTAAACATCTTGAGGTCCCAGAAAATAAGGAAATGATTTAAAAAAAAAAAAAGAAGAAGAAGAAGAAAGCATACCTGAACGAGTTCCTAGTGGTCAAACCTGGGACAATTTGTGTAA
Source organism: Chrysochloris asiatica (assembly GCF_000296735.1). Taxonomy (NCBI): domain Eukaryota; kingdom Metazoa; phylum Chordata; class Mammalia; order Afrosoricida; family Chrysochloridae; genus Chrysochloris; species Chrysochloris asiatica. The sequence continues at coordinate 1,314,281 of NW_006408722.1, read as the reverse complement.
CAAAATGAATATTTGATATTACCTGATATAATACATAGAATACAGTGAACATCCATGATTTCACACTGATATAAATAAATGGGAGAGAAGGAACAGCTTTTCCTTACAGTAGAATTCCAGTTAATAAATGTAGGAGTATTCTGGTTATATTTCTTCAAAGATAGATTTGTTTGTTCTTTTGGCAGTCCATAGGACTTTCCATATTCTTCACCAACACTATAATTCAAATGCATCAATGCTTCTCTGGTCTTCCTTATTCATTGTCCAGCTTTCACATGCGTATGAGATGACTGAAAATACTATGGCTTGGGTTTAGCACACCTTAGTCCTCAAAGTGACATTTTTGTTCTTTAACACTTAAAATAATTATTTGTAGCAGATTTTCCCAATGCTTCCATGAGCATTGATTGTGGATCCAAGCAAAATGAAATCATTCTTTTTTCCTCTTATCATGATGCTTATTGGTCCAGTTGTGAGGAATTTTGTTTATTTTATATTGAGTTGTAATCCATACCGAAGACTGTATTCTTTGATCTTTTATCAGTAAGTGTCTCAAGTCTTCTTTCTTTCAACAGGCAAATTTTGTCTGCATATTTCAGGTTGTTAAAGGCTTTTACTCCAATTCTGATGCTGCATTCTTCATACATTCTAACTTCTCAGATTATTTGCTCTGCATACAAATTGAATAAATGTGGTAAGACAATACAACCTTGATGTGGTAATGATTTTAAACCATGCTCCATAACCCCTTGTTCTGTTTGAACTACCTCTTGCTTTATGTACAGGTTCCACATGAGCACAATTAGGTGTTCTGGAATTTCCATTTTTCATAGTGTTATTCATAGTTTGTTATGATACACACAGTTGAATGCTTTTGCATAGTCAATGAAACACAAGTAGACATTTATCTTGTATTCTCTGCTTTCAGCCAAGATCTGTTTGATGTCAGCAATGATATCCTTGTTACTACATTGTTTTCTGAATATGGCTTGGATTTCTGGACATTTCCTATGTTGCAACCATTTAAAAATTATCTTCAGCCAAATTTTACTTGCTTGTGATATTTATGATGTTGTTTGATAATTTCTACAGTCTGTAAGGTCACCTTTCTTTGGAATGGACACAAATACTGATGGATCTCTTTAAGTCGGTTCACCAGGTGGCTGTCTTCCAAATTTCTTGGCATAGACAAGTGAGTAATACCAGTGTCACATCAGTTTGTTGAAAGATTTCCATTAGTATTCCAGAAGTTCCTGGAGAATTGCTTTTCACTAATGCATTCAGTGGAATTTGGACTTCTTCCTTTAATGCCATCAGTACTTGATCATATGCTACCTCTTGACATTTTTGAATGTTGACCAATTCTTTTTGGTACAGTGACTCTGCTTTCTTTCTATTTTCTTTTGCTGCTTCCTGCATCACTCAATATTTTGCCCATTGTTGTTGTTGTTAAGTGCCGTTGAGTCGGTTCCGACCCTTTCAATATTGTAAGTGGAGGCTTTGATTTTTTCTTAAGTTGTGTCAACTTGAGAAATGCTGAGTATGTTCTTCCCTTTGACTTTCATAACTGCAAGTCTTTGCACATTTCATTATAATATTTACTTTGTCTTCTCAAGTTATTTGAAATTTTCTGTTCAACTATTTTACTTTACATTTCTTCTGTTAGTTTTAGTTACGCTCTGCTCAAGAACAAGTTTCAGAATCTCTTCTGACATACACTTAGGTCTTCTCTTTCTTTCCTGTCTTTAAATTATCTGTTGCTTTCTTCCTGTATGATGTTGTTACTATTCGCCAACTCTTTTAGTCTTTGGTCACTAGTGTCTAATGCATCAAATCTGTTCTTGAAATGGTTTCTTAAATTCAGGTGGGATATATTCAGGTTGTATTTTGGCTCTTGTTGTTGTTGTGTCCTCAAGTGGGTTCTTTCTCATAATGGGTTTACTTACTCAAATAGGGTTTCCAAAGTTGGAAATCTGTGCAGGAATAGAAAGCCTTTTCTTCCCTGCAGCAGCTGATGGGTTCAAACTTTGATCTGTGGTTTGCAGTCCAGTGCTTATACTACAGAACTACTGTGCCTCCCAAAGAAGTTGTCAGTTTCCCAAAATTCTATCATGTGCTCTTCGTTGCCATTTCTATCAAACAAGGCCATGTTTTCCAAGAATCCTTCCTCTTCGTTTCCAACTTTTTCATTCCAATCACTAGTAGTTATCAATGCATCTTGATTGCATGTTTGATTAATTTCAGAATGAAGAAATTGGTATAATTTTTCAATTTCTTCATTATTGGCTTTGATGGTTGCTATTAATTGGTCTTCCTTGTAGGTGTATAGATATTATCCTATCACAGATAGCATTGTACTTCAAGATGCATCTTGAAATGTTCTTTTTGACTATGAATGCAACACCATTCCTCTTGAACCTGATGCTCCCCACATAGTAAATCATATGATTGTCTGATTCAAAACGACCAATATCTGACCATTTCACTAACATGCAGGATATCATTTTTTGTATGTTCTGTTTCATATGCTTTCAGAGAGTAAAATAAATCTATTAACTTACCTAATATTATCTTTGCAATTTATGTGCAGAATGGGTTTCTTTTGTTTTTAAGGTTTTTATTGCGGATTGAGTGAAAGTTTACAGGGTGGATCATCAGTTTTACATTCAACAAATCATATACCTTGTTTCATTACAATGATTATAATCCACTCTGTGTACCATCAGTTAACAATATTTCTCTCTATTCACGTTAGCTCTTTTTTTTAACACTCAGGCATATATAATAATTTACACCACCAAAGGGCACATTCTGCAAGTCTGCCTCCTGGTCTCCAGCTCTCAGTATCCCTCTTTCTATGAATCTAGAGTCCTTAGCTGCTCCCTCTCTCCATGTCCTCATCTCTGCCTCCGTATCTGGTGTTGATGCTTCTCTGGATAAGGTCTCGCATTCCACTTGTGCTCTTCTCCCTTGATGGTCCTTTGTTTCTTGACTGTAAGATTAACTACTCCCCTGTTTTTGTAACAAAATTTTTACCTTTACAATTGTGACAGTCGCAATTAGTCATGATAACAATTACTATTGAATCATAAGAATCTTATCCCCATCACTTTTAACCAGACCCATCTAGACAAGATGAAAACTGTTCAGTGGGGACTCTTTCTTTCCCCACACACTCTTAAACTCTCTCTTGAAACCTTGTAAGCCAGTCACTTTGTGCCTTTATTGCCCCCTCATTTTAGGTAGCCAATGTCTAAGTTGCCTGTCCCTATCAACCCTGTATAAGGCGCTCTGGTAGCATAGTGGTTCCGAATCAGGCTGTGAACTGCAAGGTCAGCAGTTCGAAACTACCAGCTGTTCCATGGGAGAAAGATGAGGCTTTCTGCGTCCGTAAAGATTTACAGCCTCAGAAACCCTGTACAGGGTCACTATGAGTCGGAACCGACTTCATGGCACATAACAACAACAATCAACCCTGTATACAGAGGAAATAGGATTGATACTTGATGTGAAGACTCCTTCCCTCTATATTGGTATTTAGAATTACTACCCCCACGAGTGGAGTCCTGGTGTGGTGCTGTGGCTTAATGCGCCAGACTACAAAGCCGTTTGAACTGCAAGGTTGGTGGTTCAAGCTCACCAGCTACTCCTCAGAAACCCTATACAGGGTCGCTATGGGTCGGAACCGACTCGACGGCATTTAACAACAATCTCCACGAGTATAGGTCAAGTTCATTTAATTGTAGCAATTTACCTTCATTTTCCTTATCAAAAATTGTTTTGTTCTTTTTTTTTTTCTTTCTCTAGTCGAGTTCTGATTATCAAGTCATTAAGGCTAGGCCAAATGGGTACTATCTGCAACTTTAGGTGTTCTTGTGCGACTCCTTTCACTTCATATCAGCTGGATGCTTCACTCTCAGCTCTAGCCTTCTGTGGCTATGTCCTTGTCTATCTGGCTCAGGTGTCCCCATGTCCCAGAAATTATGATTTTTCTAGACCTAGGTTTGTAGTTCTCCCATAACGATTTGCTAGCACAATCTTGCAAATGAATTGGCAAGTCTGTTATACAAATAAGGTACTATGGCCCTTTTAGGGGATTGGTCAATTCTTGGTCTTTGTGGGAAGACTAGATTTATCACAAGAATCATGCCACAGAGATTGAGGGGGTGTCTTACTATCACCAAGAAGAGTCAGTACGATGATGTGGAGAGATGGAGCAGCTAGGGACTTTGGACCTGGAGAGGGGCTGTGCGCTGATGACGGGGGTGGGGGGTGGGGAGGCTTGTGGAGTATACCCTTTGGTTGATAGATGATGCATGGCAGGGATTGTAACCATGACAAGGAAACGATACACGATGGGATCAATGTGAAGCTAATGTCCTCTCATGTAAACTATCATATAATTCACAA
>NW_006408722.1:1295072-1309771 GCF_000296735.1 Chrysochloris asiatica | reverse complement strand
CTGAGTGCATCCTTTGGGTCCAGAGTCCTTGTGCTGAGAACCTCCTAGCCCAGGAGACAGCTATAATATTGGAGACTGTATATGAATGGCATGAATCAGGAGACTGCTGTGAGACAGTGATGGTGAATTGCAAACCCACAGGGAGAGGTAGCTGCAGTGGCTTCATTGGCCCCCAGAGAGAGAGCCCCAAGTGTCTTGGGGCAGGAGACTTGCTGGTGGAGTGAAGTGCCTCTGGGAAATTGATGGCAGAGCCAAAAGAGCTGTAATACTTGTCTGAGCAGGGCCTGGAAACTGTGACCCAACCGAACAGGGGCCAGCGGTAGAGGACACAGAAGAAAAAGAGCTGACAGTTGTCTTGCTTGGAAGCTGTACCAATTGATAGATTGTCTCCTGAGTTGTTCTTGTTATTTCCAAATTGATCCTGATCCAAAGTAGTGGCCCGTTACTCCCCTAATAAACTATGTATTTATGAATATGGTCTTCCAGTTCTGTGTGGCCACTGCAATGAATGCCAGAACCCGGAGAAGAAGTGTCACAAGGAAGACAGCTAGTACTAGACCTGGTGAAAGGATTGAACAGTACAAGTGTGCCTGGTCTCCACCTCCTAGGAAGCAGCTTTTGGACTGATCTTGATTCTTCTCATCCCTCCCCTTGAAGTTACAAGATTTCTGATGCTAAAACATTACAGTGTTTGTTTTGGTAATATACTTTTTGGTTGAGATCAGATTTTTTTTTTCTGCTTTGGTAACAGATTACTTGTCTGCACATTTGAAATAGTTTAATATGGGATTCAAGTAAGAGCAAAAAGGAATTGAGATGTTTTCTCTTTCCACTTCACCATCTTAGTTAGAAGCAGAGGGAAGGAAAAAGGTAAACATTGCTTTGGAAGAAATCGTACTTCTAGAGGGCTAGAATTAAAGCCACTAAAAAAAAAATTCATTCCTATCTCAAGATTCCTTTTGCCTCAGACATTGTGCATATTTGGATTCTGCAGAATATCTCTCACCTTTTTCATTTTAAACACCTTTGCTGGGACATGTATGCCTTAGTATAGTTTTAAAAAATATACTAGGCAGTGAACTAGGACCATTTAGAACTCTTGACTGCTAAGGAGAAATATGAGAATTTAGGTATACAGTTCTTTCAGAGTTCTAAAATATATTATTTTTATTCATACATAATTGAATTATGAAACCCAGAACAGTCTTTCAGAGAGTTAGATGAGAACAGATCAAGTCTACAGAGAAAGGTTATGAAGTAGCAGCTATTCTGAAAATGCCTCTGACCAAAAAAACATGAGAAACAGTTATTTATGAACCTACTATTGGAGAAAATTTTACAAGTATTAAATTGACTTGAGATCATCATTTGACAGTACTGAAAAAATAGGTAGACATTGAACTCCCTTGGGTTTAAAAACAATTCATATTTTAGTTTGAAAGCATTTCTTCTATGGTTGTTAAGTACCGTCGAGTTGGTTCCAACTCATAGTAACCCTGCACAGGGTTTCTGAGGCTTCAAATCTTTATAGGAGCAGAAAGCTTTCTCCCGCGGAACAGCTGGTAGTTTTGAACTGCCAACCTTGAGGTTAGCAGCCCGATTTGCAACCACTGCACTATGTTGTTGTGGTTGTTATGTGCTGTGGAGTCAGTTCTGACTCATAGCAACCCTGTATAGGGTTTCTGAGGCTGTAAATCTTTACAGGAGCAGAAATCCTCATCTTTCTCCCACAGAGCAGCTGGTAGTTTCGAACTGCTGACCGTGCGGTTCGCAGCCCGATTCGTAGCCACTATGCTACCAGAGTTCCTTAGATGCTTATAAAATTACCCCAAATTGTATTCTTATTGGAAAGCCAAAGGCTTAAAAGTGACATTCATTGAATATAAACTGATGGCAGCAGAGTGTACAGTAATAACAGTACGTAATCTTCAAACAAAATTGCTGATATTTGACCAACTGAACATTGACCAAGATTAAGCAAATTTGGTATCAGGTTTGAAAATGTTGTTAGTAATCATACTGGTATTAGGGTCTTCCATCTTATTTGATAATTGAGCTTTTGTTATTTATTTTCTCCACAGAAGTGAAAAATACCGTATCTTTGAAATATTTATGAATACTTTTTTTATATAAATTTAAATTTTGATATAGTGCAGCTGAGACAAGTAGAAACATCATTTCTGTCTTTGGAAGAGGCTCTGTTAGTGAAAAGATGATCCAGTGATGGTTTGAAAAACTTTCATTCTGGAGACATGCGTCTGAAAAATGAACCTAGTGGGAGACCCAAATCTGTTTTAAATGAAGATCAGTTAAGAGCCATAGTGGATGCTAAACCCCCAAACAACAATTTGAGGCCTTGTAGTAGACTTAGGAGTTTCAGCTACAATAATTTCTTGACACCTGGTTGCAATAGGAAAGGTGAAAAAATTGGACAAGTGGGTAGGTACTATACTAGTTGATGGAAGATTATAAACTGAGATGGTTAGAAATGTGTTCATCTCCTAAGATTTGAAAGAGTAGAGATTTGTTTGGAGAGATTATCTATGGCAAAAAATGGAAACTACAATTGTAATTTTAAAAATTACAATGTGAAACTGATCTGGACAGTGGCTGGAAGCTGCTGATGTTCCCAAACATGTCAAAACTATCATTGCAACCAAAGCAGACTCTAATGGCTCTATGGGAATCTGGACTTTTTTAACACTGGAGTCCTGATGTGGCACTGTGGGTTAGTGCGCTGGACTGTGAAGTCTGTTTAAATCACAAGGTTGGTGGTTCAAGCCCACCAGCTGCTCCTATAGAGGGTTGCTATGGGTTGGAACTGACTCAACAGCACTTAACATCAACAACAAAGACAATTAATAATGCTATCTTATTTTCAATATGTTAAAATTAGGTATAAAAATTGATTTAAAAGTACTTTGTATTGGTTATCAGCCATGGATCTATACCATGACATCATTTGACAACAGAAATCACAAACCACCATAGCAGGTAACTGCATTTGACTAAGAAAGTTTGCCACATCTATCAATGTTACCCAACCTTTTTTTAATAAATTACCCCCTTTTTCATCATTTGGAGCTCTTTGCAAGAAACAGAATACTCCCCAGTTGAGAAGCAGTAATTAGAGAGTTTGAATATAGTCTAATAGTTTAAGAATGCTGAATGTAGTTGTTAGGTGCTGTTGAGTCAGTTCTGACTCATTGTGTATGTACAACACAACAAAATACTGCCTGGTCCTGTACCTTCCTCACAACTGTTGTTACGTTTGAGCACATTACTGCTGCCACTGTGTTAATCCATCTTCTTGGGGGTCTTTCCTCTTTTTTTGCTTTTTGATGTTTATTGTTGTTAAGTGCCATTGAGTCGATTCCGACCCATAGCGACCCTGTATAGGGTTTCCAAGGAGCAGCTAGTGAGCTTGAACCACCGACCTTGCAGTTCACACAGCTTTGCAGTCTGACGCATTAACCCACAGTGCCACACCAGGACTCCTTTTTGATTTACTTGTGCTTTATTGACTATGCAAATACTTTTTTTTTTTTTTATGTAGAATTTATTTTAATCAACTTTTAGAAAAGACAAATACATCATTTTTGGCATAATCTTACTTTTCAATACACTTTGTCCATCTATCAACAAGCTTTCACATACCCTTATTAAAAAAATGTTTTAGGTTGAGCTTTGAGCCATGAATGCACTGCTATCTTCACTTCTTCATCAGAGGTGGATCTTCATCCTCGAAGGTCTGCTTTCAGGGGACCAAACAGGTGAAAGACTGATGGAGCAAGATTAGGACTATAGAAAGGATGCTTTAACACCTCAAAATGAAGTTTCTGCAGTGTCAACAGTGTGAGCAGAGGTGTGGGGATGTCCACTGTGATGTAAGATCACAAGCCCTTGGATAGCAGTCCTCTGCATTTAATCTGAAATGTAAACTTCAGCTCTTCAGTGAGCATCTCACTGTAATGAGCATTATTGATTGTTGAATCTTTTTCCTGATAGTGTTCCTTGATACTGGCCCTTGAGACTTCCAGAAAACTGTAAACATCAATTTTCCAGCTGATGGTGGACCTTTGATCTTTTCCTTCGTCGGCAATTGAGGATCCTTCCATTTCATACTCTATTTGCTCTCAGGCTCACAGTAATGAATCCATGTCTCGTCACCAGTAATGACTTTTTTTTGTTATGTTTTATTGTGAATTATGTGATAGGTTACATGGGAGAACATTAGCTTTACATTCATTCTATCATATATCGTTACATTGCCGTGGTTCAATCCCCTCCATGCATCATCAACCAACCAAAGGGTATACCCTACAAGCCTGTCCCCTGGTTGCCAGCACACAGCCCCTCTCCCTGAGTCCCCAGCCGCTCTACCATCTCTGGCGTCACTGTTTCTCCGGGTTGGGTCCCGTACTCTGCTCTTCTCCCTTGATGGTCCCAGGGACCTCTGTTCCTGGACTGCAAAGTCAACCACTTCCCTCCTTTTGCTACAAAACATCTACCTTGACATTTCCAAACCTCACAGTCAGTCCTGATAACAATTATTCACTATTGTGCCACAGGAGTGCTATCCCCATCTCCTTTCATCAGCCCTACCCAGAGTAGATACTACTCAGTGGAGATCTACTTCCTCCATGCCCTGTGGATCTAGGCTCCCTCTTGAAAGCTTGTAAGCCAGTCATTTCTTGCCTTTGTATCCTCCCATTTTGGGTAGCCAATGTCCAAGTTGCCCATCCCTGTCTACCCTTTGTATCGAGGGAGTGTGAATGATCCTTGCTGTAAAGATTTGTTCCCTCTTTTGAGCTACTGCATCCATAGATACAGGTCAAGTTCATCAAATTGTATCAGATTACTCTTTTTCCTCTTCTTTCTTCTTCTAGTTGAGCTCTGATCATCCAGCCATTGAAGCCAGGTCAAGTGGGTATTATCTGTAAGGGTAGGTGTTCTTGTGCATATGCCTTCTCTTATTATCTACTGGACGCTTCACTCTCCACTCTAGTCCTCTATGTCACTGACTCTGGGCCCAGGAGTCCCCAGGTCTTGCCATATTGCTGGCCCCCACCCTGGTTCACAGGAGTCTATTGAACGTGGTTGGACTTAACTTGCAGCTTCATTGCTCTTTGGGTCTTCCTCTTTTTTGACAACCCTCCACTTTACCAAGTCCCTTCTCCACGGACTGCTCCCTCTAATAACATATTCCAAGTATGCGAGACAAATGTAGTTAAGTATGGTATGTAACATTTATATCCCACTGGGAAAAGTGGCTACTGCTAACAGTGCATATTTTGACTGAATAAACTTTTTGTTCCTTAAAAGTATACTCTATTTTTACCTACAAAAAGGGCAATTTTATGATTCAACTTAATACCTTCCCAGGAGCTGGCAGAGCATGAAGATTGAGCAGAGTGCTGGAAAACTATAAGGGTGCATCTGAGTTTTGGGACTTCTTCCTTGAGGAGGTGTAGCAACTCAGAGTGTGTATATATGCAAAAGATACTTAGGGAGCCAGTCAGGCAAAGATCTGGGCAGAGAGGGCTCCCAGAGATGAGTAGCATAGGCAAATACCCTCAGACTCTTAGGAAGTTTTTGTTTGTATGTTGTTTTCTTTTATGAAGTTTCTAACACCTAAAATTATGCACAAAGTAGTCATGGCTCAGAGAATGTTCTTGAGTATTTATTTTGTCATAAAAACTGAGTCCCTTCTTTCATTCAAATGTTTTAAAAATGTAGATAGCCTATCAGACCATAATTCATGACCTCTTCATGATGTTGCTAGATAGGTAGTCATTCTTTGTGGCATCCAGGGATTAGTGTAGGGTAGTGCTGTGGGTTAATGCACTGGACTGTTAGGTCGGTGGTTCAAGTCCACCATCCTCCTTGGAAATCCTAAACAGGGTCACTGTGAGTTGGGACGAGTTGGTGGCACTTAACAAGAAAATACTGGGATGTTCTATTGTTTCTCTACCTCCTGATAACCTGGTACACCTATTTCATAAAAGAGAGTCAAGGATGCCTAGTTAAAAAAAAAAAAAGCTGTCTCTCTCTTTATGGAGGTAGCTAGCTCTGCACCATGAGACAAGGCTTGGTGAGCAATGTGTAGGCTTGTTTCAGTCCTAACTTACATAACTAACTTCCATAGGGTTTCCAAGGAGTGCCAGGTGGATTTGAACTGCTGACCTTGTAGTTAACAGTCTAGTGCTTATACTGGAGTGCCACGAATAGAACCCCTTGGGGATTGGTAGAAACACTCAAACAGAAGTAATAAAATATGACTCAAGAAAAGGGTACTGAACGAGTTTAATGATCTTTCTTATTACTTCCAACAAGCAGTACAGACCAGTCAGAAACGGGCCATTGCAGTTCTTGTGAGCACATGGATCCAGCTATTCCAGCAACTGGTGCTATCACTGTATTTTTTCTTTTTGGCTATACAAAGGTAAGTCAAAATGTATTGCTAAAAAATGATAGCGTTTATTAAACAAAAACATCAAAATGTGAAGCTACTGTTTCTCCACACGTCCTTCCATCTAGTTCTGTCCACTTCTGACGGTGGTGTTTCCATAATTCTAACCTTTCCCCTCGTGTGGCGCTGTAGGATAAACACTGGACTGCTAACTGCAAGATTGGCAGCTCAAATCCAATAGCCACTCCTTGGAAACCCTGTACAAGATTGCTATGAGTTAGAACCAATACAGTGGCACACAACAACCCTTCGCTGAAGTACTCTGGACTCTTCAATTTATACCATATCATAAAGCAGTCTGGACATCTTTGTTGGTAATTGCTGTGGAGTTGGCTCCAATTCATAGTGACCCTGTACCGGGTTTCCATGGAGCAGTTGGTGAGTTTGAACTGTCCACCTTCCAGTTAGCAGTCCAGTGCTTATCCTTCAGTGCTATATGAGAGGAAAGGTACTCAATTTTTTTTTCATTTGCAGTGTTCTATTAGTTTGGGTAATAAAAAGAAGTCTGAAGAGACAAGATTCTAATCTTGTAGGGCGGATGGGATAAAGATTCCCAATAAAATTCTCATAGGATAGCCTTTGCTACCCTTGAAGAATGAGCAGGTGCTTTGTCAGATGGAAAAAAATACCTTGCACGCCTAACTCAATTTCTTAAAATTGTTTCCTAATAAACTCCCAAAGAACCTTGATCTCTTGATCCTGATCAACAAGATGGGATTGCAGCTAGTGCTGAAGAAAGTCCTGCTTAAGCTTCCGGTCTCCTGAAAGCTTAAGTCTTTATTATACCAATAGACCTCCCACCCCCCCTGTAGTTTCAGGAAAATCTCCATAACCCCCGCTCACTGGAAGCTTGCCCGCACTGTACCCAGGCAGGGCCACACCTCATTAAATATGCTAGTCTGTAAGCGACGGGTGGGCTGTTGGTCTCTGGTGACTTTGAGTGCCCCCAGGTTTACTCTCAAAAAACCTGCCTGCTATTGAAGCCAAGTTTCTCTCCTTGTCTCTTTCTTTCTTATTTCTTACAATCCCCATGAACATTGTGTGTTCCTTGAGAAAATCTAAGATTACCCCTAAACAGTTGCTATTATCTTCTGAGCTGACCTCCCTGCCTTGAATTCATTATAGAGGTCTTCCCGACCTTCCTTAAAACACTTGATCCATCCAAACAGTTGTTTTATGTAGGGCAGCCTTCCTACTGCAAAGCTTCAGATATTTGCAAAGGTGGCCACTTGAATTTTATTTAAAAATTGGTATTAGTCCTGACCTCAGACACACACACACACACATTTCTCTAGTATATTACTGAAAGAAATTGTCTGCAGCCATGCACTGATCTCAGAGGCGTGCTTAAACATGTTCTAGTTGATATGAACTGTAGCCCTAGTAGCAACACTTTTTTTTCCCTCTCTTTTTTCTTTCCAATTCTCATTTTCTTGCCCATTTATTTTTTTAAGAAAACTTTTAATTGTGAGTTGAGTGAAGATTTACAGAGTGTATCAGTTTTTCATTCAATAATTCATACTTATTTTGTGTCACGTCATTGATTGCAATTTCTATAATGTAACATCAATCACCTCACTTCCTCCCTTGGTTTTTCCATTGCCATGCTTCTTTTCCTAATCTTTTGTGCCTTCTGAAGTGTGTCTCTGAGCAATGCTGCCTTTTGATTTCAAATAATTGATTATTCTAAGGTATGCATACCTCCCTAGTGTTAGTTAGTGATCACCTCACATTGATTGAAAATTGAGTCATGGGAATAAATTCAGTTCTAAGCCTGAAGGGGAACTTATTAGGGTTATTTATTGTCTTAGGGGTTCAACCAGTCTCCACGTGATCACTAATCCTGGTCTTTTGTTTGAGTTTTGATCCACATTTTTCTCCCATTCTATCCAGGACCTTCTAATGTGATCTCTCAGGGTGATAGAAGCTGAGGTTAGAAGAGTCCACTGAACTGTCTCTGTGTATCTTTGATTTTTTTCATTCTGCGTTGTGGGTAGGGAGAGACCATTAGTTGCAGTAGCAATCGTTTCTGACTTGCCCGTATATGAGCCAGTAAATACCCTTTTTGCTTAAGTCATTTTGAGTTTGGTTTTCCTTTTCAGAAAAAGCAAGATTCCTGATTGATATACTTCCTAAGCCTGATTTTCCTTAACTGTACATAGAAGATCATGGTACCACTTTGCAGGGCTTTTTTTAACACTGACAATGTAAAGAGGAAGGCACAGAGTAGATGCTCAATAAATGGTTCTTAATACTGTGCAAGGAAGAAGCAAAGGAGGCAAAGCAAAGTACAGGACTCCTCTCCAACTCCCTTTGTGTCTAAGACAGGCTAGTGGGCTGATTTCAGTGCTCAGTGAAGGGTGGTACCTAGCTTGGACTGTCCAGAGTCATCTGGATGTAAAGGAGGGTTGGCCTCCTTATCTCTGTTGAATGCTCCTTGACTTGTATTTGCCATATAGGAGGACAGGAAAAGTTCTCTTTCAGGCCAAAGATGAGCTGTTTATCTTTCTTTTTACTTTGACAATTATTTGTATCATTTAAAAAATCGTAGTCGATTTCTTTTTGGGAATATGGAAGGTAAATAAATGGAAATAGAATCAATACAAAATAACTATTTTCATCATTGTAATATAGAAATGTTCACATCTCTCCATTGCTTTGGAAAATTGGACACTTAAAGCTTTACATTTGTATCTATCATTTAGGAGCAACTTTTATATGTATAAGAAAAATGAGCTATTTTTACACATAACGACTAGTCAAGTATATTAATGCTCTAATGCTTTCATTTTCCTCTTTCATAAAAGTTTAAAGCTTTAAAAGGCTTCCTGGTAAAGCATTGTGTTTTGAAATAATGTCACATCTTTCTTCAGTGTTCCTTAGATGGGTTGAGTCCTAATTATGAGAGAATAAAAAGTGGCTTTAATAGCCATTTTGGTTCCTAAGTACATGTTGTTTTTTCCTGTGAAAATGTTCACAGGAGAGCACACCAAATTAACAATTCCTACATGTGCACATTTTGATATGCAGTATGATCTTCAAGTCGTGCAACCACTCTCATTATCCTTTTCCAAGTTATAGTGGTTACGAATCGGGCTGCTAACCTCAGGGTAAGCAGTTCCAAACTACCAGCTGCTCCATGGGAGAAAGATGGTCATAAAGATTTACAGCCTCGGAAACCCTGTGCAGGGTCACTATGAGTCGGAACCGACTCCACGGCACTTAACTACAACTACCCCCTAAGCTTTTCCTTAAGCTTCTCACCTAATCTTTTGAGTTGTTGCTCTCAATTTGATCATATATAATTCTTTAAAAGCTCACAATGCTCATAGCAGATATTCTTTACAAAGTAAGTTAAATTACTGTTTGGTTTAAAGTAGGCTTCAGGGGGTAATTTTGGTTTAAGGTTTCAGGATGCTCTCAGTCAATACTTCAGGGGTTCATTCAGACTCAGTGGCTTCAGGAAGATTCTGTGCGAATGTGAAATTCTGTTCTGCAGTTTTCCCTTTTGATCAGGATTTTTTCTCTAGAATCTTTGATTGACATATTCATTTGTGGTAACCAAGTAACCAGCCAGTTCTGATGGCAGTTGTTCACAGAGGCAATTAGCACACATTCCATTTCTTCTTCTGGTTATAACACATACTGTTGGAGAAGCCCCCATCTGGTCTAACACCTACATTCACTTTAACAATAAGCATAAAAGATCTCGAGCAAATTGAAAAATACCAGAGCCAGTGAAAATACCAAAGCTAAGACCTCGTGGGCCTATCTGGCCTTGCAGGTTCTGCTCTTACATTGGGATTCTCTCTTCCTCTTACAGTTGGTACTGCAGGCACGAAGCCGCCTTTCACTTCCTCTTACCTTGAGACATTTGTTCATACTATTCTCTGCCTGAAAATCAAGAGATCTTTAAGAAGATTGTAAAAACTGCAAATTAGGAAAAATCAATGGATTTAAAATTTTTTTGTACCAAAATAAATTTGTCATTAAGTGCTGCCAAGTTGCTTCCAACTCATAGCAACGCTGTGTGGGGTTTTTAAGGAGCAGCTGTTGTTAGGTGTTGTCTTGAGTCATGTCCAACCCACAGCAACCCTATGTACAAGAGAACAAAACACTGACAGTTCCCGTGCCATCCTTTCAATGGTTATTATGCTTGAGCCCACTGCTGCTACCACTGGGTCAGTTCATCTCACTGGGGGGCTCCCTCTTTTTCGCTGATCCTCCATTTTAACAAATATGATGTCTGACTCCAGAGACTGGTACCTGTTGATAGTATGTCTCAAGTGTGAAAGACTAAGTCTGGTTATCTTGGCTTCTAAGGAGTATTCTGGCTTGTACTTCTTCCAACACAGATTTGTTTGTTTTTCTGACAGTCCATGGCACCTTTAATATTCTTCTCCAACACCATAATTCAAATGCATTAATTCTTCTATGCTCTTCCTTACTCATTGTCACAACTTTCACATGCATATGAAGCTATTGAAAATACCAAGGCTTAATTCAGGGGCACGTTAGTCCTTAAGCTGGTATCTTTTCTCTTGAACATTTTAACGAGATCTTGCGCAGCTGATTTGCCTAATGCTATACTTTTGATTTTTCTGACTGCCACTTCCATGAGTGTCGATGGTGGATCCAAGCAAAAAAAGTCTTTGACAACTTCAATCTTTTCTCGATTTATCATGATGCTATTTATTAATGTGCCAGACTGCAAAGTCGTTTTAACTGCAAGGTTGGCGGTTCAAGCTCACCAGTCGCTCCTCGGAAACCCTATACATGGTCACTATGGGTGGGAACCAACTCGAAGGCACTTAACAACAACAAATTTATTAGTCTTATGGTGAGGATTTTTGTTTTCTGTACATTGAGGTGCAAACCATACTGAAGGCTGTGGTCTTTTATCGTCATCAGTAGGTATTTTGAATCCTCTTTGCTTTCAGCAAACAAGGTTGTATCATTTGCATATTGTTGTTGTTGTTGTTATGTGCTGTGGAGTTGGTTCCAACTTATAGCGACCCTGCACAGTTTACAGGTTGTTAATGAATCTTCCTCCAGTCCTGCTGCCATGTTCTACTTTATATAATCCAGCTTCTTGGATTATTTGTTCATCATATAAATGAATAAGTATGGTGAAAGAATACAACTCTGGTGCATACCTTTCCCAAATTTAAACCATTCAGTGTCCCCTTGTTCTGTTCGAACGACTGCCTGTTGGTCTATGTACAGGTTTCTCAGGAGCACAATTAAGTGTTCTGGAATACCCATTCTTCAGTGTTGCCCATAGCTTGTCAGGATCTATGAACTAAAAAGATATTTTAGTTTTACCATAGTCAATAAAACATTGATAAACATCTTTCTGGTATTTTCTGATTTCAGCCAAGATCCATCTGATGTCAGCAATGCTACCCCTCTTCCACGTCATCTGAATCTGGTGTGAACCTTTGACAGTTCCCTGTCAATGTACTGTTGCAGCTGTTTTTGAATTATCTTTAGCAAAATTTTGTTGCATGTGGTATTGATATTGTCCAATGAGTTTTGCATTTTGTTGGGTCACCTCTCTTTGGAATGGACACAGATACTGATCTCTTCTAGTCAGTTGGCCAGATACTTGTCTTCCAAATTTCTTGGCGTTGATGAGTGAGTGCCTCCAGTGTTGCATCAGTTTGTTAAACGATTTCAATTTGTATTCCACCGATTCCCAGAGTCTTGTTCATTACAAATGCTGTCTTGTACACCTTGGATTTCTTCTTTCAGTATCATTGACTCTTGGTCAAATGTTGCCTCTTGAAATGGTTCAATGTTGACCATTTCTTTTTGGTACAATGATTCTGTGATTCTTTCCATCTTGTTTTGATGCTTTCTACATCATTCAATATTTTGTCCAAAAAAATCCTTCAGAATTGTAAGTTGAGGCTTGACTGTTTTCCTCAGTTCTTTCCATTTGAAGAATGCTGAGCCTTTTGGTTTTCTAACTCCGTATCTTTGCACATTTCATTATAATATTTGACTTTGTCTTCTTAAGCTGCCCTCTGAAAATTTCTGTTCAGAGGGTTTGGACTATTGACCCTGTGGTGAGCACTCCAATATTTATCCTACAGTACCACACCAGGGTGCCATAAATTTGTGCTCACTTGTTATAACAGTAAAACTAGCTTTAGTCTGAGGCACTAAGAAGGATAAGACATCAGTGTGAAAAGAGCTTCTATCAGAGCAACATAAATTCTGCTCAAATCGAAGCAAGGACAAACATCAAATTTATAGTAAAGCATGGGTGGAAAAATGATGAAATCATCGATCGTTTATAAAAAAGTTATGGAGACAACGCCCCAAAGAAATCAGCAGTTTACAAATGGATAATTTGTTTTAAGATGGGAGAAAATGATTTTGAAGATGAAGCCTGAAGCAGCAGACCATCCACATCAATTTTTGATGAAACAATCTTGTTCATGCTCTAACTGAATAGAACTGACACATAACAGCAGAAATGACAGTGAATGGCATAGATATTTTAATTGGTTCAGCTTACACAATTCTGACTGAAAAAGCTGAGCAAACTTTAATGTTTCAGTCAGAATTGTGTAAGAGCAGCTGTAGATAAGAGCAGAGCTTTTCATCAACAATTTAAGTAAGTGAGATCAAGATCCTGAAGCATTTTTGAAAGAACTGTAACAGGAGATTAAGCATAGCTTTCCACCGCCATCAAAGCATTGCCTACCAAGTACAATCAAAGCTTTGGCTAAGAATTTCAAAGCAAGATGGTGGAGTAGGCTGATATGCTGAGCTGACCCTCTGCAACAAAGATGTGGGAGAACAAGTGAGACAGATACGCAAGGTGAGTGATCCTGGAACCCTGAGCTTCAGCTGATAGGACAAAGAAGTGGCTTGAGTGCTGACTGCAAGAGGAAGCTGATCAGGAGCAATAAGAGAGAAGAAAAATGGGTGGGCTATCTGCTGCTCCTGGAGCGACGTGGTAATATTGAGCTTTTGCGAGTGTCTGTTCATAAAGTGGCCTAAAGGCATGGAACATGGCTGAAGATTGGCAGCAAGGGGAATGCAGTTCTCCCTTGTTCCCTGGGCCCTCCTGATAGCCGAGAGTGTAGTCTGTCCCCTCTCTTGCCAACCCAGCAGCCAGTGGCATTCTGTCCTGTGCAGCCTCTGCTCTGCCTGGGGAAAGGCACCAGGCATATCACCCCTGCTCCTGAAGGCTTGTGAAATCACCCAAACAGCATACTATGCTACCCAAACACCAAACAGTAAACTGCATTCACACTGCTGGTCTCTATCACATCTCCCAATTTCTATCACATCCACAGGAGACACAAGTGGTGATTGCCTGAGAACATACCAACATGTAATCATCAATTACATATAAATTCGATACCACAATGTCTTGGAGAAAACAGTTTCAGCTTACACGAAGAAACAAGGCAAAGTGTCTAAAATGACTAAAATACAGCGTGAGAAAATAGAATACCAGACATAGTTTTGGAACTGCTTGATAAAGAATTGAAACTAATGACATTTAGGTACCATCAATGGATTGAACCATTGAAAACACTGCAAATTAAATCAAGGAAAACACAGACAAAACTAGAAGAATTCAGGAAAACATGACAAGAACAAACTGATAAAATAATGAAAAATTGAAAGCCATACAAAAAAAGCAACTGGAAACTAGAAGACTAATGCTAAGACTTCAAAAACAGATCAATTGAAAGGGCAGAGAAGTAGAATTTAATCCGCGGAAGGCCTAATTAGTGAGTTTGATGACAAACCTCTCAATATTCATCTGCTACAGGAACAATTAGAAAAAGAACCAAAATAATCTGAAGAAAGATTAAGATTTATGTGGGACACTATCAAGATTGAAATTCCAGTACAGGAAGAGGAAAAAACATAAAAACAGAGAAAATTGTAGAAGAGTTGTTGGAAGAAAATTTCCCTAACATCATGAAAGACGACAACACATGCATTCAAGAAGCTGAATGTATGCCAAAAGGACAGACCCCAAAAGTAAATCACCAAAACATTATAATCAAACTTTTCAAAACCAAAGACAAGAAGGAGAGGAACAAACAAGATGGTGGACCGGGTGGACGTATAGCAGAGAGCTCCGCCAACAACAACACAGAATACCTGACCAAGCAGGTTCAGGGGATGGTCCCAGAACTCTGAACCACATATAAAGGAATACTTAGAAGGTTGGAAGGCTCACAACTGGGGGAAT
>NW_006408722.1:1276663-1292147 GCF_000296735.1 Chrysochloris asiatica | reverse complement strand
AAACAAGTTATATGAATTGTTGAATGTGAAACTGATGATGTACCCTGTAAACTTTCACTCAATCCACAATAAAAACCTTTAATTAAAAAACAAAAAACAAAAAACAAAAAAAACCCAAAGACAAGAAAAGAATCCTGAGAACAGCTCTGGAAAAACAGAAAGTTACCTATAAAGGAAAACCAACAAGACGAAGCTCTGATTTCTCGCAGAAACCATGCAGACAAGAAGACAATGGGATGACATATAAAACTCAAAAGAAAAAAAAAATGCCAACCAAAAATCATATACCCAGCAAAATAGTTCATAAAATATGATGGTGAAATGCAGACATGTCCAGAGAAACAGAAATTAAAAGAATTTATAAAAAAAAAACAGACCAAGCTTAAACAAAAAATACTAAAGGGAGTTCTTTAGTCAGAGAACCAAGAACAGCAGACAATAACCTGAGATTATCATGCATGACACATCACCCAGAACTCAACCCAGATATGCTAAGTATATAAAGTACAACAAACCTTCAAGACTGAAAATAGGGGTCCAAAGGTAAGTTTGTAATAACAAAAAAACATAGTCACAAAAGGGACTGCTGTAGTTACACAACTTCCAATTGAAGAAGAAATCAAGCAGATTTCAAGAAAAAAAAAAGTAAAAATAAATCTGTAACCCTAAAACTAAAAACAAGGCTTACTCCTAGCTCTAGCCTAAGCCCCGATTGCTAACACTAACCCTAGTCCTAACCTAACACTAAACGAAATCCTAGGCCTAACCTAAACCTAGTCCTAATTCTAACTCCTTATTCCACACCCCTCCCACCCAATAAATGAACAACAGAAACATCAAAGCTTTGGTTATGAAGTGGAAGTGGTCCAGTCCACCAGGTCTATCTTTTGAGGTCTCTGGGTGGGTTCCAACTTCCAGTCTTTAGTATGCTTAACCAGTTGTGCCACCCAAGGTTCCACATAGTATTCACCACGCTCCTCAGTAATTTCAGTGAATGTTTATTTCTAGCAGTACCAGGGCCTGGCATGTAAACCCAGCCAAGTCTATTATAATTCCTCAGCAATTATATTTGCTAGCATTTATTGAAATTTATTAAACCGTAGCATAGTGGTTACGAATCGCGCTGCAAACCTTAAGGCCAACAGTTCGAAACTACCAGCTGTTCCGCGGGAGAAAGATGAGGCGTTCTCCTCCCGTAAAGATTTACAGCCTCGGAAACCCTGTACAGGGTCGCTATGGGTCGGAAACGACTCGAAGGCACTTTACAACAACAACAGGATCTGCATTAAGTGGTTAACCCTCGTGGTGCAGTGGTAAAGTGCCAAGCCATCAGTGGCAGTCGGCTTCCCTAAATATTTAACTCTTGGTAACCCTATGGGGCAGGTCTACTCTGTCCTAAGGGTTGTTATGAGTCAGAAGTCACTCCTTAGCAGGAGGTTTGGTTTTTATGCTAAGCGGTTTATCTAGTCGCGCCCCCTTTCACTCTCACTTTCTGTCCCCCCCCACCCCCCACCCCAGGGGGCGTGCCTAGCAAAACAGCCGCCCTTTCCGTGTACTCGTTGGTTGAACGCGATGCCCGTTACTGCAGAATCCCGCTCAAACCACGCCTCCCCGCGGTCCACCAAAAGGCTGGCCATTGTTACGCTGGGCGATCGAGGCATTCTCTTCTCTGGAAACTCCGGAGGCGTTCGACGCCGGCAGCGTGTGAGACGCGAGTCCGCGAGCAGGGTAGCGTGTGCCGCGATCCCGAGTAGCCGGCGCGAAACACTAGCAACCCGTCGCCCGCAAACGCAGCGCCCCGCCCCCTCGGCACGTAGGCGCCGTGCGAGCTCGCGCACGCGCTCACCCGCCACAGCCTCGGTCCAGCCCAGTGGCGACGGGGCGGGCGGAGGCCGGGCGGCTGAGGTACTAGGGGAGGAGCCCAAGCTGCCGCCGTTGCTGCTGCTGCTGCTGCTGGCGAAAGGAGGAGAGCATGTCTGCAACTCGAGCCAAGAAAGTGAAGATGGCCACCAAGTCATGCCCCGAGTGCGACCAACAGGTGGGCGTCGTGGCCGGGCACGCGAGTCGGAGGGGCAGGCGCGCGCGCTTGTAGATGTTGCTTGAGGTCTGTTGGCTCGAGAAAGGCCACCTCGCCGGAGACCCGGCGGCCGAGTGGAGGAGTGTGGGGGAGTTCGGACCCAGTCGGGCTGCGCTGAGAGTTGCCCAGGAGACGCCCCGGCCCTCGGGCCGGCGGGTGTCCACCTGGCGGCCACCAGATGGGCGAGTCCCTCCGTCCTGTGTCCCGACTGCGTTCGAGGGGCGTGGGTTTGTCGTAAGGGGACGGGGCGCCCAGTCCAGACCTTCCCCGAGTCGGCTCTCCTCCCGCGGGTGATAAGGGCGGGAGCCGGGGGGCAGCAGCTCTAGTGGCCGAGCATGGCCCTTTCTCGCCCCCTCTGCCCCGACCTGAGTGCCCGCCCGATGTGCTCGTCTGAGCCCAGGCCCGGGACCCCGGACTCCGGACTCCGGACTCCGAAAGCTCCTTCCTGTCTCGCGGGGTTGCTTTGTTCCTTTTACATGAAGACGGTGGATACCCCGAAATTGTCCCCACCCCGTTTCCCACTGCGACTTGGAAGGAGACTGAAATGTGACAAGGGCCGGAAATATGATTTTAAGATTTTCAGAAATTAGAGTTCTTTCCCCAAAATGAGTTTATTATATTTTTCTAAATGTATTTAGTATATTGTAGGTAAATGTAAACCCATTTTTTACAGTGTTTTAAATAAGACATTAAATAATGTCCCCATTGAAACCTCCCCTCCCCTAGAGGTGTCCACAGTTATAAATTTGGCATATAAATTTGGCATTTCTGCCTCCCGATCTTTTAAAATTTATGTATTAATACGTATCGAATGAGTACTTTGTATACCGAATTAATAGCTGAATTTTAAAAAATTCCATTTTACTCTTTCTGACGTTTAAACATAAGATTCCTGAACTAGAAAACCTTCCGCCAAGCCTTACAATAGAGAGAGCTAAAACTCCCTTCAATTAAAACCGTTTGTAAGGCCATCTCTCCATGCCAACATACAGATCTATTTTTCCATTTTCACTGTGTGAAATTTTTTTCAAAACGACTTCCTCTCCTTTAAAAAAAAAAAGCAAGAGTCATTTGAAATGATTGGAGACTTTGTAAATAAGCTGAACTTTGTGCATTCTTTAGGGAGCAGTTTTGTGGGTTGACCAAATCCGTTCCATGTTTTATTCAGTATCTTTTATGGGCAGTGGTAGAAATGCAGATCAGAGAAAGGTTGTTCAAGGAGATTACAGTTTACTGAGCTCTACTAGTTTGCAGTATAAGAACAATTTAGTTATGGTTTCCACAGTGCAGAGTTATTTCCGTTCTTGTCTGTAAATTTATCAAATCCTGACAAAATTGGACTTTGAAGTTTAAATCTCTGTAGGAAATTATTACCATATTTAAAACATTTTCATTTGCCCTAGTTGATCGAGTTTGTGTGGTGTGCACGATGCATTCCAATTTCTGTAAGGCACAAATCATTGTAAATCCTGACCTTGTTTTACTTGGCATAAAGGAAGCTTTCAGGAAAAACAAAAACAAACCTGTTTTTAATATCCTGGTTAAAGAGAGAGGGATGGGAAATAAACTTGGAGTAATCGCTATAACTTCTCAACAAACATCAGCATTTTCACTGGAAAAATTATATTAATTTTGGTATATATATATGTATATATATATATACACACACATAATTTTAAAGGTTGGTTTTTTTCTAAATAGTTAATATGATGCGAAGATTAGTATTTTTCATGATCCTTAAAAAAGATTTTTATTTTAGTGAAGATAACAGAAGAAAATTATAGATTAATTTTATATTATAATTTTAACTTTCTCTTTATTTAAAACTATAAATGTCTTTTAGTTATAATCTGGAAAAATTATAACCCATAAAGATAAAAATATTGTGGTAAAATATATGTAACAAAGAATTTAATCATTTTAGCCATTTTAAGTGTAAATTCAGTGACATTAAACACATTCACATGCTGTTCAACCATTATCACCACTATTTGCAAAGTTTTTCATCAGCCCAAGCAGAAACCCCAAACCTCTTAAACCCCCCATTCCTCCGTACTTGGGATCCTGCAATAATTGTCCTTCTGTATAGAAAGACTTTTTTTGGGTTTAAAGGTTTGTTTGTTTTTTGAAGTTTATATTGTGAATTGAGTGATAGTTTACATGGGAGAACATCAGCTTTACATTCATCCTATTGTATTTCGTTTCATTGCAATAATTTCAGTCCCCACCATGCATTGTCATTCAACAGCATTTGTTTCCATTCCCTCTGTTTTTTCTCTTTTTTTGGATGTACACCGAATGGAATATATAACCATTCAAACAACCAAAGGGTACACCCCGCAAACCTGCACCCCCCAAAAAGGCTTTTTTTATAACACCATATTAAAATTCTGTTATTTTAAGGTACTTCTTGTTAAGTATCATCTAGTGGGTTCACACTCATTAGTTACCCTGTATAGGGTTTCCAAGGAGCATCTGGTGGGTTTGAACTGCCAACCTTATGATTCACAGTCCTGTGCTGATCTACAGTACCATTAAATTAGGATTTAATTGTAGTTTATATATAGATGTGAAATTTTTAAAAGTTTGAGTAGTTTAAACAAAATGCAGGTACAGAGACCATCAAACACAAAACTAATTTTCAGTTACTTTATAACATCTCAATCATAATGCTTTTAATTTTCAATAGGTTTCGCTTCCGTTAACCACTTAAAATACTGTACTGAAAGTCTTGTTGTTGTTAAGTACTGTGGAGTTGGTTCCAACTCATAGTGACCCTGCACAGGGTTTCCGAGGCTGTAAATGTTTACGGGAGCAGAACACCTCATCTTTCTCCCGCGGAACTGCTGGTAGTTTCGAACTGCTGACCTTAAGGTTAGCAGCCCGATTCGTAACCAGTACTGAATGTATAGTAAGTAGTATTCAAATTCTTGTCAGTTTTGGGTATCTTTTGTGTTCTGACTTTGTCTTAAATGTCTCTTGTTGTTGTGGTGTGCCACTGAGTCAGTTCCAACTCATAGCGACCCTATATAGGGCTTCCAAGGAGTGGCTGGTAAGTTAGACCCACTGACCTTGCAGTTCAAACAGACCTTGAGTTGAGTGCTTATCCTACACCACCACACCAGGACTCCAAATTTTTCTTAAGAGAGCATTTTTATGCATAGACATAGGTATTGTTGTTAAGGGCCATTGAGTGAGTTTGACTCATAGTGACTCTGTATAGGATTTCCAAGGAGCAGCTGGTGAATTTGAACCTCAGACCTTATGGTTCAAACCAATGTCATGGTCCAGTTGTTTAGCCTGCAGAGCCACACGAGGACTCCCAAATTGATATAGTGTGCATAATAAAACATTAGTAACAAATACTTTGTTTTTGTTTTTTTAATTCTAAAAGTGTAAAATTGGAACTCCCATTACTATCTTCAGCATCATTAACTGAAATTTGAAAGAATTTTTAGAATGTTTGTTTAAAATAGGAAATTACATTAATTTAATAAGATTAATGTTACCAAAGTGATTCAACCTATGTCATTGTTCTTTCTATAAGAAAAGAATGTGTCTCTCACTCTTCCTTGCCCCTAAAGGGTGAAGTGCTTTCCATTTTAAAAACAAACTCTAGAATGAATTAGCTTAGACACCTGAATGTTTCTTGAGGTGAAAACACTCAATTAAGGGATGAAAATTCCTTTGTCAGTTGAATTAATCAGTGTTTATGCATTCTGGATTCCAAAGCCACATAAGCATTTTCCATCTTCAGCATTATTTGTTAGCTCTGAATATGGTTTGCTATAATTTTCTTGTGTATTAGACAGAGACTTAGTATTTTAAATGTATGAGTATTGAGTTTCAATAGCAGGAAGGAAATGCTTCCTGAGTGACAAAGGAACTGATGAATATGAACATAGTGCTTTTTGGACAGCATTAATTTTAGAACAATTTACATTGCTGTGGATGTCCTTAATGATGCGTTTTAGGTGTAAAGGAAATGAGTCAGTACTTTTGAGCTGAATTTCTATGAAGATGTGCACATGACTAATTTCTTTTAGAATGATCAGTGTGAGGCTGTTCTCTGTGAGGTGAGGCTGAAGATGTCCCCAAGGCCAACTTTTCTAAACTACGGTACCACTTGCATTTCTTTCAGCACCTCCCCCTCTCAGTACTCTCCTTCTAGTCTTTGTTGTTGTTAAGTGCCGTCCAGTCAGTTCTGACCCATAGCAGCCCTGTCCAGGGTTTCCAAAGAACCGCTGATGAGCTTGAACCTCCAACCTTGGGTTCAAACTGACTTTGCAGTCCAGCATATTAACCCACAGCGACACACCAGGACTCCCCCTCCTGTCTTGTTGTTGTTGTTAAGTGCCTTCAAGTCGATTCCGACCCATAGCAACCCTGTATAGGGTTTCCGAGGAGCAGCTGGTGAGCTTGAACCGCTGGCCTTGCAGTCTGGCACATTAACTCACAACACCACACCAGGACTCCCCTCCAGTCTTAGGGTTCTATAATTTGCTGCAGTATCTCCTAGAATTCATGAATCATCAAGGAAAATGGCTCACATGGTTGTGAAAGCTGGAAAGTCCCAAATCCATAGGTCTAAAGGATTCCTCTTACTCACATGGTTACAGGTGATGACAAATCCAGTTTGACAGATCAGAGGACAGTCTGCTGAGTCACAAAGTTTCAGAAGCTGGGGAATCAGGTCAGATGACAGGTTGCTGCTTCAGGGACATCAGGGGAAATGGTTCACATGGTTGAAGAGGCTGGTAAATCCCAAACGCATCGCTCAAGCATTATTCTGGAGACCTCTCCTGACCCCTGTGGCTGCAGGAGCTCATCAACCCAAATCGACAGGTCTGATGACAGGCTGCCAGTACACAAAGTGGAAGCTGGTGAATTAAGTTAGATGTTTGACTACTGGCTGAAGTTGCAAGAACCAGAAGTAAGACAGATAACAAGCCAAATGTAGGATCCAGAGCAAGTGAAAGAATTTTGTCGAAGCATTCCTATATATTGGATGTAGACCACACCCCCAAGGAAAGTTAGGATGGTGACTTCTAGTGAGGTGATGGTAGTTCTGGTGTGGTATTGTAGCATAACTCCAGGGTTGGCAGTTCAAACCCACTAGCCGCTCCTTGGAAACGCTATATAGGTCACCATGAGTCAGAACTGACTGAATAGCGCCTAACAGGTGACTCTACAAGCATAGAGCCAAGGATTTGTGGCTCTGTAGGACTCCTGGTGTGGTGCTGTAGGATCAGCACTAGACTGCAAACCACAAAGTCAACAGTTCAAACCCACCAGCCGCTCCTTTGGAAACCCTATATAGGGTCACTAAGAGTCAGGACAAACTCAGTGGCATTTAACAATATAGCTGTGTTGTTGTTGTTGAGTGCCATCTAGTCAATTCTGATCCATAGCGACCCTGTATAGGGTTTCCGAGGAGCAGCTGGTGAGCTTGAACCTCTGACCTTACAGTTCAAATGGCTTTGCAGTCTGATGCAATTAACCCCCAGCACCATACCAGGACTCCAATACAGCTATAAGAGCCATTGTTGTTGTTGTTAAGTGCTGTCGAGTCAATTCCGACCCATAATGACCCTGTATAGGGTTTCCAAGGAGCAGCTCGTGAGCTTGAACCACTGAACTTGCAGTTCAAACAACTTTGCAGTCTGACGCATTAGCCCATAGTGCCACACCAGGAGTCTGTAAGAACCATTAAATAACAATTTACTGCATGGCAATGTGAAATTAAAAAGCAAAACATTTACATAATCTATTTAGGGCATATTTTATAGTATTAAAAATAGTCAGTATTACATTTTCAGTCATGGTTGGAAGGAGCCACATTACATTCTTAGTAAAAAGCATGGACCTATCTGGATTTAAATGATTTTTATAAGATTCATTGTTCTTTTTCTTAAAAACAAACTAGAAATCTTTTGTGAAGTATTTTTATGCAAAGGGAAAGAACTCTTCTGCCAAAATTTCAATTAGGTTAATTAGACCAAGTAATTGCATTCTAGAATATGAAGCATTCTGCACATACATGGATAAAAAGCTTTATAAGTTAGCTTTTACAAAATTAGAACAATGGGCAAGTGGATGTATTTTACCAAGAAAACTATAATTTTCGGACTAATTATTCTGAGTACTATTTTATTGAGATTAAATTTTGGCTTTTGGTGAATATGTCTTGATTCTTTGGATCATTGAGGTTAATATTAGTGAAATGATTATGGAGAAAAGTTTCTTTAAATTTTGCCTAGTGATTTTCAGTAAATTTGCATTTAAAAATATATATTTGGGCTTATGTGGCTGTGGCTGTGTGCCGTGGAGTCGGTTCTGACTCATAGCGACCCTGTACAGGGTTTCCGAGGCTGTAAATCTTTATGGTAGCATAACGCCTCATCTTTCTCCCGCGAAACAGTTGGTAGCTTCGAACTGCTGACCTTGCGGTTCGCAGCCTGCTTTAAACAGAGAACCAAGTCAAAAATGAAAAAAATTACTGGAATCAACTCAGATTCCAACTCCTAGTGACCCTGTAGCTCAAAGTAGAACTTCCTATAGGGTTTCCAAGGGTGTTAACCTTTTAGGCCTCCTGCTGTGGCACAATGGGTTCTGCAAGGTCGGTTTGAACCACAAGGTCTGTGGTTCAAGCTCACCAGTTGCTCCTTGGAAACCCTATGTTGGTAAGGGCCACCGAGTCAGTTCTGACCCATAGTGACCCTGTATAGGGTTTCTGAGGAGCAGCTGGTGAGCTTGAACCAGCAAACCTTGCAGTTCAAACCAGTTTTGCAGTCCAGCACATTAATCCACAGCGCCACACCAGGACTCCTGGAAACCCTCTCAGGGTCTCTATGAGTTGGAACCAACCCAGCAGCTCTCAACAACAGCAGCAATCTTTATAGAAGCATATTACCAGGTCTTTTTTTCCATGATGTTGCTGGTTGGTTTGAACTGCCTACCTTTATGTTAGTTGCCAAGCATTTTTAACCACTGCACCACCAGGGCTCTTTTAAAAGAGAAAGGAACTGTAAATATTTTATAGATGAGGAAAGAGATGTCTGAAGAGCTCAAATGTTTTGTCTTAGGTTCTTTCTGGTACTGAGACTAAAAAGAACCTAGATTAATTTCTCCATTCTTTGATTTGATTTGATTTTTTTTGGTTGTACTATACTTAAGCCCCCGATGGTTGTAAAACTACTCTTTTTCTGTCAGTAGTACTGAGAGTCTTATCTTCAATTCATCCAACTTTATTCCCAGTAGTCAATGTGGGCTTATATCTTGTTTTCTTCCCTTGGAAATGTGTCAAATTATCTTTTCTCCATTTCCATTCTCACTATTCCAGTTGGACCCTTATGCTGGGAATATATTAATGACTTCCTAACCAATTATCCTTTTCCAGTTTGTTCTATACCATAAACAACTATGAAACTAACATTTTAGGAAAGGTTGTTGCTTTGTTTTTTTTTCATATTCTTTTCCTGACTTTCTGTCATGGTTTTTTTTTGGTCATTCTTAAGTATTGGTCAGTGATTTGTACCCACTAGCCAATTCACACAAAAAAGAGATGGCTGTCGGCTTACATAAAGTTTACTGCCTTGGAAACCCAATGGATCAGTTCTACTTTGTCCTGTAAATTGCTGTGAGTTGAAATTGACGTGTAACAACAATGGGTAGATTGATTGGTCACTGTGTCAGCACATAATAGGGGGTCTTCAGAAGGTTTGGAGAAAAACTGCATTATCTTTTCATTCCATTTTTCCATGAACTTTTTAAAGCCCCCTTGTATTACTAAGAACAAGGGAAGTGTGAAGGTAGTGATGGTAGTGGTGGTGGTGTGCCACAGAGTCGGTTCCAACTCATAGCGAGCCTGTATACGGTTTCCGAGGCAGTGAATCTTTACAAGAGCAGAAAGCCTCGTCTTTCGCCCACAGAAAGATTGGCAGTTTCGAACTGTTGACCTTGAGGTTAGCAGCCCGTCTCGCAATCACTACGCTACCAGAGCTAATATAGGACATGATACCCAGCTCTGATAGTTGTAAGGAGGTAAGAGTTTGAATACTTCACGTAGGCTGTCACTGCAGTTGAGATCATATAAACACTGAGAGGTTTAATACTGGAGAAATAGTAATTATGCTTTTTTTCTTTTTTTACAGGTTCCGGTTGCATGTAAATCATGTCCCTGTGGTTACATATTTATTAGCAGAAAGCTTTTAAATGCAAAACACTCAGAGAAGTCACCACCTTCTACAGGTAAATTGTGAGAGTTACCACATTTTTAGCTTTTTGATGTAAAAGTTTAAATTTTTATGAATTTATTATTTACATTTTTGCTAATGAAGTTAATTAAAATCTATTGAAATACATCTTTGGCTTTCAGTAGCCTACGTAAATCACCTTTTAACTTTAGTTTGCTATTTATGACATTTAAATTTAAATGTTACCTTCCTGACAATGCTGATAAAACTGGTACATTTTTATTTATTTATTTTTTATGAGGAGCTATTGGAAGGTTTTAAGCAAGGGAGTGACCTGATTTGACCTTTTAAAATATATCTTTAAAAACAAGAATCACAGGGAAGAAGTGGGATAATTGGTGTTATAGAGAGAAGATTGCAATCATTGAAATAAAGTGTCTGATGTATTGAGTGTAAAACTGATGATCTGCTCTGTAAACCTTCACTCAATTCACAATAAAAGGTGTGGTTTTTTAAATCGCTTTATTAAAACACAATTGACATAATAAACTACACTTAGTTTCTTCTTGCCCTTCCTGCCACTCTCATCCCAGGCAACCAGTGATCTGCTTTCTGTTATATAAATGGGGAGTAATATAGTATGTATTCTTTGTATGATTTCTTTCACTGAGCATAGGTATTTGAGATTCATGTTGTATGAATGATAGTGCATCCCTTTTTTATTGCTTAGTATTAATAGTATGTAATGGAGGTATACTAATAAACTACAATTTGTTTATAGACATTTTGGAGTTCTCCCTCACAATGCAGGTAAAACTTTTAAAAGATTTTTGTTTTGTTTTTTAAAACCTGTTGTTGTTAAGTGCTGTCGAGTTGGTTCTGAGTCAGTGACCCTGTATAGGGTTTTTGAGGAGCTGCTGGTGGGTTTGAACTGCTTACCTTCTGGTTCATAGTCCAGTGCTGATCCTTTTAAATGAGTGTCTGCAAAACAGAACTTTATATTTATTTGCTATAGTTATGTAAACCTTATAGCTATATTGGTTATTTTTTACAATTCCCTGATTTGGAATACCTAAAAAATTATTGGTGTTATTTTGTTTGAATTTGTTGCTCTCCCATTAAGTTAGACAAATTGAATTTTTTCAATGGATGTATTTATAAAAAGATGAAATTGTGTTATTTTGTTGTTGTTAAGTGCTGTTGAGTCAGTTCTGCCTCATAGTAACCCTGGGTAGGTTTTCCTAGGAGCAGCTGATAGGTTTGAATTGCTGACCTTGTAGTTAGCAGTCCACTGCTTTGCTTACAGTGCCATTGTTGTTGTTGTTATATGCCATGGAGTTGGTTGCGACTCATAGCAACCCTGTATAGGGTTTCTGAGGCTGTAAATCTATACGGGAGCAGACAGCCTCATCTTTCTCCCACAGAACAGCTGGTAGTTTCAAACTGCTGACTATGAGATTAGCAGCCTGATTCGTAACCACTACGCTACCAGAGCTCCTTTACAGTGCAGGACTTTAATAAAATCAGAACTACATATAGTAGTGTTCTCATAGGAAGAGTTGTTGTTAGGTGCCATTGAGTTGGTTCTGACTCATTGCGACCTTGTATAGTGTTTCTTAGGAGCAGCTGGTTAATTTGAACTGCTGACCTGTGGTCCTGAGCATTATCCCCCAGCACCACACCAGAACTTCCTTAGGAAAAGTAGATTTATTATAAGTATTTATTGAGCGCTTGCTATAAGCCAGATAATATCCTAAGCCTGACAGTGGTTCATTCTGTTGTGCATAGTGTCACTCTGAGTCAGAACCACTAAACAGTACCTAACAACAACAAAATCCTAAGCCTGAAAGTCCCTGGGTGGTGCAAATGACTTGTGCTCAACCACTAACTGAAAGACTGGTGTTTCAGATATACCTAATTGTGCTATGGAAGAAAGGCCTGATGAACTACTTTCCTAAGATTCCAGCCATTGAAAGACCTACGAAACAAAGGGCTGCTCTGAAACACTGCAGTTGTGAGTGGGCTCAAGAGAAAGTGATCTTTGAGAAAGTGAAAGCCATGTTTGTTCACAAGTCAACAACTAGGAGCTCAGAGGTATTTCCTCCCAACCTAGCTCCCTGCCTGCCTCTGTGGCAATTTATAGGATTTTTTTTAAGTGAAGAGGAAGGAGGGCAATTGCACATGTTCATCCTAAGTTACACATATATTATTGAGCTTTACACTCTTGTTTTGGCGCTGTAACATCAGCACTGGACCCTGAACCACAAGGTCAGTAGTTCAGACCCACCAGCTGCTCCTCAGAATACCTATACAGGGTTGCTATGAGTGGGAATGGACTCAATGGCACTTCACAACATTATTGAGATATTCTCATGCACAGGGATTAGGGATGGGGGTGATGCTCTAGCCCCCTGCTGTTAGCTGGAAGGAATGTCAAAACCAAAGCAAACTTAACTGCCAGTGAGCCTATATAGTATTTCTGAGGCTGTAAATCTTTGTAAAAGCAGAAGGCTTCGTCTTTTTCCTGAGCAGCTGGTGGGTTTGAACTGCCGACGTTTCTGTTAGCAATCAAGTACTCATCCTACAGCACCAAATGTCAACTCCTCATAACTAAATGGAAGGAGTATCAACTGCTTGTCTGTTGGCTGAAGAGAATTCCAGCTCTGTTTTGACCCTCTTACAAGATCTCCAGAAGTTGGAATTGACTCAGCACCGTAGGTTTGACTTTTTTTGTTTTAGTCTAAGCCTTGGGCATAAGACAGTGAATCTAGCACCAAGATAGGTTCACTGCTGTCATAAAGCTTGTATTCTAGTGGGGGGAAGTTATATAAGTAAATGGGATATATCAGTTTGTGATACATGCCTTGTAGGAAATTAAAATAGTCTGTCCAGGAGTGTGACTGGAAGGCTACTTTCCACTGGGTCGTTAGAGAAAGCCACCCTTAGGAAGTGACATTTAATTTGAGGGCTTAGTAAGAAGATGGAATGAACCATAAGGCTATCAGAGAGAAGAATATTTTTGGTTGATGAAAGAACAAATTGCAAAAATTGTAAAGCTGGAAAATGTTGACTATTTTAGGAACAGAAAAGATCAGTGTAGGTACTATACAGACAGTAAGAGAAGAGTGTAGGAGATGAGGCCAAAGGGATAGGCGGTGGTCAGATTAGATAGGGTTTTGTAAACCAGAGTAAAAATTTAGAGTTTTAACTCTTAAAATGTGATAATGTGATATGGGATAGGAAAAAGGGAAATGATGACATGTTGATTGGCATTTTAGATCATTCTGGCTGTTGTGTAAAGAGTTGTTTGTAGGGGTGCAAAGATGGAAGTGGTTCCTATCTGTAGTTCTGGTGTGACACTGTAGGATAAGCGCTTGAAATGCTAATCGCAAGGTTGGCGATTCAAACCCACCCACCAGCCACTTTTCAGAAACCCTATACAGGGTCGCTATAAGTTTGAACTGACTTAACAGCCTGGCTCCTATGTTTTGAGTTGCTGTTGTTAGTTTGATTCCAGATAGATAGGTCTTATAAGAGCATACTAAGGTAGGTATTTTTTTACTAGTTAAGCTTAACTTTTGTTTGGTTTTAAGATGATGTCAGGGAGTATTTTTAGTTTAAGGTTTAAGGGCAGTAGTTACAAGGGCTCATTCAAATTTCATAGCCCCAGGTAGTCTGGAGTCCATAAGAATTCGGCATTCTGTACTGCATCTTCACCCTTTTGATCAGCATTTTTTTATGAAAACTTTGATCAAAATGAGCAACATCCAGTTCTGATCACTTGGTAAAGGAGGCAGTTTTTCACAGAGACAAACAATTAGCCACACATTCCATTTCCCCCTTTTATTCCTGACTCTCCTTCCTTTGTTGTTCCAGGTGAATAGAGAGAGACCATTTGTTGTGTCTTGAATACCTGCTTGCAAGCTTCTAAAACCCTAGACATTCCATCTAACTAGGAGGTTAGAACACAGGCTAATTAACTAAATATGTTATTAGGCCAATTAACTGGGATTCGCCATGAAGCCATGACCCTAAGCCTACAAACAAAGAAACGAAATCCCATGAGGTTTTTGACTGTACATAAGTAGTCTCAGCAATGACTTTCTTTTTTTAACTAGTTTTCTTTTTTGGGGGGCAAACATATCTATTACACAACTTTTTCTAATTCAGCTTTTTACGGGTGTGTACCTTATTAGTAATTTATAGAATCAACTGTGCAACACTACCCTTAATATACTTCCATCTCTGTGAAACTTACTTTTACTCCTCCTGTCCCTGGTAACTACTAATAAACTTAGTTCTTTATAACTTGTTTTTTTCGTTGAGAAACCTAGCAAAGTTGCAGGGTACAGGCCAAAACCAAAAATCATTTGGATTTCTGTACACCAGCAATGACAAATCTAAAAGGGAAAGTAGTCCATTTACAAATGTGTGGCACTGTAGGATCAGTTGCTCCTGGGAAACCCTATACAGACAGGGTCACTATGAGTTGAAATTGACTTGATCACATTTCATTTACAATAGGATGTAAGAATAAAATTCCTAGGTATCATAAAGGATATAATACAATGAAAACTATAAAACACTGCTGAAGGAGATTAAAGAAGACTGAGATAAATGGAAAGATATTCCATGCATAATGGATTGGGAGACTGAATATTGTTAAGATGTCAAAACTTCTCAAAGGGATCTATAGATTCAGTGTAATCCCAGTCAAAATTCCAGCAGTCTTCGTCACAGAAATAGAAAAACTAGTCCTCAGCTTTATACGAATGAGACCCCGAATGGTGGTGGTGGTGGTGGTGTGCCGTGGAGTAGGTTCCGACTCATAGTGACCCTGCTTAAGGTTTCCGAAGCTATATATCTTTATGGGAGCAAAAAACCTCCCACAGAATGGCTAGTAGTTTCAAACTGCTGACCTTGAGGTTGATAAGCAAAATATCAACATGTGAAGTTACTGTTTTTTCAGCATTTTCTCCTAGCTCTGTACACGGCTGATGGTATTGTTTTCATCTTTTGTCCTGGTGTGGTGCTGTAGAATAAGTACTGACTAGTAACTATAAGACCTGCAGTTCAGATTCACAAACGGCTCCTTGGAAACTCTGTATAGGGTGGCTATGAGTCAGAACCAACTCAAGGGCACTTAACAACAAAACAACAATCCTTCCCTCCCAAATTCTTCACTCTTTATATATACTATATCAAAACTAGT
>NW_006408722.1:1272166-1276563 GCF_000296735.1 Chrysochloris asiatica | reverse complement strand
AGTTTTTTTGAGGGAAAAGTCTGAAGGGGCAAGACCAAGGATGTAGGGTGGATAGGGTAAGGTTTCCCAGTGAAATTCCTATTGGACAGCCCTTGCTACTGTTGAAGAATGAGTAGGTACATTGTTGTGATGGAAAAATAAAATCCTTCATCTCAACTTTCCTAGCCTTGTTCTCACCAATGTAAATTTTTCAGTGTTCTTAGAACTTACTTGGAATCAGCCACTGTGCTCATCCTGTGTCCTTAAAAACAATGTTTCAAGACTACCCTCTGAGAATCTGCCCAAAATAGTTACCATAATCTTCTGAGCCTTGAATTTAATTGGCCCAGCAGATTGCCTTCAAAGCCACTGTTTAGAGTAGACCTTTTTTTGAAGACACCCTGATGAGACTAAGACAAGTATATTACTTAGAGAACTGTCCCAGAGACATGTTTAAACAAGTTGTATTTGGAATAAACCTATGCGTGTATGAACTAGAATCTTAGTAGCAATATGAGTACTTTTTTATTTACTCTCGTACTTCTGCCGTGTTTTTTTTTGTGTGTGTGTGTGTGTGTGTGTATCTTAAAAACCTTCTTTGTATTGTCCTTCAATATTGCTTAGTTTTGTGTTTTGTTAGTTTATTGTAGTGAGCATTTTTGTTTCCCTTCTGCTTTTTATATGTTTTTCCTAAATGTTCTTAGTGGTTACCATGATACATTTAACACTCCTAGGGTAAGTTGGTACCAATTTAGCTTCAGTAAAATTCAAGAACTTCTATACTTGTACCATTCTTTCCTCCCCTTTGTTATCACTGGTTATATCTTTATATTTGATGTGTCCTGTCATAAAACTTTATTCTTGCTTTGATGTATTTATTATTTAAAAAAAAAACCAGAAGAACAAAACATTTAGAATTACTAGGCATGAATACCTCATTATTACCCCTTATACTTGCCCCTGGAGTCCTGGTGTGATACTGAGAAATAATGAACGTGACTGCAGGGTTCGTTTGAACTGCAAGGTCAGTGGTTCAAATATACCAACCTCTCCTTGGAAATCCTCTGCAGGGTTGCTATGAATTGTAATCAACTCGATGACACATAACAACAGTAACAACAATACTTGGTCATACACTTAGGAATCTTTATTTTTACTTATGTTGTTGTTCTTCTTGGGTGCTGTCAAGTCTGTTTCAACTCCTAGCAACCCTATACGCAATAGAATGAAACATTGCCCTTTCCTGCACTAGCATCACAATTGTTGTTACATTGGAGCCCAGTGCTACTGCCACTGTGCCAGCCCATCTCATTAGGGGTCTTCCTCTTTTTCTCTGACCATCCATTTTACCTAGCAAGATGTCCTTCTCCAGGGACTGGTCCCTCCTGATAACATGTCCAAAGCATGAGAGACTTTAAGGAACATTCTGTACTTCTTCCAACACAGGTTGTTTATTCTCGCAGTCCATGGTACTTTTAATATTCTTTCCCAACACCATAATTCACATGCATCATTTCTTCTGCCATCTTCCTCATTCATTGTCAAACTTTTATATGCATATGATGAGGCTGTTGAAAATACCATGACTTGGATCAGGTGCACCTTAGTCCTCAAACTGATATGTTTGCTCTTGAACCTGTTAAAGAGGTCTTGTGCAGCAGATTTGCCTAATATAATACGTAGTTTGATTTCTTGGTTGTTGTTTCCATGAATATTGATTGTGGATCCAAGCAAAATGAAGTCTTCGACCATTTCAATCTTGTCTTCATTTATCATGATGCACGTCCTTGGTTAGATTGAGGACATTTTCTGTCATTATTTCTTCAAATATTTATCCCTTTTTCTCTATCTTCTAGATATCACATGATGTATATAATAGTTGTTAATTGCCATCAAGTTGGTTCCAACTCATAGCAACCCTGTATAGGGTTTTCATGGAGCGGCTGGTGAGCCTGAACTGCCAATTTTGCAGTTCAAACTGACCTTGTAGTCTAGAGCATTAACCTGCAGTTCCACACCAAGTCACTTGTTACTGTCCCATAATTCCATTAAGCTTTGCTCACCCTTGAGCCTCCATTCTTGTTGTTCCTCAGCATCTATAATTTTAACTGTTGTATTCTCTAATTTGCTGATTCTTTTTTCTGACTGAGTAAATGTGTTAAGTCCTTCAGTTGAGTTTCTCATATCAGTTACTGTCCCGTTCAGTTGCAGTATCTCCTTTTATTAGATAATTTTATTCTTGTATTTCTTTTAAATCATTGTTTTAATTCTTTGATTGTTCTTTATGTTTAATGTTGTATTATTGTTGTTGTTAAGTGCCTTTGAGTTAGTTCCAACTCATATGGACCCTGTATACGGTTTCTGAGGAACAGCTGGTGAGTTTGACTTGACAACCTTACGATCCAAACCTTGTGGTCCAGTGCTTATCCTACATCATCACACTAGGACTCCGGAGTTGTATTATAGTCTTCTTTTTTCCTCCCATTATTTGATCTTCTGCGTATGTGCTTTTACCTCTTTTTATAATTTTTCTGTTCATTCAGTGAACTGGCATTTCTCTGTACTTTGTGTGTCTTACAATTTTTTTTTTTTTTTTCCCCAGGGGCTGATATTGGTCTTTTGCCCATTCTGCTTTCTGTAAAAAACTCTTAGGTAGGCAGATCCTCTCTATGACAGCATGTTCTCCCACCCTGGTTTAATTGGATTTGAAACTTCTAGATAGCAGTTTCCAACTTGTAGTCTCTTTTAAACACACCAGAAAACACACTGCAGTCAGCCTATCCACCAGTTGTTGTTGTTAAGTGCTGTTGAGTCATTTCCAACTCCTAGCGACCCTGTATGAGGTTTCCGAGGAGCAGTTGGTGAATTTGAACAGCCAACCTTGCAATTGAAACTGATCTTGCAGTTCAGTGCATTACCCACAGCGCCACACTAGGACTCTCAGTAGGCACTGCTAGTTATGTTCTAATCAGTCTGGTCACCAGGGGTACAGTCTTCCTTGCTTACTGCTCCCTTCCCTTCTATGTTTCTGCATCTGTTTTTAGTTGGAAAATGTATATCCCATGAGCCCCTTTTGAGACTGAGTTTTGTTCTCTGGTTTTGCTCAAGGCTTCCTTCACTACTCTGTTGGGGCGACTTATAGCTGAGCTGTCATTCAAGGGAAAGGCAGACTTGTCTCCATTTCAGGAGTAAAGACTGATTCCCCACAAGGACCTCCATTGGGCTCTGTTGTTGGTTTCAGAGCCCAGTGATCTTGTGATGGTTGGGTGAGTAGTCTTTACTTGGGTGACACACCTTCTGACTCCACTGTATGGAACCTTCTGTAGGAGTTCTTGCTAGTCCAGCAGGGGTGGAGGGTGATATCACACTTGAATTGACCCTCCAAGGAAGGTCTGCTTTGTTGCTGTCAGAGTCCTCTACCCACCCACCGCTTTAGCCCCCTGCCTAAGTAGTATGTTGACTATGGATGTTGTTGTTAAGTGCCTTCAAATTGGCTTTGACTCGTAGCAACCCTACATAGGGCTTTCGAGGAGTGGCTGGTGGGTATGAACTGCCAACATTTGGTTAGTAGTCCAATGCTTATCCTACAGTACCTACACTAGGACCCCTGGCTTTGAGTGCATCCTCCACTAAAAAAATTGCTGCTTCCCTCTTTTGGATTGTCATTGTTAAATGCCGTGGAGTCATTTCCAACTCATAGCAACCCTTTATAGGGTTTCTGAGGCTGTAAATCTGTAAATCTTCACAGGAGTAAATAAAAGCCTCATCTTTCTTCCAAGGAGTAGCTGGTGGACTCAAACTGCATTTGTGGTTAGCAGTCCAGTGCTTATAGAGCCACAGCACTCCTATCTTTTGGATTGTTGCTAAGTGCCATTGAGTTTAACTCATAATAGTGACCCTGTATAGGGTTTTCAAGGAGTGGCTAGTGAGTTTGAACTACCAACTGTGTGGTTCAAGCCGACCTTGCAGTCCAGTGCTTTATCCCACAGTGCCACATGAGGACTCCCATCTTTTGGGTAGCTACTGTAAATGGTAATGTTTTCTGGATTTCCTTTTCAGAGCACTTTCTGTAGTATAAAGGAAGTCCACCTGATTTTTGTATGTTGACCTTGTACCCTGACTCTTTGCTTATTAATCTTTCAGTTAGTTCCAGTAATTTTCTTGCAGTCTTTGGAATTTTCTATGTATAGGATCACATTATCTGCAAATAGAGAGTTTTCTTTCTTTGCTAATTTTGATGCCTTTAGTTTCTCTTTCTTTTCTCGTAGTGCTGGCTAAGACTTTCAGCATAATATTGACTGTTGTTGTTAACTGCCATCAAGTTGGTTCTGACCTATCATAACGCTATACAGGGTTTCTGAGGAGTAGCTGGTGAGCTTGAACTGGTGACTTTGTGGTTCAAACTGACTGCAGTCCAG
>NW_006408722.1:1268414-1271971 GCF_000296735.1 Chrysochloris asiatica | reverse complement strand
CTTTGTTTTATTTATGTTGTGGATTATGTTGATTATTTTTCTAAAGTTGAAACATCCTTTCTTGCCTGGTGTGAATTGCATTTGGTGATGATGCTTTATTTTGTTTTTAATACATTGTTAGGTTCTTTTGGCTAAGATTTTGTTGAGATTTTTTGTATCTATGTTCATGAGGAATGTTGGCCTCTAATTTTTCTTTTTTAGTGAAATCTTTGCCAGGTTTTAGGTATTGATGGTGAGGTTTAATCTTGTTTCATAAAATTAATTTGGGAGTTTCCCATTCATTTTTTTGTGTTTCTGAATAATTTGCGTGTAATTGGTGTCAACTCTTGGACCGTTTGGTAAAATTCAACAGTAAAGCTTTCTGGGTTCAGACTTTTTATTTGTTGGAATTTTTTTTTTAATGACCTGATCAGTTTCTTCTTTTATTATTATTGTTGTTGGTAAGTGCCATCAAGTTGGTTCCAAATCATAGTGACCCTGTATAGAGTTTTCAAGGAGCGGCTGGAGGATTTGAACTGCCAACTTTGGTTAGCAGTCCAGTGCTAATCCTGGTCTGTTCAAATTTCTTACTTTAGTTTGTTAGTTTAGGTAGATAGTGTGTTTTTAGAAATTTGTCCATTTCTTCTAGATTTTCTAATTTTTCAGGTACAGTTCTTCATAGTATTCTTTTATTAGCCTTTTTATTTCCTTTTGTTCTGTTCTGATATCACCTATTTTATTTCTTCTGTATCTTTTATTTTCTTTTGTTAGATTTGCCAGTGGTTTGTCAGTTTTATTAATTCTTCCAAAGAACCAACTTTTTTTTTTTTTTTTGCTGATTTCATTGTTTTTCTGTATTATTTTTCATTTATTTCTGCTTTAATCTTTCTTTTTTACTGGTGGCAGTGGGCTTACCTTGCTGCTCCTTTACTAATTGTTGGAGAGGTTGGGTTAAGATGTTGATTTTGGTTCTTCCTTCTGGATGTGTGTGTTTATGCTATAAACTGTCCTTTGAGAACTGCTCTTGCTGTGTCCCAAAGGTTTTCATATGTTCTGTTTACGTTCTTGTTTGAGTCAAGGAATTAATTTTTTTCCCTTCTATTATCAAGTTTTTAAGGAGGATATTATTCAGTGTCCGTGTATTTGATCTTTTTTCCCCTTTACATTCCTATTGCTGATTTCTAGTTTTATAGCATTGTAATCTGAGAAGATACTTTATAGTGTTTTGATGTTTTAAAATTTATTGGGGCTTGCTTTGTTGCCTAACATCTAACCTAGAGAGTGCTTCATGTGTGCTGGGAAAGAATGCATATTTTGTTGGGTGGAGTGTTCTGTATATGTCTGAGTTCAAGTTGGTTGATTATGTTTAGTTCTTCTGTGTTTTTGGTGAGTTTCTTTCTAGTTGCTCTGTCCTTCACACTTCGTGAGAGTGTGGCATTATAGGATAAGCAGTGGACTGCTAACCGCACAGTCAGCAGTTCAAACCCATCAACCGCTCCTTCAAAACCCTCTGCAGATTCGCTATGAGTTGGAATTGACTTGACAGTACTTTGTTGTTGGTGGTGTTGTTAAGTGCCATTGAGTTGGTTCCGACTCATAGTGACCCTGTAGAGGGTTTACAAAGAGCGATTGGTGAGTTTAAACCTCTGATCTTGTGGTTCAAACTGACCTTTGTGGTCCATTGCCTATTCTACAGTGCCATGCCAGGACTTAGGTTGTCGATTTTTCTCTTCAATTCTGTTAGCGTTTGATTTTTGGATTTTTGGATTTTGAGATTCTTTCTTTGGATGTTGTTTGGAGTCTTGGTATGGCTCTGTAGCATCAGCATTGGACTGCTAACCCCAAGACTGGTGGTTCAAACACATCAGCTGCTCCTTAGAAAATCCTATCTTGGGTCGCTATGAGTCAGAACTGATTTGAAGGCTTTTAACAAGAACAACAAATTGGGTATGTACATATTTATCACAGTTATGTCCTTTTGTTTAATTGGCCCTTTAATCATTATATAATATGCTTATACTGCTTTTTGCTTTAAAGTTTATTTTACCAGGAATTAATATTGCTACTCCTGCTTGTTTCTGATCTCCCTTATCTTGATTTATAGATATATATGTGTGTGTGTGCTTAATTTTTTATGGTGAATTGGGTGAAGGTTTACAGACAACTTTACATTCAACAAATTACATACTTCATTTCATCTCAATGATTATAATCCTGTCCCTACAGCAACAATTATCATGCTTCCTCCCTGTGGCTCCCATTTACATCTTATAGTTCACAAATTAACAAAGCAAAAATACTGTATGTACACTTACAAATATGTATATTTGAAGTCCTGGTGTGGCACTGTGGGCTAATGCATCATACGACAGAGTCGTTTGAACTACATGGTCGGTGGTTTGAGTTCACCAGCTGCTCCTTAGAAACCCTATACAGGGTCGCTATGGGTTGGAACTGACTTGACGCACACAACTATATATATATTTATATTCATTTAAATGTCCAAATGGCACATTCTGCCAGCCACCTGCCCACAGGCACACAGCCTTTATTGGTCCATGGGCCTAGAGCCCGCAACTGCTCTATCTCTCCATGCCACCATCTGTGCTGTCACCACTTTTCTTGATAGGGATCTGTGCTCCACTCATGTTCTTCCTTCTTGATGGTCCTGTTATTGTCTGATGAACCACTCCCCTCTTCTACAATTACAGTTGTGACAATCACAATTAATCCTGCTAACAATTACTCAGAATTGAGTCAAAATCCTATCACCTTCATCCCCCACCCCTTTTTATTAGGTCCATTTGGAAAAGAGGGAAACTATTCTGTGGGGATTCTGCTTTACCCTCCACATTCTGAAACTAAGCACACTCATGAAAGCTTGTAAGCTAGATACTTTATGCCTTTTAATCCCACCCCCATCATTTTGCATAGCCAATGTCTAAATTTCTTGTCCCTATCAACCCAGTACAATGAGGAAACAAGCTTGTTTCCTTGATAGGAAGAATCCTTCTATTCCCGTTGGAATTTTGAGTCACTGCATCCATAAGCAAAAGTTTAGTTCATCAAATTGTAGCAGTTAGCACGTGTTCACAGTATTAAACATCTTTATCTTCCTCTGGTCAAGTTTTGGTCAACTAGCCATCCAACCTAGGTCAAATGGGTGCTAGCTTCAAGTTTGGGAGTTCATGCACACCTCCCTGTACTTCTGACCAGCTGGCTGCTTCACTCCCAGCCCTAGTCCCCAGGGCTGTGCAGGTCAGTACTCATGGGCTCATCTTCCTGAACTTCATACCATCCAGCCCTTTGAACTCTCTCTTATCTCAAGGTCAGTGGGTGCCAATGGAACATGGTCAGACTCAGTCCATGTTTTCATGGCTGCATTTCCCCAGGTTACACTCACAAGTAGACCCAGATAGCCACCAGCAAGCATACTAGACTGTTCACTGGTTCCCTTTGAGTTTCAGTTATTCTCAAAGAAGAGGGTTTTCTCTGATGGGCTGATTTTTCTTGCCTTGATGCCTCCAAAGCAAACAGCTTGCTTTGTATTCTAACAGCCAAGCAGTCCACTTTTTTTT
>NW_006408722.1:1266687-1267654 GCF_000296735.1 Chrysochloris asiatica | reverse complement strand
CTTCTCTTCCTTGTATATTGCTCTCCCTGTCACCCAAGCTAGCAGTTGTCTACTCTTTAGCCAGTAAATTCCTTATCTCCCACCCCAGGTAACCATCAGAGTGTTTTAGTGTGGAAACCTTTTCTTTAGATTTTACAATAATGATCTCATACAATATTTGTCCTTTTGTTATTGACTAATTTCAACTATCTGGCCAACTGATTGGAAGAGATCCATATTTGTGCCCATTCCAAAGAGAGGTGACTCAACGGAATGCTAAATCATCGGACAATCTCTCTGATATCCCATGTGAGTAAAATTTTGCTCAAGGTAATACAGAAACGACTACAATCATACATTGACAGAGAACTTCCACATGTTCAAGCCAGATTCAGAAGAGGCCGTGGAACAAGGGATATCATTGCTGACATCTGATGGATCTTGGCTGAAAGCAGAGAATATCAGAAAGATGTTTACCTATGTTTTATTGACTATGCAAAGACTTTTGATTGCGTGGATCATGACAAGCTTTGGACAACATTGTGAAGTATGAGTATTCCAGAACACTTAATTGTGCTCATGAGGAATCTGTACTTGGATCAAGAAGCAGTTGTTTGAACAGAACATGGGAACTCTGAATGATTTAAAATTAAGAAAGGTGTGCGACAGGGTTGTATTCTTTCACCATACTTATTCAACCTAGCATAGTGGTTATGAATCAGACTGCGAATCTTAAGGTCAGCAGTCTCGAAACTACCAGCCACTCCGTGGGAGAAAGATAAGGCTTTCTGATCCCGTAAAGATT
Organism: Chrysochloris asiatica; assembly: GCF_000296735.1. Lineage (NCBI taxonomy): Eukaryota > Metazoa > Chordata > Mammalia > Afrosoricida > Chrysochloridae > Chrysochloris > Chrysochloris asiatica. Next base: position 1,266,870 of record NW_006408722.1, on the reverse strand, counting down.
TACAGCCTTGGAAACCCTGTACAGGGTCGCTATGGGTCAGAACTGACTCGATGGCACTTAACAACAACAACATTCAACTTGTATGCTGAGCAAATAATCTGAGAAGCTAGCTTATTTGAAGAAAAACTTGGCATCAGGATTGGAGAAAGACTCCAATTAACAACCTGCAATATGCAGATGATA
>NW_006408722.1:1233305-1266282 GCF_000296735.1 Chrysochloris asiatica | reverse complement strand
GATGGCCAAACTTCATCTCTCATACTTTGGACATATTGTCAGGAGGGACCAGTCGTTGGAGGATATCATGTTTGGTAAGGTGGAGGGTCAGAGAAAAAGAGGAAGACCTCCAACGAGATAAATTGGCCAAGTGCCAAGTGGTAGACTCAAGAATGGCAACAGTAGTGAGATTGGCCTAGGATTGGGCAGTGTTTCATTCTGCTGTGCATAAGGTCACCATGGGTCAGTACCAACTCGATGGCACCTAACAACAACAACAACAATTTCACTCAGAATAATATGCTTGAGGTCCATCTATGTTATGAGGTGTTTTGCATATTCATGGTTATTCTTCAAGGTTGCAAAGTATTCCATTGTGTATATACCAAAATTTGTTTATCCATTCTTTCATTGATAGGCGCTTTGGCTCTCTACTATTCTGAATAGTGCTGTGAGAACATTTGGTGTGCATTTATCTACTTGTGTTCTGGCTTATATTTCTTGTGGTTATATACCAAGTATTTACTGGGTCGTCATAAGGTATTTCTACTTGCAGCTTTATAAAGAGACGCCATTCTGTTTTCCAGTGTGGTTGAACCATTTTACAGTCCAACCAGCAATGTAATAAAGTCCTGATCTCTCCACGTTCTCACCAGAATTTGTTTTCTGTTGTTTGGAGCTTTGTTGTTAATGCTGGTGTGAGATGATATCTAATTGTTGTTTTGATTTGCATCTTTCTAATGGCTAACCATTTGTGTTGGTAGAAGTATAGCCAGAATGTTCCTTGGAAGCCAGGATGGCCAGACTTTGTCTTTCATACTTCAGACATTATCAGGAGGGACCAGCCCCTGGAGTAGGATACCATGTTTGGTAAAGTGGAGGGTTGACGAAAAAGAAGAAGACCCCCAACTAGATGGATTGACACATTGGCAGCAGCAATGGGCTCAAACGTAGCAAAGATTGTGAGGTTGGCACAGGACTGGGCAGTATTTCGTTCTGTTGTGCATGTCTTCATTATGAATTGGTACCAACTTGATGGCCCCTAACAACAGCAGCAATAGCTAATGATATTTGTTGGTTGCCTTAATGTCTTCCTTTGTGGAATATCTGTTCATATCCTTTGCTTTTTGTTTTTTTTTTAAGCTTTTATTGTACATCGAGTGATAGTTTACATGGGAGAACATCAGTTGTATTTCGTATCATTGCAATGATTACAATCCCGTTCATGCATCACTATTGAATGTATTTGCTTCTGTTCTCTCTGGTTTTTTGTTTGTTTGTTTGTTTTTTGATGTACACAAGAACATTAAGGAATATATAATCATTTAAACAAGGAGCTCTGGTAGCGTAGTGGTTACGAATTGGGCTGCGAACTGCAAGGTCAGCCGTTCGAAACTACCAGCTGCTCCGTGGGAGAAAGATGAGGATTTCTGCTCCTGTAAAGATTTACAGCCCCGGAAACCCTGTTCAGGGTCGCTATGGGTCGGAACCGACTCGACGGCTCTTAACAACAACAACAACAATCATTTAAACAACCCAAGGGCACATTCTGAAGACTGCCTTCTGACTACCAGCACACGGTCTTTCTCTTTCCATGAGTCTAGAGTCCTCAGCTGCAATCTCTTGATGTCATCATGATCTTTGCCTCCATCTCTGGTATTGCTGCTTTTCTGGATAGGGTCACACATTCCATGCATGCATGCTCTTCTCCCTTGATGATCCTGAAAGCTTTACTCCCTTTGCAACATCATAGTTAACTCTATGGTGAGGAGACAACTCTTTCCCAGTTTTTGAGTTTTGAGTGCCTTCCTGTCTGAGGGGCTCATGTTCTGGCAGTATATATGACAATATTCTGGTGCTATTTGTAATGTTTTCATCTTCCAGCACTATATCTGACAGTGTTCCACTACTGTTCATGAAGTTTTCAGTGGTTAAACATTCAGAAGTAGTCTTCCTTTCCTTCTTCCTAGTCTAGCTTAGTCTGGAAGCTCAACTGAAACCTGTCTACCATGGGTGACCCTACTGATATTTAAAATACCGGTGGCATAACTTCTAGCATCACAGCAATGTGCAAGCCACCAGAGCACAACAGATGAGTTTGAATAAAATCTAGATATAGAAGTGTCCAAAGTAAAATAAGGGTACTATGGAGACTCTATATGATAAACACTGGACTGTAAATCAAAAGGTTGGCAGTTCAAGCTCACTAGCTGCTCTGTGGGAGAAAGATAAGGCTTTCTGCTCCCACAAAGATTTAAAGCCTTGTAAACACTCTACAAGGTTGCTCTGTGTCGGAACTAACTCAACAACACTTAACAAAAACAAAGCAAAACAGACTTACAAGACTGAAAATAGGGGATCAGATATAGCAATTGCAACCAAAAAATTACAAAGAATGAGGAGGAAATAGTATAGTTAAAGAACTTCCAAACAAAGGAAGGTAAGTAGATTTTAAGGTAGAACAGATTGTTTTAAACGTAAGAAGAAATTGATAAACTACAGGTTTTAACTTCAACAAACTTTAATAAATATCTCCTCAAAATAAAAAAAAAACCAAAGATTTACTAATCTCACAAACAACAAAGTGACAAAATCACCAAAAAACTCACAACTCCACAAAATTAATTCAGCACAGAAAATTAAGTGAAACAAAACAAAACAAAAAAACAGCAGGAACAAAACCTACAAAGTAAAATGATAGCAATCAGTTCCTACTTATCAATTAACTGAAAGTAGATGGATTAAATACATCAGTCAAGAGGTATTATTTCATAAAAGACTTGCTCTAAGTTTAAGAAAAATATATTTAAAACAGTAAGAAATTGGAGTTATTCGTGTTTTTACTGTGTATTTCTCAGTAGTGTTAAGTTTAGTCAAATAAACAACTTTCTCATTATTTTATTGGGAGAAGGAAAAGAAAAATTAAAATCTAAGCTTGCTTTTCAAATGATTCTTAGACAGTTAACAAGACAAAGTCAGACAAGCAAAGGATTCTATAAATGACAAATTCACTTTGAATTAAGAAAAAATAGTGGAGAAATTATCGCTAGTACCTTTTATAAACTCAAAATGATTGACATTAATTCAGTAATAAGTGTTGTTTATCTCTGAATTAACTAGACAGTAGAGTTTTGATTTTGTTATTTCAGAAAGCTTTGTTTCATACATGATGGTTATTTCAAATTCCTCTACAGTCATATATGGATATAGAACATACTTTTCCTTTAGTTACTACTTCATTTTCAAAAAGTTATTGGCAAAAGTTCATGAATGTTAATTACACAGTATTATAGCTAAAATGGAGTCCTGGTGTGGCGCTGTGGGTTAATGCACTGGACTGCAAAATAAGTTTAAACCCACAAGGTCAGCGGTTCAAGCTCACCAGCCGCTCCTTGGAAACCCTATACGGAGTTGCTGTGGGTGGGAACCAACTGGATGGCACTTAACAACAATAATAACATAGCTAAAATACAAGAAAACTTGACCAAGTCAGTGACTATAAAAATACCAGCAGTAACAAAAGCAACAGCATGTGCAGATGAAACCAAGAGATTCAAGGTGTCTTTTTAAACTGAATAATAATTTCAGCTCTGACTGGAAGCACATTGTTGTTTTTAAGGACCATCCAGTTGGTTCCCACCTGTAGCAACCGCACAGGGTTTCTGTGGTCTTAAATCTCTGAGGTAGCAGGAAGCCTCATCATTCTCCTGGGGAGCCGTTGGCAGGCTCAAACCATGGACCTTATTGTTCAAATTCCAGTGTTTGTTTATGGAGCACTTTGTTATTAAATGCTGTGGAGTCAGATCCAACTCATAGTGACCCTGTATAGGGTTTCCAAAGAGCGGCTGGTAAATTTGAACCACCGACCTGTGGTTCAAACTGATCTTGCTATCCAGTACATTATCCCACAGCACCACACCAGGAGTACTTTTGTTTGTTGTTGTTATGTGCCGAGGAGTTGGTTCTGACTCATAGCAACCCTATACAGGGTTTCCAAGGCTGTAAATCTTTACTGGAGCAGAGAGTCTCATCATTCTCCCGCGGAACAGCTGGTAATTTCGAACTGCTGAACTTGAGATTTGCAGCCCAATTCATAACCACTAAGCTACCAGAGAAGTTTCAAAAATGTCAATTAGCCTTGTAGGTATATTGATACATGTAAATTGGACTTTGTTCAAACAGAACAAAGTCCAGTTTACATGTATCAATATACCTACAAGTTATCTGAACAGAACATGGGAACACTGAATGATTTAAAATTAACAAAGGTGTGCAACAAGGTTGTATTCTTTCACCATACTTATTCAACCTGTATGCTGAGCAGATAATACGAGAAGCTGGGTTCTATGAAGAAAAGCGTGGCATCAGGATTGGAGGAAGACTCATTAACAACCTGTGATATGCAGATGATACAACCTTGCTTGCTGAAAGTGAAGAGGACTTGAAACATTTACTGATGAAGATCAAGGAGCACAGCCTTTGGTATGGGTTGCATCTCAATGTCAGGAAAACAAAAATCCTCACCACTGGACCAATAAACAACATTCTTATCAATGGAGAAAAGATTGAAGTTGTCAAGGACTTCATTCTTCTTGGATCAACCATCAACACTCACGGAAGCAGCAGTCAAGAAATCAAATGACGTATTGCATTAGGCAAATTTGCTGCACAAGACCTTTTTAAAGTGTTGAAGAGCAAAGATGTCAGCTTGAGGACTAAGAAGCGCCTGACTTAAGCCATGGTATTTTCAGTCACCTCATATGCTGGACAGTGAATAAGGAAGACTGTAGAAGAATTGATGCTTTTGAGTTATGGTGTTGGAGGAGAGTATTGAAGGTGCCATGGGCTGCCAAAAGAACCAATAGATCTGTTTTGGAAGAAGTGCAGCCAGAGTGCTCCCTGGAGGCCAAGATGGCCAAACTTCATCTCTCATACTTCGGACATATTATCAGGAGGGACCAGTCGCTGGAGAAGGATATCATGTTTGGTAGGGTGGAGGGCCAGAGAAAAAGAGGAAGACTCCCAATGAGATGGATTGGCCAAGTGGCAGCATCAGTAGACTGAGGCGTGGCAGGTAGTGAGGTTGACCCAGGATCGGGCAGTGTTTCGTTCTGTTGTGCATAGGGTCGCTATGAGTCGGTACTGACTCCAGTGGCACCTAACAACAACAACAAACTGGACTTATAAACAATATTTCTCTTGTTATAACTAACTTGTTACTAAGTGCCATCAAGTTGGTTCCAACACATAGTGACCTTGTGTAGGGTTTCTGAGGAGCTACTGGTGAGTTTGAATAGTAAATTTCTGCTGAAACAATGCCCCCGAATTTTATAAACAGTCATTTTGGTGACACCTCTTCTGACAATGTCACCTGATATGGTCCACACCCCCCTGACTTCCTTTAAGGGAGCAGATTGTAGACCTTTTCTCTCTAAGGAAGTCAGGATGCCCTACTAGGCAGTTCCATAACAGCATATTCTTATTTAGTATTTCCTTGTTTTCCATTTTGTCTTTTTCCTTCATTCACATGCTATTTTCCTTACATAGCTGGTAATTCTTAGTTGCTTATTGGTAGCATAATGATTTGGTGTATCTGTGTATATAAGTTACATGAATATCCTAAATTGTTTTAAAGGTCTGTTTTGGTAACTAGTACTGTTAATGTATAGATGGAAGGAGCTGATTGTCATGATTTTAGAAGTTTATTAGGTGAGCAGGTGAATTCTGTGGTTACCAAAATAAGGAAGGCATTATTTGGGGTGAAATATAAAATCCCTTGGAATATTTTATTCCTGTGAGGAGCTGTCTTTCTATTTAGTCTCTTCTTTCTTTCTTGTGAAGGGTCAAAGTTCCCTTGAACATTGTTCTGGCCCATGCTTACAGAACTTTACTTCTTTATGTCAGTTGTGCTGTATATACAGGAATAGAAATGGGAGTGGCTGATGATCACCCTGGGCTTTTGTTACCTCTTGTACGTTTCTGTCCTGAGTTTATCTTTGGAACTCCATTGGGAAGAACATCTCTCTCTTCTTGTTAAATGCTGTTGACTAGATTCAGACTCCTAGCAACCCTGTATAGGGTTTCCAAGGAGTGGCTGGTGAGCTTGAACTGCCAACCTTGTGGTTCAAACAGACCTTACAGTCCAGCACATTTACCTACACCTCCTTTATTCCAATTTAGGATTATGTTGTTAGGTGCCATTTAGTCAGTTCTGACTCATAGCAACCCCTATGTACAACAGAAAGAAACAGCTTGGTTCTGGCTATCCTCACATGTATTACTGTGTTTGAACCCATTTGAGAGTTTTCTACTTTTTCTCTGACCCTTTACCAAGCATGATATTCTTCTCCAGAGACTGGTCCATCCCGATGACATGTTCAAAGTACAAAAAATGAAGTCTTGTCATCCTCATTTCTAAAGAGCATTCTGGCTGTACTTATTCTAAAATATATTTGTCTGTTCTTCTGGCAGTTCATGGTATTTTCAGTATTCTTTGCCAGCACCATAATTCACATTTATCCATTCTTATTTATTCATTATCCAACTTTTGCATGCATATGAGGCAATTGAAAATATCATGGTTTCAGTCAGGTGCATCTTACTTAGCCCTCAAAGTGTGACATCATTGATTTTTAACATTTTTTTTTGCAGTAGATTTGCCTAATGCAATACATTGTTTGATTTCTTGACCTTTGCTTCCATGGACATTGATTGTGGATCCAAGTAAAGTGAGATCCTGAAAACTCCGTTTATCATGATCTTGCTTATTCATCCAATTGTGAAGGCTTTGCTTTCTTTATGTTGAGTTGTAATCCATACTGAAGACTGTTCTTTGATCTTCAATTAGTACTTAAAATCCTTTTTTTCACTAAACAAGGTTGTCATGTGCCTGTTGTAGGTTATTCATGAATCCTCCAGTCCTGATGTTGCATTCTTCATCATGTCTGGTTTGTCATATTATTTTATTATATACTCAGTTTACAGATTAAATAAATATGGTGAATGGATACAAAACCGACACACATTTTATTTAATTTTATTTTAAACAACACAGAATCCCCTTGTTATGTTTGAATGACTGCCTCTTGGTCTATGTACAGGTTCTACATGAGCACAATTAAGTGTTCTGGAATTCCCATTCTGCTTAGTGTTATCCATAATTTGCTATGATCCACACAGTTGAATGCCTTTGCATAGTCAGGAAAACACAGGTAAACATCTTTCTGGTATTCTTTTATTTTTAGCCAAGATCTTCTCACGTCAGCAATGCTATCCTTTCTTCCCACCCTCTTCTGAATCTGGTTTGAATTTCTGGCACTTCCCAGTTGATGTACTGCTGCAAAATGTTTGTATTATCTTCAGCAAAATTTTACTTGTATATAATATTAATGACAGTGTTGTTGCTCAATGCCATCGAGTTGATTCTGACTCAGCAATCCTGTATAGGGTTTCCGAGGAGCAGCTGGTGGATTTGTAGCACTGACCTTGTGGTTAGCAGGCCAGTGTTTATCCTTCACAGCAAGGATAATGTTGTTGTTGTTGTGTGCCGTCGAGTTGGTTCCGACTCATAGCGACCTTGTACAGGGTTTCCAAGGCTGTAAATCTTTACGGGAGCAGAGGGCCTCACCTTTCTCCCGCAGAGCGGCTGGTAGTTTCAAACTGCTGACCTTAAGGTTCGCAGCCTGATTTGTAACCACTATGCTACCAGAGCTCCTAGCAAGGATAATAGTGCTTGATAATTTCCACATTCTGTTGGATTACCTTTCTTTATAATGTGCATGATGGAGTAGTGGTGTGGTGCTGTAGGATAAAGCACTGGACTGCTAACCACAAGGTTGGCAATCCAAACCCACCAGCTGCTCCTCAGAAACCCTATACAGGATCAGGTCACTGTGAGTCAGAACCAACTCAATGGCACTTAACACCAGTGACATCCAGTCAGTTGAATAGGTTGCTGTCTTCCAGATTTCTTGGCAGTAATGAGTGAACACTTTCAGTTTTGCATCTATTTGTTGAAACATCTCATTTGTATTCCATCAATTATTGGAGCCTTGTTTTTCATCTCTGCTTTGGTTTTTGATCACATGCTGCCTTCTGAAATGGTTGAATGTCAGACCAATTCTTTTTGGTACAGAGATTTAGTGTATTCCTTCCATTTTTGATGCTTCTTGCATCTTTCAATATTTTGCCCATAGAATCTATCAGTTTAGGAAACGCTTGAACGTGTTTGGTTTTCTTAATACAGGTTTTTCATATTTCATATTTCAACTTCAAGCTTTTCTCCATTGATAAGAATGTTGTTTATTGGTTCAGTAGTGAGGATTTTTGTTTTCTTTACATTGAGATGTAACCCATAGTGAAGGCTGTGCTCTTTGATCTTCATCAGTAAATGTTTGAAGTCCTCTTCACTTGCAGCAAGCAAGATTGTATCATCTGCATATCACAGGTTGTTAATGAGTCTTCCTCCAATCCTGATGCCACGTTTTTCTTCATAGAACCCAGCTTCTCGTATTATTTGCTCAGCATACAGGTTGAATAAGCATAGTGAAAGAATACAACCTTGTCACACTGAACATTCAGTGTTCCCATGCTCTGTTCGAACAACTGCTTCTTGGTCCAGGTACAGATTGCTCATGAATACAATTAAGTGTTTCGGAATACTCATACTTCATAATGTTTTCCATAGCTTGTCATGATCCATACAATCAAACCTTTGCGTAGTCCATAAAGCATAGGTAAACATCTTTCTGATATTCTCTGCTTTCAGCCAATATCCGTCGGACATCAGCAGTGATATCTCTAGTTTATATTAGCCAGGCCATATTGTTCCAACTATTGGTCCTTTTTTGTCTCTAACGTATGCACTTCAATCACCAGTAATTGTCACTGCATCTTGATTGTGTATTTGATCAATTTCATACTGCAAAAGTTTGTCAGAATCTTTCATTTCTTCATCTTTGGCATTAGTAATTAGTATGTAGATTTGACTAATACTCATATTAACTGGTCTTCCTTATTGGCATGGGGAGTATGATGGCTCCATAGAGTAAGCACTGTGAACCATGAGGACAGTTTGTGCCCACCAGCTGCTCCATGGGAGAAGATGAGGCTTTGTATGCTCTCGCAAAGATTTAAAGCCTTGGAAACTCTATACAGGTACACGATGAGTCAGAACCAACTTGAAGGCAGTTAACAACAACTGCAACTTCTTGACATATGGATATTTTATCCTATCACAGACAACATTGTACTTGAAGATAGATCTTAAAATTCACTTTTTGAGGATGAATATAACATCATTCTACTTTAGTTTGTCATTCCCAATCAATCAAATGATTGATTCAAAATGGTTAATACCAGTCCATTTCGGTTCACTGATGCCTAGGATATCTATATTAAAGTGTCCCATTTTATTTTTGACATCTTTCAATTTTTCTAGGTTCATATATAGTACATTTCACATTCTGATTATTAATGGATTTTTGTAACTGTTCTTATTTTGAGTCATCTTCAAATGAAGGTTCCAAAAGCTTTGTGCCATCCACAACATTAGGGTCAACTCTTACTGTGAAGTGCCAGGTCTTTCCTAGTTGTATTTTGAGTACTTTCCAACCTGAAGTGGGTGGGGGTCATATTCTTTCACTAGATCAGAAAATGTTGTGCTGCTGTTTACTGGTCACTGGCCAACTTTTTAAAAAGTAGGTTCAGTCTGTCTTAATCTGAAAGCTACAGTGAAACCTGTCTACCATGGGTGACCCTTCTAGTATTTGAACTACTGTTGGCATAGTTTCTAGTATCAGAGCAATAGGCAAGTCACCACAGTTTAACTAATTGACAGACAAATGGTAGATTTTGGATTATAGTTTCTTTTATTCTAGGCTTTCCCTTTAAATTTTTTTTTTTTTTTTTTTACGATATGGGGCTAAAGTTTACAGAAAAGATTGGTTTTCCATTCAGTAATTCATACACATTTTGATTTGTGACACTGCTTTTAATCCCCACAATGTAACAACATTCTTACTACTGTCTCCTTGTGTTTATCATTTCCATTCAGCCTTCTTTCCTATCTCCTCCTGCATTCTTGAGTTTTATCCCTGGCCTATTCTAGTTTTTCAGTCAGAATCCATTGGCTTACTAGTGGCACTGTGGGTTAATGCGCCAGACTGCAAAGCTGTTTGAACTGCAAAGTCGGTGGTTCAAGCTCATCAGTCACTCCTCAGAAACCCCATACAGGGTCGCTACGGGTCAGAACCGACTCGACAGCACTTAACAACAACGACAATTCTAGTTTTTCAGTCAGAATCCATTGGCACTAGCTTATTAATTTGAGATCTTTTCCTCGTTTCCAACACTACAGCTTTATTTTTTTTTCTTCCCAAATTTCCTTTCCTTTCAATAGGATTTTGGGGAGATGGTAAGAAAAATGTATGTGCTCGATCTTTTCATTATTTTAGAAATATTTACTGAGTATTTCATATATGTAGATAATGTTAGCTTCTATGAATCAGGTTCCTACTTTCACAGAGCTTTTAGTTTAATGGGAAAAATAATGGTGCGTGTTAGCAAATAATAGATTATTGTTGTTGTTAAGTGCTGTGGAGTCGGTTCCGACTTATAGCGACCCTGCACAGGGTTTCTGAGGCTGTAAATCTTTACAGGAGCAGAAAGCCTCATCTTTCTCCCACGGAACTGCTGGTAGTTTCGAACTGCTGACCTTGCGGTTCACAACCCAAATCGTAACCACTACGCTACCAGAGCTCCTTAAAATAATAGATTATAGAACATTATAGTAGTAGTTGCAGTAGCACCATCAGAAGTAGTAGATTTTAGAAAGTAACTTGGTCTGATAAGTGGAATCTTGAACTGCCTCCAGAATCTTCTGAGGTGGGAAATTTCTACTTGAAAGGACAAGCAGACCAACTGGAGCAGCTAGAAGAACAGAAGATACTTGAAAGAAAGACCAACAGGAAAGATACAAAACAGTAACAGCAATCCGACTGTTACTACAAGAACAAGCAAGTTGCTCGCCCAGGGGACATCAAGCCAAGTGGTCAGGTCCCCTCAGGGCAAACCCCCTTCCAAGACTAAGACTCAATGGGAATACGTGCTCTAACTGGTGACCACGTTCATCAGCGATAAGGGGAAGTGAGGAAAAAACAGCAATGAAGCTGCGAGCTAAGCCCTACAATGTTCAGTAGACTCCTGTGAACTCAGGTAGAGATCTGGTTGTCCAGCAGTGTGGCAAGACCTAAAAGAAAGGCATGTTGGAATATTGTCACAATATCGTCAGATACAGTGTCAGAAGATGAGGCCCTCAAGTTGGAAAGCACTTAAAATATGACTAAGGAAGAACTGCCGCCTCAAAGTAGAGTGGATCAGGATGCTGTGAATGGAGTAGAACTTTCACTACCTTCATTTGCTCATGGGGCCCAACTCAAAAAGAGAAACAACTGTAAACATCCGTTAATAATCTGGAACATGGAATGTATGCAGTATGAATCTAGGAAAATTGGAGGTTGTCTAAAGTTACCATTACTGATATCAGATGGATCTTGGCTGAAAGCAGAAATTACCAAAAAAGATGTTTATCTGTGCTTTATTGACTACACTACAACTTTTAATTGTGTGGATCATGACAAGTTATGGACAACATTGAGGAGAAGTGAGTATTCCAGAACACTTAGTTTTACTCATAAGGAACATGCACATAGGCCAAGAGGCAGTTTTTTGAACAGAACAAGGAGACAATGAAATTCAAGAAAAGTATATACTAGCATTGTATCTTTTCATCATACTTATTCAGTCTGTATGCTGAGCAAATGATCCAAGAAACTTGATAATTTGAAGAAGACTGTGGCATCGGGATTGGATTAAGACTCATTAACAACCTGCAATATGCAGATGATACAATTTTGCTTACTTAAAGAGAAGAGGACTTAAAATTCTTACTGATGAAGATCAAAGGCCACAGCCTTCAGTAGGGGTTGTACCTCAATATAAAGAAAACAGAAATCCTCACCACTGGACCAGTAAGTAACATTGTGATTGTCAAAGACTTCGGTTTGTTTAGATCCACTATCAACACTCATGGAAGCAACAGTCAGGAAATCAAACAATGCATTGCATTAGACAAATCTGCTTAAAAACCTCTTTAAAGTGTTCAAGGGGAAAGATGTCAGTTGGATGACTAAGGTAAGCCATGGTATTTTCAACAGCTTCATATACATGTGAAAGTTGGACATTGAATAATTCTTTTGAATTAATGCATTTGAGTTATGGTGTTGGAGAAGAATATTAAAAAATACCATGGACTCCTAGAAGAATGGAGCCCTGGTATGGTGCTGTAGGATAAGCACTGGACCTCATGATTGGTTTGAACTGCAAAGTCAGTGGTTCAAACTCACCAGCCACTCCTCAGAAACCCTATACAGGATCTCTGTGAGTTGCAACCAATTAAACACCACTTAACAACAACAACTAGAAAAACAAATAAATCTGTGTTGGAATAAGTGCAGCCAGATGCTCTTAGAAGCCAGGATGAAGAGAATTAGTCTCCCATACTTAAGATGTAAAGGAGCTCTGGTAACATAGTGGTTACGAGTCGGGCTGTCAACCTCAAGGTCAGCAGTTCGAAATTACCAGCGGTTCCACAGGAGAAAGATGAGGCGTTCTGCTCCCGTAAAGATTTACAGCCTCGGAAACCCTGTGCATGGTCACTGTGAGTTGGAACCATCTCCATGGTACTTACCAACAACAACAACTTAAGATATATTATCAGGAGGCACCTGTCCCTGGAGAAGGACATCATGCTTGCTAAAGTGCAGGGTCATCGTAAAAGAGGAAGACCCCAACAAGATGGGTGAGCACAATGGCAGCAACAAAGGGCTCAAGCTTAACAATTGTGAGGATTGTGCATTGTTTCATTCTCTTGTGTGTACGGTTGCTATGAGTCAGAACCAACAACAACAGTGTTGGAAGTGTAGTGAAATTAATGGTGAGTGGTAAGAGAAGAGGTTGAATAGGCAAAGATTAGATCTTTTAAAATGAGAACCTTCTCTTTATTTACCCTTTGATTACTCAGTGATCACATTTGATTGGAAAAGACTTTCTTTATCTTTCCCTATATTTAATATATCAAAATGTGAGTTGATTCTTTAGCATCTTCCTATGGTTATAGGTTTTGTTTTTAATATTGTTTTGAATATATTTGATATGTTTCACTTATTACACTTACTTTTTTGCTGATACTCATCAAGCTAGCTCCTAATTTCTTTAACAAGAAAAGCCTTTGATAGCTTTTTTGCAATCTGGTGTAATGCTTGCATCATTGGTATATGTCCTGTCTGAAATCTGAAATTAACTAATCCTGTAAGGACATAGTATTTGGAGATAACTGTTAGTATTTTATCTCAAAAACAAAAACTCCTATTAAGCCTGTTTTATTATAGTCTTCCCAGTTGATCCATGCAGTTATTGGAGTGTGAATTTTCCTATTTGTTTTGTCCTATTACCATTATAATTTTGAGGATTTGGGAAATTCACTTTTGTTTTTGAATTTTAGGTATGTGTTAAGACAAATGTGTGTATGTTTGTTTTTTATATCTTATCTTGATTTGTTTGGAGTAGGATGGTGGCTTCTTGCATTAATTGAATTATATAATGAGTAAAGTTCCCCTATTGCATCCCACATGCTTTTAGTGTGTCTGAAATTATTTCATCTAGGGCTACAGTAAGGAGCTCTGATAGCATAGTGGTTACGAATCGGGCTGCTAACCTCAAGGTCGGCAGTTCAAAACTACCAGCTGTTCCATGGGAGAAAGATGAGGCTTTCTGCTCCCGTAAAGATTTGCAGCCTCGGAAACCCTGTGCAGGGTCACTATGAGTCAGAACCAACTCCACGATACTTAACAACAACAACAACAAGGTTAAAGTGAAAACTACTCATCTCCTTAGGGTTTGTTTTTATATTTTTCATAGATAACATGGATGCTTTGTTTTTGGTAACTGTAATATGAGGGTAGGTCAAAAAGTATTGCTACAATATCATAGAAACCTTTATTAAGAATACCAAAATGTGAAACTATTTTTTTCTCACCATATCCTTCATCTAGGTCTCTATGCACTTCTGAAGGCAGTGTTCCCAACTCTGGGTGTAGCACTGTAAGATAAACAAATGGACTGCTAACCTCAAGGTCAGTAGTTCAAACCCATCAGCTGCTCTCAAAAACCCTATACAGGGTTGTTATTAGTCAGAACCGATTCTATAGCACACACCCCTTCTCTGAAGAATTCTGTGTTCTGCAGTCTATACCATGTCAAAACTGCAGTTTTGGCATCCTCAAGGAACTCAAATTGTGTTCCTTCTGAATGTTCTTTGAGTTTGGGGAACAAAAAGAAATGTAAAGGATGCAGATCAGGGCTGTAGGGTAGATGAGGTAAGGTTTCCCAGTGAAATTCCCATAGGACAACCCTTGCTAGTCTAGAGAAGAAGAAGCACAAGTGTGTTGTCGTAATGGAAACACTTCATTGATAGTACAGCTTTCCTGGCCTTTTATCAGCAGTGCAGTTTTCAGTTTTCTTAAGACTTCCTTATAAGTTTCTCTGATTGTCCTGTGTCCTTTGACAAAAGCCATCAAGATTACATATTGAGGGTCAAAGAACAGTCTCCGTAACCTGAGCTGACCTGTCTGCCTTAAATTTAACTGGGCCAGCATGCAGATCCCCTTGGAAGCCACTGTTTTGATGGGACCTTTCTTTTTAAGGTGCTCTGTGACGAAGACAGGTATATTACGTAGAGAACTTTTCTTCAGTCATCTACTGACTGCAAAGACTTGGTTAGGCATGTTTTATGTAGAATAAACCTGTGAATTGGAAATCCAGTAGCAATACTTTTTGACTTACTCTAGTATATTATAACTAAGGTCAGTTTTTAATTTTCATTTGCATATTTGACATTTCAACCTGGCTTTTAGGTAGAAACCAAAAGAAATGGATATTGTTTTTCTTTTCTAATACTTCATTTTAGCTTAGACGCAGAAGGGGGAAAAGGCAGAAAGGTTGCTGTGAAATTGTGTGAATTTATAGGACCTGAAATTAAAGCTGCAAAATGAAGAAGCTTGTCTTCTCTTTCAAGAGTTTTCCTGTATCATATGTTATGTGAATCTGAATTCTGTTGAATTTCTTTTTCTCTTATGTTTATGACATGTTATGGTTGCAGTTTTATAAAATATGCTAGGCAGTGAATTATAGAAAGATAGATAAAGGAAGAAAATGAGAACTTGGGCAAACAGTTTTGACTAAGCCCTAAAATATATCACTTTTATTCATCCATACAGAAAACAAGCATGAGGCCAAGAGGAGGCGAACAGAGAGAGTTAGGCGAGAGAAGATAAATTCTACAGTAAGTAAGGATTTAGAAAACAGAAAGAGGTCTCGAAGTAACAGCCATTCAGATCATATCAGACGAGGAAGAGGAAGACCTAAAAGTGCATCTGCCAAAAAGCATGAGGAAGAAAGAGGTATGAATATAAATGCAAGCAGTTTTTTCCCCCAATTATTATATTTATCTGAGATCTTAATTAGATATTGTAGTGAAGAAAGTGTTTGCTAGCTCCTAGATTTAATTTAAAATCACTACTCAGATTTTAGTTTGAAAGTATTTCCTCTATGGTAGATGCTTTTTAAAAATCACAGAAATTTAATTCTTATTGGAAACATAAGGTATAAAGGTAAAGTCTTAACTTGCTATAAACGAATGGTAGTAGAGTTCAGAGATAATTTATGTATGACATACTGGAGGAGCCTGTTAAAGTGGTTGTACCTTTTATTTTTTTAAGAGAACACCAAGGTCTGTCTATTCAGACCTGTTTTAAACTCTTATATCATGAGTTTAAAATTTTTTACTATTCACAGTGGTCTTCATTATGAATTTTTAAATTGCTCCTTGAGAGATTTGTGTGCTTCCTACTTTGAGGCAGCTTTTGATTGGGTAAATTCTTCTAGGTCCAGAGAATCTGCATGTTTCTGCTAATAGCTTGTCTCCTTGTTTCTGATAGTATATCTACTCATTGTCATTAACTGTTAATATTAACTAAGACTTCTCTTTCTTTGATTTATACATGTTTTAAAAAACAAAACAAAACTTTAATATATTTTCACACATATGCAACAATAGGAAGATTAATAAAATGAGCCCCCATAGACTCATGTATATCTTTTTAAAATTGAGTTTCAAGCCAGTAAATTTTTTTTTATCCTTTTTTTTAAATTAGCTACTCTTTATAATTACTTAAAAAAAAAAACCCCACAACTCCCCTTCAGAATGATTTCATGTGCAGTGGAATGCATTTCTAATAGCATACTTGTGAGTTATGCTTTGGCTAGACACTCCATTTTAAGTACTTCAGTGCTTTCTGCATAAATGTAAATTTCTCCTATTCTAGACATTTGAGAGTTTTGTTTTGTTTTTAACCTGTTCACCATTTCTTTCTGCTTTATTTGCTTTTGCTTGAATAAAGTTACTACTTTTGAATAAAGTTAGTACTTTTAGGGAAAATAACTAATTGCATAGTTGTCCCTATCTTTTATCAAACTAGTGTTTCTTAATGCTGGGTCATTTAAAGAAATACAATTTATGAAAACTGTACTTACAAAAACCCACTGCCATCGAGTGGATTCCAACTCATGACGACCCTGCTTAGTGTTTCCGAGATTGTTCATCTGTATAGAAGCAGAAGGGGCTTATCTTTCTCATGAGGAGCAACTAGGAGTTTATGAACTACTATCAACCTTGTGATTACCATCAGGGCTGTGAAGGCTTCATTAACTCCTTAGTTCCTTGGATAATTTTACTATTGTTTCTCTCTCTTCTGTTATGCTTTTCAAAAGAGTGTGATAGCTTCTCAGTGAGTGCGATAGCTTCTCAGTTTGAATGTACTTCTTTAACAATGGGATGGTCAGAAAAATCTTTGCCAAAGAGTCCTTCAGAAGGGAAATTGGATAAAGGAAACTCAACAAAGGCAAAAATAAAGAAAAGAGGGAAATACTACTTGGCCCAGAAAATAGAACATTCTTTTTCGTTGATGTAAAGGGACTATTAAACCCCCAAAAGGAGAAAGAATGATTCTGTTGGCAGGTGACAGGAGATGAGAAAATCGATAACAGCTGCTATTAAGTCAGGAAATGAAGTTTGTATAGCTCTGCTAGGACTCTAAAGTATATCTAAAGTTTAACTTTTATTTCTTGATCAGTTGAAAAAGAAAAGAAACGTATATTCGACCTTAATTTTTTCAGGTATTTTCAGTTTATTACAGAATTTTTTTTTTAAAGCTATTTCCAGAGTAAATTAGGCTTTATTTCCTTTTGTTGCAAACTGAGATTGGAGGCAAGTGGTTGAAGCCATTTTTATAGTATAAACTAGCATCTTTTCAGTTAGACCTGGAGTCAGTAATCTGTAATGAACCAAGTAGTAAATAAATATATGTGAGCCCTGCAGTCCTTGTACAGCTGCACAGCTCTGCCACGGTATTTGGAAAGCATCCATAGACAATGAATGTGGAAATAAATGGACATGACTGTGTTTCAGAAAACTTTATTTTATAAAGAAATGGCAGGACAGATTTTACCCACAGGCTGTCGTTTGCCAAGCCTTGATGTACCATTGTTCTCTAAATATAATATGAATAAGAAATAAAAATTTATGAAATGCCCCTATATTTTAAGATAGATTTCTATCATTACTCTTCTTAGTGCTAAGTAGCAATTTACTTTAATTCAGTTTTTATTGATTCACTGCACATGTTGTTAAAAGTCATCAAGGCAGTTCTCACTCATAGTAACACTGTGTACAACAGAACGAAACACTGCCCAGTCCTGTACCACCCTCAGAAGCACGCCTGCGTTTGAGCCTACTCTTATAGCCATTGTGTCAGGCCATCTCATTGAGGGGCGTCCTCTTTTTCATTGACACTTTGGTCCTTCCCTGTTAATAGGACACTTAAAAAATCTGGAGCATTTATGAACTTTATTTTAATGTAAGTTGAGGAAACTCTTAACAATGTTTAGGTGCTTTGGAAAAGGAAAATTCACTAGATATAATAAAATAAATAAACACAAGTAATAAAATAAACACAAGTAGTTAATAAAATAAAAACAAGTAATTAAATAAACATTCTTTTTTCGTGGGTCTAAGACCTCCATTTTATACGTGTGAGTGTAATTATCATGGGTATTGGTAATGTAGAGGTCCTGGTGTGGCACTGTGGGGATAGCACTATAGAATGTTGCTCAAACCCACCAGTCACTTCTCAGAAACCCTATACAGGGTCGCTGTAAGTCAGAACCAACTCGACAATACAAGAGTAACATTTTTATTAATATATTTTGGGCATTTATGAATACCCTTTTAATGAAGTTACAGAATAGAATTAAACTTTAAAGATACTAGATTGAATAAACATGTAATTCTGCTTTCTTCCAAAATTTCAGTAAAATGACCATTTTTTTAGTAAATCTTAGTAAAGGAATTTTTAAAAAAAACTTGAAGGACAAAGTCCTACAAAAACAAATGGTGAAGAAAAGGCAGCAACAAAATTCAGGAAACTGGGACTAATTGCCCTTGCAGATCCTCAAAATATAAACTAGAATCTCCTTTTGTGAGGGAACACACTTTGTACTACAGAATTACCACAGGGTCAAGAATTTGTGCATTAGTTAGTCTAGAAGTGAGGTGAAGATGGGACTGAAAATCCAAAGATTAAAAAGTGTTTAGGAATATCTCAGTAGGGTTGTTTACCTCTGCTTCTTCCATAACCCCTCCCCACCCCCAAGCTTATCCTTTGTCAAGGATTAGACAAAACAGAGAATCTTGGGTATAGGGAGTACCAGGCATTGTACCAGGTACAGGAGCACCATTGAAGGTAGGCTTCTGTAGTAAAATTGAAGGGTACCAGGAGTACCATTGACGATCGAGTTCTATAATAAAATCAGGACGCTTAAGTGAAAATTAGGCATGGTGAATCTTCCAGGTGAGAGATTGAAGTAGTCTAAGGGAATCAGAAACCCCAAGAGAAAAAGTAGAAACTCAGTATATTTTCAATAGGCCCAGTCAGATCATCCTAAAGTGATGACCACAGTTCAATTCCACATTTGTTTGAGATTCTAATCAGCATATTTGGTGTCCTGTTTTGGAATATGAGCATTTTACCAAGAATCACCCAGATACCTGGAAGAAAAGTATGTAGTTTGAAAAACAGACCAAAACAACAGGCAACAGAATAACGTAAAAAAAATTTTTTTAACAGTTATCTTTCGCAAGAGAAGATACTGTAGTCATGATAATATTTAAAAGGAAATTGTAGAGGTCAAAAAGCATTTGGAACACAAGCCTTAAAAATATGATTAGCAGAAATGAAAAACTTTAGTAGAAGGTTTCAAAATAAAGTAGAGCAAAAAAAAAAAAGAAAGAAAAAAGTAAGAAACAGAACTGTTCTAAGATCTAACATCTTTAAATAATTGACGTTTCAGGAAAAGATAGAAAAGAGGAAGTCATCAATGAAATAGTTCAAGAAATTCCCCAAATTTGATTGAATTTCCAGATTGAAAGGGCCTACAATGCCCAGCACTAATAGATGGATAAAAATAGAAGTTATACCAGGTGTACCATCACATTTTGTATCTCTTTGATTCAAGAGAAAATTCAAGTTTTCAGAGGAAAAAAGAATCAAGGTGGTATTAGAATGAATACAAAGGAATACTGCCCAGCAGGGAACAAAGTACTGGTGTTATGGGTAGCATGGATGAATCTCAAAAGCATCATATCATTTTAGCAAATGAGGCTAGACCCAAAAGAGTGCCTATTGTATGATGGTGTTTATATTATAAAGTTCAAGACAATCTATGCTGATAGAAATCAGAACATGGTTGCAGTGTGAGGGGTGGAGAAGGATTGACTGGGAAGGAGTATGAGAAACAGTTGTGGAATTTTCTATATTGATTGTATTGTGGGTGTATACATTTGCCTAACTGTGTACTTAAGATCTGTGTATGTAACGATAACAATCATCTTTAAAGTAACTTAAGAAAGATTTTGGATTTTCTCAGCAGCAGCAACTTGTTGTTGGAAAACAGTTTAGATCCTGAGAGGGAACCTAGAAGTCTGAACTCAATCAAACTGAATTAGTGTGAAGGTAGACTGAAGCCACTTTTGGGATTCAAGGTCTCAAAAAATTTGCTTTCCATACTCCGTTTCTCAGGAAGCTATTACAAGATAATGCCACCAATATGAAGAAGTGAACCAAGAAATGATCTTGGCATTTTGACACAGAGGGTCCAACTCAAGAGGAGATGAGGAGAATCTCTAGCATGATGTTGAAGAAAGCTCTCAAGTTGATAATTATGCAACAGGCCTGGAAAACAGGTCAAAGGTCAGAAGACTCGGAGAGATTTCTTCAAAAAGATAAAACTGATAAAATACCAAATGTGTATAAACAGTCTGAAAGAAGATTTATATAATTAAAGGAAGTTTGATTTGAATTAGAAATGGGTTTATAGAAAACTAAGTAAATAAAATGAATCACTGCAAGAAAAACAAAGTGTACAGAAAAGGAAAAGTGAAAATCATTTATATACTCGTACTGTAAACATTGAAAATGAATCTTACTCAATTTTTAACTATCATGGAAGAATGCGGAAATGGGATGAGTGACTTTGGTGGTGTACTTGCCAGAGATGTAAATAATAAAACCCTGATTTTCCGTGGAGAAAAGTCCATAAATAATGTCAAAGCCAGCAAGCAGCATCAGATAAAAATATTACTTCAAGATAGGGAGGTAAAAAAATTAGAAGGCGCCAATATCAAAAAAGTATATTTGGAGATTAGATGAAGAAAAAGAAGACAGATTTCTGTATTTTGTAATAAGTACAAATGATCTGAGTCATTAAGTCATGTTCAATGTGATTTTTAACTGGTTCATTCCATGATAGGGGATTGTTTTCTTTGTTTTTCTGTATTTTTAAAATTTTCTACCATCAACTTGGATTAAATTTGTAATCAGGAAGAGATAAAAAGCCTAATTACATAATGTTTTGGAGTCCTGGTGTGGCACTGTGGGTTAGTGCACCAGACTTCAAAGCCGTTTGAACTGCCAGGTCGGTGGTTCAAACTCACCAGCTGCTCCTCAGAAAGTCTACAGGTACTGAACAACAACAACATGGTAATTTTAAGATGGTTCTTTCTGTTTTGTTTACTTATTTTATCTAGGGAATAGTATATTGATAACTTTTTATTTGATATGGAAATACAGTTCTTATTCACTGTAGCAGGGCTAAAGTAAAGAAGTAAATATAGTCATGAACTCACCATTAATATTCAGAAGGGACTATGTTTAGGGTAAAAAAAGGTCACTTTGATTGACTCTAGTGAGTAGAAAAGTATTTGAGGTTCTTATTCTGAGACACACAATAACAATAGAAATGTACGTAGGCATTAAACTGTGTGTATAAAAGTGTATTTAGACTCCATTTAGCTTTAGTAATTATTGGCACTTCAATTATTCCTTTGATTTTTAAAATTTAAGTTCTATATAGTATATTTTATAATATTAATATGTACAATAAAGTAATATACATATTATTACTTAAATGCTTTTGAAATTTAAAAAATTATTCTAGCTACTGCTACTTATATTAAGCTTTTTTCC
This sequence comes from Chrysochloris asiatica, assembly GCF_000296735.1. Classification (NCBI taxonomy): domain Eukaryota; kingdom Metazoa; phylum Chordata; class Mammalia; order Afrosoricida; family Chrysochloridae; genus Chrysochloris; species Chrysochloris asiatica. The sequence continues at coordinate 1,244,605 of NW_006408722.1, read as the reverse complement.
CTTTTTTTCTTAACAGAGAAACAGGAAAAGGAAATTGACATCTATGCTAATCTCTCTGATGAAAAGGCTTTCGTGTTTTCAGTCGCGTTGGCAGAAATAAATAGAAAAATCATCAATCAAAGACTTATTCTCTGATACTTGTCTGCGAAATCTGTGGAAACTTTCTTCAGGATTACATCAGCAGTCTCAAACAGTTATGGACTCTCAGGAGCATTCTGAATGCATCAATAAGGGCCATTGATTGTTTTTTTCCTCCCTATTGATCTTCCATGTCATTTCGTCTATGCCACATGTTGGGAGCAAAGCTGTAGAATTGGACTGTCCTGAGATTTCCTTGTTTACCAAGGAGCATTGTCAGTGTTTGGTGTTTGTGATATAAGTGTATTTGCCTTTTTTAAAAAATGCTGATGGATGTTAAGGGTAAAAGGATGGGGGTCGGGTTGGAGATATGAGAAATAGGAAATAAAATGCTTGGTAATTTTCAGGTTTGCCACCAGAGATGCACTATTTTAAATACTTTCAGAAAGAGTGATTTTTAAGAATATATATTTCAGATTTTTCAGCACTAACAGATCATAATTCATCTACCTTTAATAAATTGGCAATTGATATTTTATTGAATGGGGAATTAAGAATATTAAACTATAAATTTTATCTGAAATTAAGTTTTTCCTCTTGGCCTTTATATTTATGACTTAAGGTATACGTTCTATTTTGAGAGATGTTTTCCAGGCATTTTGGAAATTTGGGTGCTACATGAAGAAAAAATAGGATATACCATACTCTGGATATATACATCTTTTATTCTTGAATGTAATTTATTTATTGGTTAATTTTTTTTTCTGCTCTCAAGATGGTGCCTGTTAACCTAAACATAAAACATATTTATTACATACAAAATGTTTCCTAGTTAGCCACTTTTAAGCAGTAATGTTTTAGCTGAATTGATAAATTATCATCCTGATAATTATTTAAATTGTTACTTAACCTCACTCTGGAACAAAAAAAAATAAACCTTAATATTGAAACTAAGTAGAATTAATGTGGTAGCTTTTTCTAATGCAACTTGTGGAATATATTTAAGTTCTTAACTTTTCTAATGTTAAATCGTAAGTTTATAGTTATTTTATACTAAATGTGTTTGCATTTTTGTGTACAAAATGTTTTTCTACTTTATTTAAATGATAGCCAGCAGAGGGCGCCTAAGAGGTATTGGAGGTAGATGTACAGGTATGTGCTCCGTTGCTGTCTTCAGTCTGTTAGGGCAGTGTTTGACTGCATATTCATCTATGGGGTGGAAAAGAAGTACTTGCTTGGAAGGGGTGCTAGGAGGTGGGTCAGTGTTGAGTGTCATGGCAGCCATAGCTCAACTCCAATGGATGGCAGCCCAACAACCCATGTGGCTTGCAGCCCCCGAGCTGCAGTGGCATGAGTCACAGATGTTGTAGCTTTATGGCAGCTATTGGCACATGCCCTGCCTGCCAATCCCATGGGTAGATGCCTGAGGGGGAGACATTGGAGTATAGCCACTCAGCCTAGTCCCTCAGTGCTCCCAATGCCAACCAGGCTCCTCAGAGAGTGTTGTGTGTCCAGAGACAGCCAGTTGCAGGTGCAATGCTCCACATACTTGGGAGAGTCAGAATAGCTTGTAAAGAAGTTACTTTGATAGATGTGTATCAAATATATACAAACATAGGTACTTTGTAATAATGGTGTTCCCATAACATCCAAATCAACTAAAGTCTTATTTCACAGAATACATCATAGACGTTAAGTGTCACACACCTATACAGTTTTCCTAAGAATTTCTTTTCCATTAGTCCTCCTATCTATCTGCAGGTACTACATTTATCTTTTTTTTCTAAGTGCCATCATGTCGGTTCCGACCCATTGTGACCCTATATTGAGTTTCCAACAAGGTCGGTGGTTCAAGCTCCCCAGCTGCTCCTCAGAAACCCTATATACAGGGTTGCTATGGGTTGGGAATTCCTCGGCAGCACTTAGCAACAACTGGTAAGCTTCAGCCACCGAACTTGCAGTTCAAATCGACTTTGCAGTCCAGTGCATTAACCCATAGTGCTACACCAGGATTCATTTATCTCTGTTGTTGTTAAGTGCCGTTGAGTCAATTCCAACCCATAGCAACCCTGTATAGGGTTTCTGAGAAGCAGCTGGTGAACTTGAACCACCGACCTTGCGGTTCAAATGACTTTGCAGTCTGAAGCATTAGACCACAGTGCCACACCAGGACTCTAGGTACATATAAATCCTAGTAATAAAGTTTACTCCCAACATTACTAATGGGGTTTTATCTTTGAAGCATACTACAGTGAGAGCTGTAACTCAATGGACTGTGTAGTTTTTCTAGGTCTTACAACTTTTCGCTTTTGACAGGATTCAGTTATAGCACTTTTCTGTCACTCAATTTAGTAGAAAATACGTGAGTTTTCCTTCTATGACAGGTTTCTGCCTTACATAGATTCTGGCTTTTTCTATATAAGAAAAGTATATATATTTTAGTTTTGAATGAAAAAAGTTCAAATTGATTAGTATCCCAAAATGCGTGCACACATATACGTCCTCAGAAAAAGCAAGAGCTTATGTAGTAGGCATCTCTTCAAAGAATTATTTATGTCAGAATCTACCCATTACAGGAAAGTAGTGTTAAAATATTCATGATACAATAAAGGACGAGACTGGTGACTAGGCTTGAAGCTTGCCAGGTAGAAAAATAATAATTTGACTTTGGCTGCTGTAAAATGGTAGTCGTGATGTTGGAACCTGTCTAACTTTAGGGGGAGAGAATACAAATTTCGATCAGCTAAAAGCTGATCCCTGTGAGTTGGAGGTCAGGCATATTTCCACTCTCCCGAGCTTTTTACCATTCTGAGACCTTCCGTCTCTCCCACAGCACTCTCCACTTGTCTGCGGGGTTCAGTCCATTTGTTGCAGTGACCACACTGAACTATTGTGACCAGTATGAACTACAGGCCATACTTTATTAGGAAAGTAATAGACTACAACTGCAGATCTGAATCAGCAGGCTACAACTTGGGATAAAGATCAGGAATCATGTAGGTACAAAGTCTGGAAGATACCTTAAAGTGGAAAGCAGATTGCTCCCATCTTCAGTGTAAGACAGCTTTCTCAACTTCTCAGCCATGCAAATTATCACACCCTTCTCACTGCATACCCTCTCTCAACCATGTTGGCCTACTCCCAGCCCCTTGAGGACTGGCTTTCTCTTGGGTCACTCAGAACAGGCCTCTCTCCTCCAGCCTCCTTGCCATAGTGTTGTACTTGACTGCAGGGCCCATTTCAGGCTTCCCACTGCCTTCAGTGTTAACACCCCATGTTTCAGCTCTTTTTCAGGAGCATCATACTCTTCCCCACTCCTGCTGCTTGCCTTTTCTGCTTTTTGTCTGCCAGCCTCTCTGGGGTTGGCTGCATATATAAAGGAAATTCTTGGTCAAGTTCAAGACATAGCCTTCCCACCAGGGTCAAGAACTGATCAATTCCCTCTCAATAGGCTAGTCATCTATTTGCATAATAGGCTATAGTCACTGCATTTGCATAAATATACTCAAAGCATGTTGTTGTTAGGTGCTGTTGAGTCCATTCTGACTCATCATGACCTTGTGTAGGGTTTCTGAATCTAATTCTTTATGGAAGCAGAAAATCATCTCCATACAGTGGCTAGTATACTTGAACTGCTGACCTTGTGGTTAATAGCCCAGTGCTTATCCTACAGTGCCACCAGCACTCTATTCAATGCATAACATTCACTAAAAGAATATGCAGTGCCTTTGGAGAAGTGTGATAGTTAAGGTTTTGTGTCAACTTGATGGGCCAAGATTCTCAGTGGTTTAGCAGTTAAGATGTTGCTATCACCTCCAGGATGAGATCTAATATGCAATCAACACCTATGATGTGATGTGATGTGATGTGATTATCCATGATCAGCTGTAAATGTCCAATGTATTGTAAAGCCACACTTCTTTTTTTATTTTTTTAATCCCCTCTATGCATCATCATTAAACAGTTTGCTTCTATTCCCTCTGGTTTTTTTATTTGTACACTGAAGCACTCAGGAATATATAATCATTCGAACAACCAAAGGGCATATCCTGCAAGCCTGCCTCCCGGCTGCCAGCCCACAACCCCTCTTCCTCCATTAGTCTAGAGTCCCCAACTGCTCCACCTCTCCACATCATCATCTCTGCCTCCATCTCTGGCCTAGCTGCTTCTCTGGAAAGGGTTCCACACTCCGCTTTTCTCCCTTGATGGTCCCAGGGTCCTCTACTCTTGGACTGCAAGATCAACCACTTCCCTCCTTTTGTTGCAAAATGTCTATATTTACAACAATCACAGTCAGTCCTGAAAATAATTATTCACTATTGTACAGCAAGAGTCTTATCCCCATCTCCTTTCACCAGTCCCATCTAGGCAGGTTGAAAAACATTCGGTGGAGATTCTACCTTCCCTCGCCCCCTCAAACTAAACTCCCTCTTGAAATTTTGTAAGCCAGCCACTTCGTGCTTTATAGGCCCTCCCCACCACCACCATTTTAGGTAGCCAATGTCTACGTTGTCCATCCCTGTCAATCCTGTGTACAGGGGGGTGGGAATGATCCTTGCTGTGAAAATTCGTTCCCTCTTTTTTTAAGCTACTACATCCATAAGTATAGGTCAAATTCATCAAATTGTAGCAGATTACTATTCTTTTTCTCTACTTTCTTCCTCTAGTTGATCAGCCATTGAGGCTAGGTCAGATTGGTACTATCTGCAAGTATGGGTGTTCTTGTGCATCTCCTCTTGCTTCCTATCAGCTGGATGCTTCAAATATCCACTTGTAGTCCTCTGGCTATGTCCCTATCCATGGGCTTAGGAGTCCCCAGGTCTCACCACATTGCTGGCCAACCAGGTCTCATTCCAGGTTGATGGGAGACTCTTGAACATGGTTGGACTCAGCCCACATCTTCATTGCTGCTTTTCCCCCACTTTCTCTCATCAATAGACCAATGTAGTCGCCAGCTTGGAAGGGGTTTTGTCCTGAAGGGGCTTGATTGATTGCCTTAAGGGTGCCCCCAGCGAACAACTTGCATGTTCTTGTGGTTGTCAGTCAGACTGCTGTTTTTGTTGTTGTTGTTGTTGTTTTTCTTCTTGTTGGTCTTTCTTTCAAGAAGTACCTTCTGTTCCTCTAGCTACTCCAGGCTGGTCTGCTTGTCTTTTCAAGTGGAAATTTTTCACCTCAGTAGATTCTGGATGGGGCTCTGGATTCCACCTAAAGTCTTATACACTACAAAGGCTCCAAAGAAAGCCTCTTTCACTGGGCAAGTTCTAGCCCTCCTTTTAGGTATTCCGGACAGCTATTCGCTAAAGACCGACTTACAGCCTTTCTATAGGATGCTCCTGGCTGTATCTTTCTCTCCCCCTCAAGTGTCTGTTTTACAATAGGAGGCAAGGGAAACTAAGATTCATAAAACAGTCAAGCATCTTAACATTATTTCCCCTTTTACCCATTCAAATCATGCCTCCTCAATCCCTGTATCACAGAGCCCTGTTTTCCAAGGTTGAGCATATATCACTATTTGCCTCTGTCCCATTTAGCCAATGCAACCTTCCTAATGTTCTCCTATCTGCCTTGTTCCTCCGTTCCCCTCCCTTTCCTACCCTGTGTTCCTACCTTCCCCTCCCTCACCCCCACCCCATAACCAACAAATATATATACATGTATTTTTTTTTCCCTTAAAGCTTTTACAATAATGGTCTTATGCAGTATTTCTCCTTTTGTGACTGACTAATTTCAATCAGCATAATGTCATCAAGGTTCATCCATGTTATGTGGTGGCTTACCGCTTCCTTGTTATTCTTCAAGGTAGCATAATATTCCATTGTGTATATGTACCAAAGTTTATCCATTCTTCCATTGATGGGCACTTAGGCTGTCTCAATTTTTTTTGCTAATATAAATAGTGCTGCTATGAACATTAGTGTACATATATATACTCGTGTTATGGCTCGTATTTCTTGTGGATAAATACCAAGTAGAAGAATTGTTGGATCATAGGGTATTTCTATTTCCAACTTTCTGAGGAAGCACCATACTGTTTTCCAGAGTGGTTGAACCATTTTGCAATCCCACCAACAATGTAGGAGGGTCCCAATCTCTTCACATCCCCACCAGCATTTATTGTCCTCTACTTTTTTTTTTTTATCTTTCTGTTATTTTCTGGGGGTGTTGAAATTTCATTGTTTTGATTTTTATTTTTCTAATGGCTAATGATTGTGAACATTTCTTCATATGTTTATTGGCTGCACAAATGTCTTCCTTGATCAAGTGTCTGTTCATGTCCTGTGCTAATTTTTTTAATTGGGTTATTTGTCTTTTTCTTGTAGAGGTGTAGTAGTTTCCTATATATTTTATAAATGAGTCCCTTGTCTGATGCATCATTGCAAAAGACTTTTTCCCATTCTGTGGGCTCCCTTTTTGACTCTTTTGGTGAAGTCTTTTGATGCACATAAGTTTTTAACTTTTACTATGTCCCAATCTATTTTGTCTTCGTTTGTTTGTGGAATTTTCACAATGTGTAAAACCTTACTTCTATCATGTTAATGAAGTTGGATTGAATGTACAGGATAAGGTGTGTGTCTTTAGCCAATCTTCTGAGATATAAAAAGAGAGGAGTGAGCAGAGAAAGAAGGACTCTCACAAAGAAAGAAGAACCAAGAGTGGAATTGGTCTTTTGGAACCTGGGTGACTCTAAACTTTGAAGCCACTAGATCCAGGGAAAGATTGTTACTAAGACACATGGAGATCTCCAAGGACTGCTGGACCTACACATGCTGAAAAGAGACAAGAACCTTTTCCTGGAGCGGGTGCTCTGAAGTCAAACGTCTAGCCTCCTAAACTGAGAGAGAATACAGTTCTGTTTGCTAACGCCATCCACTTGGGGATTTCTGTTATAGCAGCACCAGAGAATGAAGACAGGGAGTTTCATAAAGTTCTTGCCAATGAGAAAGAGGCAGCAGAAATGTAGTATTTTTAACCTAGACAGAAGACCTGATGCCCATGAGAAAGACAAAAACCTAAATTACAGGTTATTGACCCTAGAGACATTAGGATACTAAAAACGTACCTCTAGGTGGAGATCTAACATTATAATGAGATTTACTAAGAGTTGTATCTTTGTATGCCTTAACACACTTGACCTGTAATCATGTGAAATTGTATGTATAACATGATTATGTTATAATCTTGGCCCCATAAAAGAAACTTGAGAAGCATCTAGATGCAGATAAAATCTGAGGAAATTCTTCTTTGTCTCTGGCTTGTACACAAACATAATAAACACTGTTCCTTTTGCTTTTCACTTCTGTGTGTCTTTATTGGCGTAGGTCATGCAGCAATAGAGACAGTGCTTTTGTGGGCACTATATTTGGTCACCATGAAGGGACTGCACTTTTAAGCGTGCTTGGATCCATGGCCTGCCTCACACTGCTGGGTGGAAACCACATCTAATGTGCACTGGGACATGTTTTTCTAGAGGTGAATTTTTTAACCCTATATGGTTGACCTAGAATTGGTGGTGGCTGTGTTCCATGGAGTCGGTTCTGACTCAGCGACCTTGTACAGGGTTTCTGAGGCTGTAAATCTTTATAGGAGCAGAAAGCCTCATCTTTCTCCTGCGGACTTTGGACATATTGTCAGGAGGGAACAGTCGCTGGAGAAGGATGTCATGCTGGGTAAGATGGAGGGTCAGAGAAAAAGAGGAAGACTCCCAACGAGATGGATCGGCCAGGTGGCATCATTGATGGTGTCAAGTGTGGCAGCAGTAGTGAGGTTGGCCCAGGATCAGACATTGTTTCATTCTGCTGTGCATGGGGTCGCTATGATTCGGTTCCGATTTGATGGCACCTGACAACAACAACAACAATATGGTTGAGGTCATCCCCAGAACCTTTCAGTGAGGAGCTTAAGGACAGAACAATGGTGATTGCCCCAGGAAGAGGGAGTTTGAGGCTTTCTGTGTGGACAGAAAAGTTCTAGTGGGTTTGACAAAGGAATGATTAGCTGAGACCAAGTAAGGCATAGCTAATGAAGCTAGCCTGGTGAATTAACTACAACCAGATAGTGCTTCTTAAGTGCTGTCTTGAGTGGATTCTGACTCATAGCTACCCTATATAGCAGGGGTGGGAATGTATGACCTGCTTGTGGTATAAGGCCAATGAAATTATTTGGTCTGGCCCTGCCAAGGCAACTGGCCATCACATTGTTAGGTGCCATAGAGTAGATATCAACTCATAGGGGCCAACCTCACGTTGTTAGGTGCCATAGAGTAGATATCAACTCATAGGGGCCAACCTCACAATCGTTGCTACATTTGAGCCATTGGTACTGCCACTGCCAATCCATCTGGTTGGTGCTCTTCCTCTTTTTCTGTAACCTTCTACTTTACCAAACATGATATCTTCCTCAAGGGACTGGTCCCTCCTGACAATATGTCCAAAGTAGGAGAGACGAAGTCTAACCATCATGGCTTCCAAGGTACATTCTGACTGTACTTCCAACACAGATTGATTTGTTCTTTTGGCAGTCCTTGGTACTTTTAAAATTCTCCTTCAACACCATAACTCAAATGCGTCAATTCTACCATCTTCCCTTATTCACTGTCCAACTTTTACATGCATACGAGATTATTGAAACTACCATGACTTAGGTCAGGCACACCTAAGTCCTCAAACTGACATCTTTGTTCTTCAACACTTTAAAGAAGTCTCGTACAGCAGATTTGCCTAATGCAATACAACGTTTGACTTCTTGACTGCTGCCTCCATGAGTGTTGATGGTTGTTGATCTAAGCAAAATGAAGTCTTTAACCAGCCCGGAATGGCTAGTTGATCAGAAGATACTTCTTGGAAAAAAAGACCAACAGAGGAAGAAAAACAACAAAACCAGGCTGTTGGGCTGTGACAATATCAAGCAAGTTGTTTGCCTGGGAACCATCAGGGCAAGAAGATCAACCCATCAGGGTAAACCTCATTCTAAGACTGAAACTCAAAGGAACATATGGGCAATCTTGCATGCTCACTGACCACCACCCTGGCCAAGTTGTGAGTGGAATTGGGGGAAAGGCAGTAAAGAAGACGGGCTAAGATTGGCCATATTCCATAGATGCCTGATAACCTTGAGATGAAAGAAGAGGATTGGATAGCTGGTTTGAAGTCATGGAGATGTGTGAACTCCCAAGCGCAAGCACACTGACCTAGCAATTGGGGGCTATAGTTTAAGAGTGAAGCAGTCAGCTGGTCTGAAGTGAGGGGAGGTGTGTGAGAACTAAACTTGCAGATAGTACCCATTTGACCTAGTTTGGATGGCTTGCCAACCAGAATTCAACCAGATGAAGATAAAGAAATAGGATACAGGGAGCAAACGTAAAATGTTACAAGCTGATTAACTGGACCTTTGCTTATGGATGAAGTTGCCCAAAACTCCAACTTGACATATAGTGACCCTGTATAGGGTTTCCAAGGAATGGCTGGGAATATGGAAGGATTCTTCATATCAAAGATCAAGCATTCCTCCTCAGTGCACTGGGTTGATAGGGATGGGCAACTTAGATTTTGGTTATCAAAATTGGGGTGCTATAAAGGCATTAAGTGGCTGAATTACTAGCTTTCATGAGGATGCTTAGTGTCAGAATGAGGGGAGTAAGACAGAAACCCTACTGAATAGTTTTCCTCTTACCCAGATGGGTCTGGTGATGAGGGGGATAGGATTTTATGATTCAGTTGCAAGTAATTGTTATCAGGTCTAATGGCAATTGTCACAACTGTAAGTGTAAAAGAGCTGTAACTAAAAGTGGGGAACAGTTAATCTGTCATTTCAGGAACAGAGGACCCTAGGACCATTAATAGGGAAGAACATGAGAGGAGAAAGGGATCCTAACTAGAAAAGCGGCAACAACAAAGATGGTGGCGGAGGCGATGGCATAGAGAAACAGGGCAGCACAAGACTATAGGTCCATGGACTGAGAAAGGCAGTGTGCCTGAGCGCAGGAGGCTGGCTAGCAAAATGTGTCCTTTGGACATTTAAATGAACATATATTTTCAATTAGAAAAAAAAAAAAAGGGTAATAGAAGTAGATACTGTTGGCCGTGGGTGCATGGAGGGGGCTATAATCATTACAATGATTTGCTGAATGTAAAATTGGTGATCTATACTGTAAACCTTCACTCAATACACAATAAAAGCTTTAAAAAAGAGAGAGAGAGAGAGAAGTGGTAAAAGCACTAGTTTAAGAAATTGTCCTATGCTTTGACCTGTCTATTAGCACCAGGAGTGATAACGGCCCCATTTCATAGCAGGAATGACTCAAGTTGCTCAAGCTTTGGACATCAAGTGAAAACTGTGTTCAATCTTGTGACCCCAGTCAGTGGAAAGATAGAGTGAATGAACAAAACTCCCAAGAAGAAAAGTGCAAACATTTGCCAAAAAGCAAAGTAAACATGGAGAGAAGCCTTGCTGATTGCCTTAGTGCCGGAGCACATAGCACCTAGAGATCAGTTTAACCTGAGTCCATTTGAGCTCCCATGTGGCCCATCCTTTTCCAGGACTGAAGAATGAAGATCACTTGTACATATTAGGGAATGAGGGAGTTCTTTTCTCACTGGAAAGGTTTGCCTGCTATGCTTTCTTCTATTCACAGCTTCTCATTTATGGAAGAAATATCCTCTAGACATTCCTGTTCAAGGAGAGCAAGTCCTACACACCTGGAAAGATGAACCTCTTTAATAAAAGTGAAAGGGAACTTACACCATTCTTCTGGTCACCCACACTACAGTGAAGTTACAGAGAGTGAAACCTTGGATTCATCATACCAGACTTACACCATGCTCACTGCCATGTGGTCCAGATGTCCAACTCACAGTGAACCCTACAGGACAGTAGAACTGCCATTTTGGGTTTCTGAGACTGTATGCCTTTATGTGCAAGAACTGCCTTGTCTTTTTCCCTCAGAGCAGCTGACTTTTCAGTTAGCACACCAATGCATAGCCTATTAAGCCACCAGGGCTCCTTTAGTGGACTGCAGTCTGCACCTAAGCCCTGAGACACAAAGGGAACCATGAGATTCTTGAAGACTTTTCTTATTCAAAAGACTATGAAGAGACCGACAGTTACTACAAGAACAAGCAAGTTGCTTTTCCAGGAGACATCAAGGCAAGTGCTCGGGTCCCCTCAGTGGAAACCTTCTTCCAAGACTAAGACTCAATGGGAGTACACGCTCTGATTAGTGACCA